>NC_054372.1:184158224-184497153 GCF_017654675.1 Xenopus laevis
TTCGGGCATCAAATCTGAAAAAGTCACAGTTTTTTGGCAAATCCGAAAAAAACCCCGTAAGATTCAGATTTTTTCATGATGTTATCGAGTCTTTTCCCACACCAGAAATTTTTGTGAAAATGTATTGATAAATAGGGGGGGGGGGAGAAGTCAGTGCTGATTTGGTCGTAGTGGTTTTCAAAAAATAGTGAGAACATTTCGGATTTTGATAATTAACCCCCTAAATCTACTAGAAAATCAATTAAACGTTAAATAAAGCCAATAAGGATGAATTATATCTTAGTTTGGGTCAAGTACAAGCTACTGTTTTATTATTATGGAAAAAAAGCAAATACTTTTTTTAAAAAAATGGATTATATGATTAAAATGGAGTCTATGGGAGTTGGTCTGTTTTGTTTTGGGCCTGGTCCAAAACGTAAGTCATTGTCATGTCAATCAAGAGCAATGCACAGTAATTACTGGGAAAAGTTCAATAACTCGAGATCTATTGTGACATCCATGCCTGGTTCTGCATATAGTTCACATTACATGGTTACATAGTTACATCGGGTTGAAAAAAGACAAAGTCCATCAAATCCAACCCCTCCAAATGAAAACCCAGCATCCATACACACACCCCTCCCTACTTTCACATAAATTTTATATATACCCATATCTATACTCACTATAGAGTTTAGTACATTCCGCTTCTAAAATAAGCCTTGAACAATACATTAAAAAAGAAGTTTGCTTTGATGATCTGCACAATGTCATTAAGAATAAAGAAGCAGTCTTGGATGCGTAGAGCCTCCAAACCCATACCAACTATAAACAATGGGACAGGGCTGGTTTTGTCCATTCTCTTTTTCAAACTGATCATAATCTCCTGTCCTTGCCACTGTCTTTCTGTTGGAGTCAGCTCTGAGGTTTGACTGGGCCAGTTGAGGACATTCAGGGGCCGATTCACTTACTTCGAGTGAAGGATTCGAAGTTAAAAAACTTTGAATTTCGAAGTTTTTTTGGGCTACTTCGACGATCGAATGGGCTACTTCGACCTTCGACTACGACTATCGAAGGATTTGAAGTAAAAATCGTTCGACTATTCAACCATTCGATAGTCGAAGTACTGTCTCTTTAAAAAAAACTTCAACCCCCTAGTTCGCCATCTAAAAGCTACCAAAGTCAATGTTAGCCTATGGAGAAGGTCCCCATAGGCTTGCCTAACCTTTTTTGATCGAAGGATATTCGATCGAACTATTTGTGCTAAAATCCTTCGACTTCGATATTCGAAGTCGAAGGATTTTAATTCCCAGTCGAATATCGAGGGTTAATTAACCCTCGATATTCGACCCTTTGTGAATCGGCCCCTCAGTCTCAGAGCCAATCCACTGCTGTCGATTGATTTGTGCATTGGATCTATGTCCTGACGAAAGGGTAATCCTCCTACTCCCAAGTGTTTGGCAGACTGGAACTGGTTCTCTTCCAGGGTCTATATGAACATTTCACCATCACTCATAAACTCTCCTCAGCACTATAAATAATCCCAAAATATAAACTTCCAACAGTGGATTTACAATAGCAGAGGAGAACAGGTACAGTGGCTAAGCAATTTTATAATATTAAACTGTCAGGGGCCTAACGGCTCCTAGCGGAGAAGTCTTGACCAAGGAGAAAGCTTCGGGACTTAAGGTGCAGAGGTCGTTTGGACCGATTTGACAGCTTATCTGCCCGTGTATGGGGGCTTCCGACGGGTCTTCCCAATTGATATCTGGCCACGATATCGATCGGGAAGGTTTGATTTTTAACTGACCAACCCGTCGGAGCCCCGTGGCGCAATCGTAGTCAATTCCAGGCAGTAGTTCAATTGGCACGCAGCAAAGGATTGTGGGTACAGGCTCAGGCGAGAGTCAAAGTCCAGAAATACAATCAAGAACAATTTAGGAACACCCAGGAATAAAGGTAGCAATTCCTATTATCGGACATTGAACCCGTGACCTCGGCATCTATTTATTTCAAATTTCTGCGTTGTTCGCGCCACAATGACAACACGCAAGCGGCCCATCGGGCACAGCCGTCTTTACTACAAAGCAGAGAGCTCCTTACAAAAACTGGTCTAATAAAAGACTGCTAAAAGATGGGGCAAAGAATACGCCTTTGTCATTCTTTTATAGGTTTCAGGCAATGGCATAAACATGACGTTTGATTTGTATATAATAGCACTTATGCTGTATTGAAGCCAAATACCGTTAATTTTTTCTCAAAAGTCCACAAAGCTTTATCCAGCTTGTGTTCAGTGCCCTCTTTATTAACACTGCAGTAGCTGTCTGCCTTCCATACACTGATTGGTTGGGTAATACTGAAATAGAAGGGCCATCATTTTCCCTAAATATCATCCAAATGCTATTTTATCTTATTCTTGACCCAAAAGTGACTGCACCTAGACAGTGGGGGGGGATATTTACTAAAATCCAAATTTTTCTCATTGTTTTATTAAAACAACTTCGCCCCAAACTCCCATCCACAATTTTACCTTATTTATCAATAAAATAGTTCGAGAAATTTGATGCAGGAAAAGACTAGATAAACTCTCAATAATCGTTACAAAATTCGAATCGTATGATTCGAAAACTCAGACTTTTTCAGATTATTCCCCAAAAAAACTGAAATTTTTCAGATTAATCATTAATTATAAATCGTTAATGATTAATTAATGATTAATCGTACAAATTTGAATCTGAAAATACTCCAGCGAAAACCTGTCGAAATCATGTTGAAGTTGATGTTTTATCACAATCGCAATTTTTTCCCTTGATCAGAAAAAACTAATTGGAAAAACTCAATTCATTTTTACAAATTTGACTTGAAAAATAAACTAGTTTGATAATACTTCCACTGAGTTCTCAAATCAAGGTGAAAAAAGTATTTTAGAATTTTCATAAATGAGGCCTTTCAAGTATTCTACTTATAGATATGATTTTTGGTAATGCCTTCATTTAGCGATCATATCATTTTTTTTTGGTGGGAACTGGGAATAGATCTGACAGCCATGAACAAAAAAAAAAGTTTAACTTCATTCTCTTTTTTTGACGTTTGCTTTGAGAGTTTCTGGATTATATCATGAAAACAGGGCAATTATTTACTCAGTTTGTCAAGAGAATTTTCACTTTCCAGACATCTAAGGTCTCTTCTGCTACCGCCCATGAACTCCGATGCCTGAATCTGCACCGAGGAATAAGTAAAAACAGGGTAACACTTAGGCTGGGGAGAGGAGGGGCTCTATGTAGGGTAGGGGGGTAGGGTTTTTTTAACTTTAGGGTTGAATTCTCCTTTAAAGATCCCCATTAGTGATGGGCAAATAAATTCGCCTGGCACGAATGGCGAATTTGCCGAGCTTCACTGCTGGCGAATAAATTCATGAATCTCCTGCGAAAATTCACCGGCAACAATTCGATCAATTTTTTTTTTTTTGTGAAAATGTTCGAATTGCTAGATTTTAGTGAAGACATTCGAATTTCACTATTTTTTCATGAAAACGTTTGAATCACGATTTTTTTCGTGAACTTGCCGATTTCACGATTTTTCACAAATTTTTCGCAGTTTCGCAGAATTTTTCATGAAATTCACCATTTTTTTCGTCGACTCGAAACGAGGGAAATTCGTCCATCACTAGTCGCCATCATTTGCTGGTGCTTAAATCCATTAATGTGCCTCCAATCGGAAAATGCTTCTTCTGAATTCTAGCAAATCTGGCCCTTACTATGAACTTTTCATATTTAATAGTATTCTATGGCAAGTTCAAATATATATTTTTTTGCTTTTTTGACTGCTGCTTTCCAGGTTAGGATTGAACTGCCTGTCTGGTTGATTAGGCTGAGTAACCCCAGCAAGCAGGTAGTAGTAGTATGGAAGTCAAAATGGAAGGTAAATAGGATAGGGCCTCAATAGAAAAATAAGCAATTAAAAGTACAAATAATAATATAAATGTAACTGAGCTGAGTCATTATCTCAAGCAAACATATGCAAGCCATTAGCTGTCTGCAGAAGAGACCCTTTAACGAGCCTTCAAAAGAACACAGAGAGAGTTTCAGCCACAACAAAGCCCCCCTTTCTTAAAGGGAACTGCAATTAAATATATTTTAGAATGGAATTTGTTTCAGAGTCATATTGTATTTATGCTTTAACTGAGCCATTCCCTGCACTCAATAAATCACTGCACTCAATGTTATTCTGACACAAGAGAAGTGCAGCCCATTAATTTTCTAAGCCACTTCTCAGTGCTACACCCTCCTGCTAAGAAAACATGCTATTCACATGTAAAACACAATGAGGCCGTCAATCTTATGTCTCGCTGATGTGTTTCCTGCGAACAGAGTCGATGAAATATGTTCTTCAGTGTGAGTTTGGAAATGCTTCTCATATTCTAATGCAAGGGCTGCAGGAAGAGTTTATTCAAACAAACGCAACCACGTGCAGCTATGCGGGCAGGATTCCAATACTCTTCTTGTTTTTCTCCCTCTGTGTTTATATCCACTGATTCTGAGGAATACAGATAGACCTTGGGCCAAAGGAAAGATCATTTGGCTTGTATCTGAAGAAAGGAACATGGCATGTGCTGAGGCAGAACATACCCCACACATTCTTCACCAAAGTCAATAACAAAATAGTTCAGTTGGATGTACGAATGTAAGGGTGGGTAGGACTGGTCTAAAGCTGGCCATACACAGGCAGATCACTAAACAAGCCAACCTAAGTCCTATTTAACCACCCGCTTGCTGGTGGGGTCAACAGGCAGATCAATCAGAGGGGCCTACATGCCAGATGATGAGCATATTGCAACAACCTGCCTGGAGTTGAACCAGGGATCTGGTGTTCTTGCGCTGTCTGAATTACCACTGCTCTATGTGAGAAGACAGCTAAGGCCCTGCTTCACTCCTATGGCTATGCTTTGTAATTAAGTAAGTTTCCAAACTGGTGATCTGTGTAAGCCATTAGTATGGCTATAAGAACCCGTTCTCTGCACTGACTCATTGCCCAACGTAGGTCTATTTCCTGACGGTTCCTGACCTTTGCCTGTTTTTGACCTTGTATCGTTGCCTGAACCGACCCGTGCCTGTTTGACTACTCTGCTGGATCCTGAATTTGTACCGTGTTACCAATCGGTTTTGACCCCAGCCTGTTTATCCTGACTATACTCCTGGCTCCTGATTCTGTACTGCACCGTCTGACTGGTACTGATCCAGCCTGTTTATCCTGACTAAGCTTCTGAATTCATCTCTCTATACCTTTCCCTTGAATATAGTGCAGTCTGCACTTGGAAGCACTGTATTCATGAAGATTGGGCAGTAAGTGGATGTGCCCTTGTGTGATTAAGATGTTCAAGCTAGAGGGTGCCAATGTGCATCTACCACCAGCCTATGGCTGCCTTGTGCTTTACTCTGCTGTATTCCTCACCTTTTGCTGGATTATTAATCTGGTACAAGGTACATAGCGCAGACTGCAGGAACCATTGTCCCTGGGGCAACAGGTAGGTGCATGAACCTTAACGGGCAACACTTTGCACTGGGGCACTTTTGCTTTTAAGGCTGGAAGTTGATCTGCGCTGAGCCATAAACTATTCTGTAGTTTCAGTTCCTTATCCTGACACCCCGATGCATGGGGCCACAATTAAATTTTTCCAATCACTGTGTATAAAACTACTGCTTTGGCACCAAGCCCTTGTTTGCACCCTTGTTCCAGACAGCTACAGTATGTGTATAGGAAATATACTCAGCATTTCAACAGTCAGCAGCCCTGCTTATAAAGAGCTTATCAAGTGCTATAATAATGCAAATAAGCAGACAGGGATATTCTTAGCAATGTTCTTATCATTCGCATACTGTGTAAGATAACAACGATCAATTCAAAAGTGAAACTGCCTCTCAGAAAACACTGACATAGCATCTGTTTCAGCGCTGGTAATTATGGGGCAATGCCTCAATCACTAAAGATTACAGGACTTATTCCCTCTCTTCTCTGCCTTTGTAATTTACCACTTTGATTGTAAGCTCTAGAGAGCAAAGATCATCTTCCTCTTGTGTCTCTTAACACTTAGGGGCAGATTTATCAAAGGTCGAGGTGAATTTTCGAATTAAAAAAAAATAGAATTCCAAGCTATTTTTGTGTGCTTCGACTAGGGAATAAACTCGAAAATTTGAATATCGAAATTTATCATGTACTGTCTTTTTAAAAATTCGACTTCGACTTTGCCCATTCGCCCATCTAAAACCTGCTGAATTGCTGTTTTAGCCTATGGGGGACCTCCAAGAACCTACTTGGAGTCAATTGGTGGACTTTGAAAAATCTTTTTTTTTGGGGGGAAAAACTACGTATCAAATTCGATCGAATGCGATATTCCTTCGATTCGAATTTGGCCGAATACGGACCTATTCGATCGAAAACAGACCTATTCGACCCTACAAAAAAAACTTCTGCTTATTTACTGTTAGTCATTTTGAAAACAAATTTCAAGGTTTTTTAATTTCGAAATTCGATCCTTGATAAATATGACCCTTAGGGGCAAGATTTATCAAAGGTCGAGGTGAATTTTCGACTGAAAGAAATTCGAATTTCAAGCTATTTTTTGTGTACTTCATCTAGGGAATAGTCCAAATTTGATTAGAATTTGAAAAAAAATTGAAAATTTGAATATCGAAATTTATCATGTACTGTATCTCTAAAAATTAGACTTCAACCATTCGCCATCTAAAACCTGCCGAATTGATGTTCTAGCCTATGGGGGACCTCCTAGAACCCATTTGGAGTCAATTGATGAACTTTGAAAAATCTAAGGTTTTTTTTTGGGAAAAGCTTTGAATCGAAATCGGCCGAATGTGGACCTATTCGATCAAAAATGGATCTATTCGACCAAAAAAAAACTTCGACTTAGTTTTGGTTGGTCTTCTTTGAATTTTGAAGTATTTTGAATTGAAAGTTTGACCATTGATAAATATGCCCCTTAGCTATTAGGGGCATTCTCGGTTCCCACAGTTTGGAATAGTATCCTGAAAGTCAAGAAAGGGTTTTAACAAATTGAATTGGAAGCCCAGCAGCAGTGCTAAGCTCTAACAAGTCCAATCGTTAAAGGGATACTGTCATGGGAAAAAATTATTTTTTCAAAATGAATCAGTTAAAAGTGCTGCTCCAGCAGAATTCTGCACTGAAATCCATTTCTCAAAAGAGCAAACAGATTTTTTTATATTCAATTTTGAAATCTCACATGGGGCTAGACATTTTGTCAATTTCCCAGCTGCCCCTGGTCATGTGACTTGTGCCTGCACTTTAGGAGAGAAATGCTTTCTGGCAGGCTGCTGTTTTTCCTTCTCAATGTAACTGAATGTTTCTCAGTGGGACATGGATTTTTACTATTGAGTGCTGTTCTTAGATCTACCAGGCAGCTGTTATCTTGTGTTAGGGAGCTGCTATCTGGTTACCTTCCTATTGTTCTTTTGTTTGGCTGCTGGGGGGGGGGGGAAGGGAGGGGTGATATCACTCTAACTTGCAGTACAGCAGTAAAGAGTGATTGAAGTTTATCAGAGCACAAGTCACATGACTTGGGGCAGCTGGGAAATTGACAATATGTCTAGCCCCATGTCAGATTTCAAAATTGAATATAAAAAAATCAGTTTGCTCTTTTGAGAAATGGATTCAGTGCAGAATTCTGCTGGAGCAGCACTATTAACTGATTCATTTTGAAAAAATTTTTTTTTCCCATGACAGTATCCCTTTAAGCCTCTTAATATTAAAGAACAATATGTTAAAATGAATGCAAGTTAATAGGGGGGGGGGATAGTGATTCAGATAACTCTTTTTTTGGAAACAGGCTGCTTAAATCCAAACCTATCAGTATTATTTGACTAAGCCATAAACATTGTCTGTTATAAAAATTTAATCTTTGGATGTACGGCGATGTGCATAGAAGTAACATTATAAAAAAGAACATATATAATCCTTAGCAAGGTATTTCTAGCAGACATACAGTATGAAGAAGTTGTTTCTATGCAAATGTTGCCTTTATAAACAGTCTGTTAGCAGCCAGTAACAATGACATATGCAGATAAATGATTGACAGGAGCATCTATTTCTATGTTTTATCCTGATCTCTGCTTATATATCGGTCTCACTCCTTGCTGACATCTCAATGGCAAACACTTGTTCTGCTGCCAGTCTAAAGAGCCGTGCCTGTCTTCTATACAATATCATTTCACAGCTGATGAAGGCTGAACATGTATCCTCTCATTGTATTCTACTCCTTTTCCCTTTTAATTCATTCTTAAATGTATTGGAACGGCCTCTAATATCGCATTAGGCAGATAAGCAAATCCAATGAGTAAGAATATTAAATGGTATATAAAGACGCACTTAGATCTAAACCCAGAGAACAAAACTGTGATCACTGATAAATGAGCAAAGGGATCATTTGTTAAAGGGCATGTTAAGTCTAAAATAGAATAAGGCTAGAAATGCTGTATTTTGTATACTAAATATAAACATGAACTTACTGCACCACAAGCCTAATCAAACAAATAATTTATGCTTTCAAAGTTGGCTACAGGGGGTCACCATCTTGTAACTTTGTTATACATCTTTGCAAGACTAAGACTGTGCACATGCTCAGTGTGGTCTGGGCTGCTTAGGGATCGTCATAAACAAAGCTGCTTGAGTTCTGCATGGCTGGGAAGTAAGGCGGGGGCTCCCCCTGCTGTAAATAAGTATGATTGTTTCCCTGCTCAGCAGTTAGGGACCATCTGACAATTCCTATCCACAGCAGTAAATGAAGGGAGAATTTCACTGCATACAGTCAGGTTTCTTATAAAAACGGTACACATTTTTTAATTAAAGTATATTGGAGATAGGTTTCTTTTTCATTAAAGAAAGTAAAAATGGGATTTTATTTTTTGCCTTCACATGCCCTTTAAGGGCTCACCGGGTCGGGGGGGTTAACATTGACTTTATGCATTAAGCATACCTCCCAACATTCTATAAACGGAAAGAGGGACAAAAGAATTTGCTGCGAAAATATTTTGACCATCCCCCTTTTTGCGGCCACACCCCCTAATTACCATGCCCATTTTACAAAATTTGCCAGGTTATGAAAGTTTTAACACATTTCTGTAGTTTTAATGTTTTATTACAGTTTTACTAATGAAGGTGAATTGCATTTTAATTGCCCTGTGAGTCTAACTTCTCCCAAGAGACAAAACTGTTACAAATGTATCTTAAGTATCTATTCTGGGCTCTCTGCCAAGAGCCAATTAAGTTAGAAACGTATCTTTTTTTGGCAATTCAGTGCAGAGAAATTGGGACTTTCCAGTACAAACGCAGGACTGCGGGTTAAGCTGTCAAAAGAGGGACTGTCCCACTCAAAACGGGACAGTTGGGAGGTATGCTTTAAGGGAAACAAGATATTCCTTTTTTTTTAATTTCACTTTCTGTTGGAACAATATTCTTAAAGGAGAAGGAAAGTAATTGTTACTTGGGGTGCCATTTACTTACCTGACACCCTGGGCTGGTGCAGCTATCAGGAGAAAACTGCACTAGTCCAGGGTTATTCCAATAAGCACCACAGAGGGATCCTCTTCTTCTTCCTTCAAATTTCCCAGGACAGACGCATGCGCAGTAGAACAAAATAGCCGGCTTTTCGCTCTAATGTTCATGTGCAGCCGTGAGAAGAATGAAGATGCCGGTAGACAATCGCTCTATGGTGCTCGCTGGAATAAGTGATGGCATTTACTTACCTGACATCCTGGGTTGGTGCTTCTATCAGGAGAAAACTGCACTGGCTGGGGTGTCAGGTAAGTAAATGCCATCACTTACGGGTGCCTAACTTTTGGCACCCCAAGTATAACAGAACTTTCCTTCTCCTGTAAGGGATAAGCTGCCATCTTAAGTGGAGACATTTCAGAGGTGCCAACCCAGATTAAAAAGTGATATGGTGGCCACCCCAATTCTACCGTGACCCCATTATGCCCCAGTCCCACCCCTTTCTCTTCCGTGCTTCCTGCTCCACTACTTCGGAATATATCAGAGGATTTTAGGTGACGATTCTATGCATTTCAATGCACCAGCTAAGTTAAGGTCTGGGTGCAAATTACTCAGGAGACAGGCCTGTAACTGCTGGACACCAGGGGAAAGGGGCTTAAATCAGGGAAACTCCAGACAAATATGCAGGAGTTGACGTCTGACATTTATTCTTGGGTTGTCCAATATAAGGTTGGGCTGTGAGCTTCTGATTTATTGCTTCCCAGCATGGCGAACATCTTAACTTTTACCTAGATGTAAAAAGGTGTATAATAAAAGTAAATTACAAATCAAATATGAAATCCTAATTCTTTTTTTTTTCTAGTAAAACATCCCTACCTGTTATAAAGGAATTTAAAAATCTGTCAATCATATATTGCCTGCCCTGCCTCTATAACTCAGGCATAGAGGCAGGGCAGGCAATCACTTTAAATTTACATTCTGCACTTTCTAGATGTCACTGCCCTCCCTATGTTCCCCCTCCCTCCTTACTGTCTATAATTGTGTGGCCAGTCCCATTCTGGCACACGAAAATTCGGGGCAAAAAATTAGCCGGCGTCAAAAACGGACGCCGGCGTCAAAAACGGGTGTCGGCGTAAAAAAAACGGGCACTGGCATAAAAAACGGGCGCCGGCGTCAAAAACAAGACGTCGGCGCTGTTTCACGAATTTTTAGCCGTTTCGCGAATTTCGCGCGAAATTCATGAATTTTTCAACGAATCGAAAAGGTGCAAATTCGCCCATCACTAAAAATTGAGCCTTCCTGCTTGTTGTGATTGTAAATTCCAAGTCTGAACTAAACGAGATCTGAAAAATCTGAATAGTGCAAGTAAAATTCATTTTGTTTAACTAACACAACTGAAAAGTATTTGAGATTTATTTTTGGGTCCCATTTAATTTAAAAAAAAATGATATTTTAGGTCTCGGCTCATAAGGGGCAGTGTGTGGCGTCTGTAGATTTAAGCAAAGTGTCAAAGCACATCCAATGACTTTCCCATGAGTTTGTACAAACTAGAAAACAACTCTTCTCGGAAATACTTTGTACTTTTGACATATAATTTGTACTGTAGCTTCTTCCTTGGAATTTCATTCTTCCATTTGGTTCCTATTTATTTCTTTCATTTCCTACTTTTTTTGACTTACCCAATTGGCATTCTGACACTTGTAATATAAAAAAAAAAGAAAACAGTTGCTAGCGGTCCCTACATTATTGCTGATTTCTGGTCTACTTGTAGAAAACAAAATAGTAAATTCAAACAAATATATCTGCCACTGCCTACCAAATAACGTTAAAGTTGACCCGTCACCCAGATACACAAATCTGTATAATAAAAGTCCTTTTCAAATTAAACATGAAATCCAATTTCTATTTTTTATTAAAGTATTCATAGCTGGTGTAAGCTCATTTAAAAATTGCAGCTGTCAATCAAATATTGTCTGCCCCTCCTCTATGCCCTGGGCATAGAGGCGGGGCAGGCAATTACTTTCACTTTCAGCACTTCCTAGATGTCACTGCTCTCCCCACATTCCCCCGTTCTCTTTACCATTTAATTGTGTAGCCAGGACATGGGGATGGACATCAGGTCCCCCATTCTGGTGCACAAACAAGATTCTGAGATGATACAAGACTTGTCTTAATAACAGTGTCCACAAAATGGCTCCTGCCTGCTTGTTATAATTATGAATTCCCAGACTGAAGGAAACAAGATTCAAATAATTGATATAATGTAATTAAAGTTCATTTTGCTTGACTAATGTGATAAAATAGGATTTTGAATATTTTTTTTTTGGGTGACGGGTCCCCTTTAATAAAGTTTTCAGAACCCATTTCTACTGGCACTGCAGGGGTGATCTACTTTGACCCCTGGCACAAGAAAAAAGCACTAAGGGGTGAAAGAGCGTGCCCCTTAGTAGTCATTTAAAAACTACTTTCAATTGGGGCCTGCACTCTGTATCTAGTTATAGACTGGAAATTTCATGCTAAATACAGACAGCAGCACCAGATGTCACTGGGTTCCACTGTGACTTGTACCCGACTGAAGCTCCTTAATTTAAATGCCTGATTGACAAGTTCAAAGAAGGTTAGGGGACAGATGCCTACATGCACCCCTGTGCCCAACTCATGAATGATGCTAAACGCTGATGGTGTACGGTATTTATGGGGGGAATGTTGCAGTATTTATCAGGGGTAACACAGGTCTCTGTGGTGGTTGGGCTTATTAAACAGTTATCACTGTTATAAGGATTTTAGTAGGTTTAGAACTGGATTAAGTTATGGTTGAGGGAATTATTTACATCAGAGAATTTTCAAAGTTTTATGATATGGCACAGTTATAGTGTCAGACTTGTAGGAGTGGGGAGAAAAGGCTAAGAATGGAAACAATATGTCCACTGCACAAATTTGGCATAAACTGTATATATGCTTATATAGAGCTATCTTGGGAAACAGTCCAAATAGGGGAATTGCCCTGGCACCCTAAAGCGCAGAAGTTATGGGTTGGAAGAGCAGAGGAGAGCAGATACTGCAAGATGCAGACAATAATGCAAGATGGAAGCAGTAGGGCAAAAAGGAGACACTAGAAGATATGGCTGTAGTAGGGCTGGGTGGTGGCATAAGGGCAATAAACTAAGAGATATGAATATAGTAGGGAAAGATGGTGGCAGCAGGGCAAGTAGTAGACACTAAGAGATATGGCTATAGTAGGGATGGATGGCTGACAATATGGCAAGAAGGAGACATGACTGTAGTAGGGATGAATGGTGACAGTATGGCAAGAAGGAGACACTAGGAGACATGACTGTAGTAGGATTGGATGGTGGCAGTATGGAAAGAAGGAAACACTAGGAGACATAAATAAAGTAGGACTGGATGGTGGCAGTATGCAAAATGCAAAGGTGACAGTAGGGCAAGATAGTGGCAGTAGGACAAGCAGTAGGACAAGCAGTAGGACAAGAAGGCGGCACTAAGAGATATTACTATAGAAGGGCTGTATGGTAGCAGCATAGCAAGAAGGAGACACTAGGAGACATGACTGTAGTAGGGCTGGATAGAGGCAGTATAGAAAGAATGAGACACTAGGAGACATGAAGATTGTAGGGCTGGATAGTGGCAGTATAGAAAGAAGGAGACACTAGGAGATATGAATGCAGTAGCATGGTGGTGGCAGTATGAAAACAGGAGACACTAGGAGACATGAATATAGTAGGGCTGGATGGGGCAGTATAGCAAGGAGGAGACAACAGGAGACATGACTGCAGTAGGGATGGATGGTAACAGTGTAGCAAAAAGGAGACACTAGAGAACATGACTATAGTAGAACTGGGTGGTGGCACTATAGCAAGAAGGAGACACTAGGAGACATGAATATAGCATATGGGGTTTACCTTGACGTGGTATGGTGGCTTTTCAACTTTATGATCATAACTTTGTAACTAAAAACCCCTGTTTCTGTAAACACATGCACTTGCATTTATACTGAATTATTTATGAGACAGGGGCCCAGGGAAGTGCATTGTAAGTAGCACTTCCATTATACTTAAATATACTTTGATTTAGCCTTATGAGTGCTTCCACAACCCCCCTATTTTGTACATTGTATTAGCCTGAAGCTGTGGCTTAGCTTCATGTGGTTTTTAATAGCACCCCATACCCACCCCTATATACTAATGGTGGTCCTATGCTTTTAAATATGGGTGTTGGTTTGGGCAATCTCTCTCTCTTAAAAGCCTTAACTGGCGGGGGAGGATCTAGGCTCCAGAGTGAAACCAATGTTCCACAAACACTGAATACAGGTAATGCTATTATGCAGAGAATTGTCTTTTTATATTATGACCTGAGAATAAACAAGTTAGGGACCGCCATATGGGGTTTAACTTGACGTGGTATGGTGGCTTTTCAACTTTATGATCATAACTTTGTAACTAAAAACCCCTGTTTCTGTAAACACATGCACTTGCATTTATACTGAATTACTTATGAGACAGGGGCCCAGGGAAGTGCATTGTAAGTAGCACTTCCATTATACTTAAATATACTTTGATTTAGCCTTATGAGTGCTTCCACAACCCCCCTAGTATGAAAACAGGAGACACTAGGAGACATGAATATAGTAGGGCTGGATAGGGGCAGTATAGCAAGGAGGAGACAACAGGAGACATGACTGCAGTAGGGATGGATGGTAACAGTGTAGCAAAAAGGAGACACTAGAGAACATGACTATAGTAGAACTGGGTGGTGGCACTATAGCAAGAAGGAGACACTAGGAGACATGAATATAGCAGAGATGGATGGGTCAGTATGGAAAGGAGACAGTAGGGCAACATGACAAGAGAAAAGAAAAACTGAGACCGTAACGTGAGACAGCAACAGACAGTAAGGTAATATTGAGACAGTAGCCTTGTGTTGCTGAAGCCAGCCCTGAGTATTTAATATGATGTTAAAAGGAAATGGCGGATTTACTATACGATGTGGCGACAGTAGAACATTTACCATCACATTACAGTATCCCAGCTGTAAATTTCCCTTTGCCTGTGGTGAACACACGTCTTGTAAAGCAGTCACAAGAGATTAGCATAAGTGCCAAGCTATCTGTACGAGTGCGGAGACTTCTCACATCAAGTTTAAAATCAGAAGCGTTACAAGTATCAAGGTAACCAGTGCCTCTCCAGATCAGCTGTGCTTGAAGTTTCAGAGGAACTCAGGCGTGTTTTGATTCTTCCCATGATTTATCACTTTACATAGACATCTCGCCTGGTACAGGTCAATAAAATAACATTGAGTTTAACAAGACGTTTACTGAGGGTCTGAGCCAAGATAAGTCTTTCATGTGCCAAATCTGAAAAATGCAATGTCAGCATAACAGAATCCATTAAAGCCATAATGACACTTAAAATATATATGCGTGTTTTTGTAAAGGGTAAATAAACTCTTCCAGAGACAAATCAGGAATGTCTGCATACCTGCATTTTTAATGGACACTTCCTTCCTTTCCTGTATTCAATGTTCCTGATATACATGGGCTCCATAAAACGAAATAGTCTATTGGTCCCAATGTTATAATTAAAATACATACATATATGATACAAACAAATACATATTAATACTCATGCCAGCACCAGGGCCCAGATATTTCCTTAGCGCCCCGGGTGGGAAAGCCCTTAGCCTGGGGATGCACCAAATTCATAATGTTTGGATTCAGCCAAATACCGAACCATCCACAAAAGATTCAGCTAAATACCAACAGGAATCTGAAGCCAAATTTCCATTGTCCGATTTGAGAAAAATTTAAAAAATTGTATAAATCGCAGATAAAAAAATTATAACATTCAGTTGTCCACAGCTTTAAAGGACACTTATTGAAAAAAAGTATTGCTTCCCCATAGGAGGTTCATGTTAACAGCACCATGATTGGGGGAAACAATAGTACTTTTGCAAGAAGAGCACCCTATTATGTTACCTACTGGTGCAGACAGTCCAAGGGATCTATAATTATGCACATATGTATGATGTAGGATCTGGTTAGGGTTGCCACCTGTGGGTTTGGAATGAACAATCCAGGTTCCAAACTCTCTACATATTTTTTAAGATTGTAAAAACCAGCAAGAAATCCACCCAACTGCATCTCAATGATACCATAACACCTGCCCTGGACATCACAATCCTGCCCCGAAATATCAGTGTGGCCACCCCAATGTCACTGATGCTGCCCTGTTCCCCAACATTATCCACCCAACCCTCTGCCCAGGTTTTAACCACCAGAAAAGGTAGGAACCTTAGATTCAGTGACACATCTTGAGCAAGGCAGTGTAGGGGCCAATCATTTTTACAAAAACATACCAACATTTTGGAAATAGAAAGAGGGATACAAATATTTGGCCATGCCCATTTTTGTGGCCACACCCCCTAATTACCATGTTCCTTTTACAAAATTTGGCAGGTAATGAAAGTTTAAACACATTTTTGTGGTTTTAATGTTATTATTACAGTTTTGCTAATGAAGGTGAATTGCCCTTAAGGGTCAGGCCACACAAACAGATTCGGGGAGATTAGTCACCCGAGCAACAAATCTCCTCTACTTCGGGGCGACAATCTCCCCGAACTGCCTTCCCCCCTGCCCTCCGCCGGCTAAAATTTAAATCACCTCGGGGAAGGCACACGCGGCGGTTCGTTTTCCGAAGTTGCCCGAATCTGCTCGTGTGGCCAGACCCTTAAGCTGCAAGTCACAATTTCCCCAAGAGACCTGCTTATCTTAAATTCTTACAATTTCTTCTTTGTTTATCTTAAATTGTTACAAAAATATCAAAGTACACCTGCTGAGAGTTCTGGGCTCTCTGACAAAAGCCAATTAGGTTTTAGAAACTTTGTATCTTTTTCTGGCAGTTTAATATCTGGACATTTCAGTAACAATCCGGGTTAAGCTGTCAAAATCGGGACTGTCCTGAAAAATGTGACAGTTGGGAGGTATGCAAAAATACTCCCCATCTGGAGCTGGCTCTGTTAGCTCTTGTGTGATATGTGAATATGACTTTAAGGATTCATATACAATTCAGGGATACTGTCATGGGAAAAACGCATCAGTTAATAGTGCTGCTCCAGCAGAATTCTGCCCTGAAATCCGTTTCTCAAAAGAGCAAACAGATTTTTTAAAATTTAATTTTGAAATCTGACATGGGGCTAGACATATTGTCAGTTTCCCAGCAGCCCCAGTCATGTAACTTGTGCTCTGATAAACTTTAGTCACTGCTGTACTGCAAGTTGGAATGATATCACCAAATAGCAGCTCCCATAACAACTGCCTGGTAGATCTAAGAACAGCACTCAATAGTAAAATCCAGGTCCCACTGCAACACATTCAACACAGAAAGCAGTTCCAGTGCTGGCTCTTTCTGAAACACATGACCAGGCAACATGACCTGAGATGCACCTACACACCAATATTACAACTAAAAAAAATACACTTATTGGTTCAGAAATGAAATTTTATATTGTAGAGTGAATTATTTGCAGTGTAAACAGTGTAATTTAGAAATAAACACTACATAAACATCATAACAGAATCCCTTTAACACTTCTACAGTCCGGGATAAAGTGCTAGGGCTGAGTTCTGGGCATGGCTGGTAGGAAGGAGCAATAACTCCTGTCTGTTTATCTTCTACAGTCCAGTATGCAGGGTAAATGCCATTAGCACTGTACAATATCAACTGACACTATTTTATGTACACAGTCACACACACTATATTTCCATACACACTACTTATACACATTAAAGGGCATGTAAAGTCTAAAATAGAATAAGGCTAGAAATGCTGTATTTTGTATACTAAATATAAACATGAACTTACTGCACCACAAGCCTAATCAAACAAATAATTTATGCTTTCAAAGTTGGCTACAGGGGGTCACCATCTTGTAACTTTGTTAAACTTCTTTGCAAGACTAAGACTGTGCACATGCTCAGTGTGGTCTGGGCTGCTTAGGGATCATCATAAACAAAGCTGCTTGAGTTCTGCATGGCTGGGAAGTAAGGCGGGGGCTCTCCCTGCTGTTCATTAGTATGATTGTTTCCCTGCTCCGCAGTTAGGGACCCTCTGACAATTCCTATCCACAGCAATAAATGAAGGGAGAATTTCACTGCATACAGTCAGGTTTCTTATAAAAAGGGTACACATTTTTAAATTAAATTATATTGGAGACAGGTTTCTTTTTCATTAAAGAAAGTAAAAATGGGATTTAATTCTTTTGCCTTTACGTGCCCTTTAACTACTTTTTTTAAAAAAAAAAATAAGTACAAAAACCAGTTCCACAACAAAGCAATTCATCTTGCAAATCAATCCCACAGTTACCAGCAAAGTGCACGGCTGAGCTCAATGACTATGCAGCTAGCGATGGATCTAAAAGCATTCACTATGCAGTCACACAGTCTCACTGCAGGGGAGCACAAGCCGTGTACATAGGCTAGCACCCAGTGGTGAGATACCGGCAACTGCAAAGATATCAGCAGCATCGACCCGCGTGGAGTGGCGCCCACAAAACAGTAAATATCCGTCGCTCCCCGATAACAATACCCATGCTCCAAAGAACAATCATGCTTTTAATTCATAATGGGTAGAAGAGAAAACGTGTATTTGTTAGATGACTGTTTCTCTTCCTTTTCCCTTGCAAAACAGCAGTACCTTCCTGCTTTTCAGAAGTCCAGATAGTTATCTTTATCATGGAACATTAGGTCATGTGGGTCACAGATGGAAGTTCAATTTCACACAATGTGTTACATACAAAACAGTGCACAAGATTGCATTACATAAGATTTTCTAAACTGTCACAGATAGTTTGATCCATTAGTTGCTGCTGGTTCTTCGGCCCCTAGTGAACACACTCCCCCACTTGAAGATTTACACTGATACAATTCCATACATTAGTTGCTGGCAAAGCAGGAACCAGTTCAATAGGGAAATGGTGACAACTAATGTATAAAATGCCAACTTTGTAGAGGGTCAGAGAAGCTTCAGCAATGGGGGGGGGATAGAAGAAATGATTATAAAAACCTTCATGGAATAAAACTATAAAAATACAGTATTTATGTGTCATGTTCAAAAGGGAAGTGCTGTAACTGTCACTAATAACACTTGCACTAGGCCAGTGAAAAGTGAAATTACAGGACGCAAATAGGGGTACGACAGTCCTATAACACTTCATACAACTTGCAGGCCTTTTGCTACTAAAAGGTGGCCTTTTGCCACCTTTTCTAAAAAAAAAATTACCGGCTGGGGGGAGGGGAGACAAAAGGGGGTGGAGCCACATACTATGCTGCAAAGGGGGGCAGAGCCACACACAGTGCCACAAAAGGGAGCGGAGCAACATGCGCGGTGGCCAGAAGCCTGAAAAAAAAAGGTAAGTTCTGAGCGAATTGGGGGCGGGCCAAGGACTTTTTTTTAAGAGTATTACAAATTACCGCCAACTGCATTTGTAATACTGGCCCCAGCCTTGGCAGGTGTTTTACAGGCTAGGCCGATAAAATACCGGCCGGGTGGCAACCCTAGCTATTAATGGATGGCAACTCCCAGAACCTCCGCTGAAGGCTGCCTGGGAGTTGTAGCTCAACCACCGCTGATGGAATAAAAGTTGGAATGTTCCACTTTATCAAAGAATAATGGGGCTTGTAGAAGTCTATTTTTATTTGGGCTGTTCCAGTGCAATAGGCAACACTGGATAAAAGTACTAATAAAACATTATATGTGTGTGAGTCATTATATTACATTACTGATATCCAGGCTGTCCGTCTCTCCCACCGGCTCTTGTAAGATAACTCCTGGGGGCAGATTTACTAAAGGGTGAAGTGACTAACGCTGGCAATGATTCGCCAGTGTTACCACTTTGACGATTTACTAACGGGCGCAGCCGTAACTTTGCTATTGAATGAGACAGGCGCTAGCGTTCATTCGCACTCTATCGCCAGGCAAATCTGCAAATTCACTAAGATACGGATTTTACTGAACGTTGCTTCTTTCGCCAGACTCGCCTTCACCAGCTCAGACCAGGTGAAGTACATTGGAGTGCATAGATCTTCCTCAATCTTCTGTTACTTACATAATATTTTTAGTGGAAAAAGTATCTAAGTCCCAAAAAACTCTGGTGTCTTTTCCTTTTTACAGAGTGATAGGCTGCAAAGGTCCTTAAAAAATTTTTTTTGTTAACTAGGTTCCCCCTACATTTTCTAACATATGGAACATTAACTATACAGTGGGCTCATGTGTAGGGCATTATAACTAGGGATGCACTGAATCCAGGATTCGGTTCGGGATTCGGCCAGGATTCGGCCTTTTCCAGCAGGATTCAGATTCGGCCGAATCCTTCTGCCAGGCCGAACAGAATCCGAATCCTAATTTGCATATGCATATTAGGGACGGGGAGGGAAATCGCCTGACTTTTTGTCACAAAACATGGAAGTAAACAATGTTTTCTTCTTAATTTGCATATGCAAATTAGGATTCGGATTCGGTTCGGTATTCGGCCGAATCTTTCACAAAGGATTCGGGGGTTTGGCCGAATCCAAAATAGTGGATTCGGTGCATCCCTAATATTTTCTTTATTAAAGTTCCCTGGACGAGTGTAATGTAATGTATTTGCTGCAATATATCCGTTCATTCAATGTTAAATTTCCCTCCATATGCAAATTAGCCTGAGCGAAGACCTCTAACAAAGTTGCGCTAGGCAGAATTAAACACTAGCGCATCTTCGCTTTGATTGCCGAAGTAACGATATCCAAAATTCACCAGCATTCGGCGTATTTTAGTAAATTAGCGCTGTTTGAGCGAATTTTTGCCTGGCGAAGTGTTGCGAAGTGTTGCGATGGCTGCGAAGCCGTCGTTGGCGAATTTTTGCTGCTTAGTAAATTTACCCCCTGGTGTCAATAGAAACTGTAATGAGTTGTTTTTCCAACAATAGCTAAAAGACCACATCTTATTTCCCAAATTGGGCCTTCACTTTTCAACCCCTTCCTTTCTATATCTGCACAATGTCTGGTGTTTGAGTCTGGCAGCTGAGTAATTCAGGTGCAGAATCTAAACTGGTACAATTGTGCAACATTTAGTTGATACAATTAGTTGTTACATTTCTCAGCAGCCTCTCTGGAGTATTAGCAACTATTGTATCAATTCTAACAGCTGCCTGTAAATGAAATTCAGAGATTCTGTATCAACTAAATGTATCAATTTAGAACAGTTTACAGGGTCAGCGACCCCCCCCCGAGCTACTTTAGAAGGTGAAAAATTACACTTCATGCTTCAATATTAGAAAAACAGTGACAAATAGAAAATAAAAAGTAATTGGAAAAAAATCTTTATTTCTGGTGAACTATCTGAAAACAACTAGTTTTTTAAAGGTGAACAACCCCTTTAACTTGTGCCATATACACAGCACTGCCTAATATCACAAATGAGAGTTTAATTCTCACATAAGGCATTATGGGTAGAGACATGCAAATTGCTCCAGAACAGCTGGTTTAATACATATTTGGCCAAAGGCACATAAAGGAGTGATTTACATGTCTCCACCTATAATGTCTTAACTTTCATTTTTGGTATTAAGGCAGTGCTGTGTATATGACACGAGACAAGTGAATATCTTCTGTTTTCAGAAGAGCTTATGTTGCTTATGTGTCCTAGTGAGAGTCAATCAGTACAGTTGTGAGTCTGGATATATATGTGTGTGTGAGGCAGTGATAATGGCAAGAACTCTGTGTGCTTCCCCGGGGTGTACTGGCTGGTAGAAGTGAGTGCATCTGCGCAACATGTGTATCTTGGGAACATGAGCCCCAGTCAATCACGTCTGTGCACATTCAGAACATGGCAGCCCCTCCACTGCACCCGTCACACAAAGCTACACTCCACTCATAACATCTGATAGTAGCTACACTCCACTCATAACATCTGATAGTAGCTACACTCCACTCATAACATCTGATAGTAGCCACACAGTGCACAGGAAAAACTTCCTCCACCCTCGTACTGCTTTACTCTTTAGTGTCATATAAAGAGTGCATAAAAAAACAAATCAGGATTTTAAGATTTGTTCTGTTTTGTGTGTGTGTGTTGTGTGCAGCTGTGGACAAATATATATTGCAATTTGTGCCTATGGTGCAGCCAGAGTTGTGTATATAGTACTACAGTTATTGTTTCTACACTGCAGAGAAGGTATTTATACAGTACAGCCAAAGTTGCAGTAAGAGTTGTGTAAATAAGCAGCGAGTGAATTGTATAGTACTTGTCGTATTGTATATACAGTACAGCATGTGTCTATGTGCAGCCGTAAGGACTGTAAGTGAGGTGGGTGCCAGGGTGCTGTATCTATACAGTGTAATATAGGCAAGGACTGCAAGTGAGGTGGGTGCCAGGGTGCTTTAAGAATAAAGAGCAACATGTGAGACGTGTAAGTTTGAGTAAGGTGTTAATGTGTGTATGTGTGTGTGTATATATATATATATATATATATATATATATATATATATATATATATATATATATATATATATATATAGATATATAGATATATATATATATATATATATATATATAGTGTAGTATCAGAGTATTGGCCCAGTGACTAATATGACTATGTGAGTTGGGTGCCAGGGTGGTATTTGAGAATACAGCAGTATGTGGCCTGTGTGCCAGAGCTGTAAATGTGACTTGGGTGCCAGGGTGCTATTTGTATATAGAGCAGTGTGTGTCCCTTGTGCCAGAGCTTAAAGTGTGACTTGAGTGCAAGGGTGATATAAGTATAAAGAGTAATTTGTGGCTCTTGTTGTAAATGGGTAGTGAGTATATAGAGTATGTATATGGGTAGTAGTGAGTAAATAGAGGAGTATGTATATGGGTAATGAGTAAATAGAGGACTATGTATATGGGTAATGAGTAAATAGAGGAGTATATATATGGGTAGTGAGTATATAGAGGAGTATGTATATGGGTAGTAGTGAGTAAATAGAGGAGTATGTATATGGGTAGTAGTGAGTATATAGAGGAGTATGTATATGGGTAGTAGTGAGTAAGTAGAGGAGTATGTATGTGGGTCGTAGTGAGTAAATAGAGGAGTATGTATATGGGTAGTAGTGAGTATATAGAGGAGTATGTATATGGGTAGTAGTGAGTAAGTAGAGGAGTATGTATGTGGGTAGTAAATAGAGGAGTATGTATGTGGGTTGTAGTGAGTAAATAGAGGAGTATGTATATGGGTAGTAGTGAGTTAATAGAGGAGTATGTATATGGGTAGTAAATAGAGGAGTATGTATATGGGTAGTAAATAGAGGAGTATGTATGTGGGTAGTAGTGAGTAAATAGAGGAGTATGTATATGGGTAGTAAATAGAGAAGTATGTATGTGGGTAGTAGTGAATAAATAGAGGAGTATGTATATGGGTAGTGAGTAAATAGAGGAGTATGTATGTGGGTAGTAGTGAGTAAATAGAGGAGTATGTATATGGGTAGTAAATAGAGTATGTATGTGGGTAGTAGTGAGTAAATAGAGGAGTATGTATATGGGTAGTAAATAGAGGAGTATGTATATGGCCAGTGAGTATATAGAGGAGTATATAAGGGGGGGCTGTAAGAATGTCCCATAAGAGACAGTGAGGGGGGTGGGGGGAGGAGGAGACAGGAGAGGGGAGTGGAAGTGACTGGGAAATGCCACTTGTGCCCCCCTAGTTGTAGTCCCGCTGCTCTAACCGATTCTCCGCACAGCTCAGCACGTGTTGGCGCAAAGACCCACTCATTGGTGCAGCTTTCCTACCTGGTGTGAGGGGGGTCGGGGTTGTGTCCGAGTCGGTGCCGGTGCAGAGCGGGGCAGTTAAAGTGATCAGTAAGTCCGAGCTCTCTGTCACACAGTCCCGCTTCTCACGCTACAGGGGAACAGTCCGACCCTCTCGGCTCCCGCCGCGTTCTCTCGTCTCCTTGTGCCTCTGAGGATCAGGGGGAAGCGCTAAGGGTCGCCGCCTTTTCTTGCCAGCTCGGGCTGCTGCTGCCCCTTCACTAGTGGGAAAGCCTGTGCTTGTCATTCGGCTGGAGCTGCACGTCGCCCTCTACAGGACAATACTGATCATTGCAGGCTCAGCAGTAGCGAATGGAAAGCGGACGAGGAAAGTCTAGAGCGGGGCCAGACTGGAGCCCTGACCTTTAGCTCTTTATTACTGGCAAATACGGGCTAGTCGGACTGACACTTACCTGCTGCTGATGCCGGGCTCCATATTGGGCTACAGAAACATCGCCATGTGCTCTTTGTAAAGGGAAAATACAGCTAAAATCTCATAATAGGGGAAAGAATTGTATAGAATATATGAGATAAGTATGTCATTAATAACTCACCGCATATGGGAAGTGTAGTGCCCTGAGCCCTCAGCATAGGGAGCGACACCCGGAATTCTTGGAAGCAGAGACTCCAAAAAGACAAACTTCCAAAAAGACAAACTTACACCAGACATAGTTTTCAAAGTGAAAAAATGTTTTTGTGTCCACAGCCTTATGTGTTTCATGTTAATAAACAGCCTATGATTAAGTGTTAACACCAAACGTGTAAGTCTGTGGACAATAACATTTTTTCACTTTGAAAACTATGCCTGGTGGAAGTTTGTGAAAAGTTTCTGAAAGAATTCTATGCTGTAGAACCAGAATAGTCACTGAAAAGGGATCACAATAGTCCTGGAACATAGTTGGTTATCAGACAATAGACTGGGGCTGCCATAGAACAGAACTGCCACTGACCTGGGCATACTGGTTACCGGGGTAATGGTACTAAATACTGGGCATATTGGTTACCAGGTAATGGTACAATACTGGGCCTACTGGTTATATAGGTAATGGTACTTAATACTGGGCCTACTGGTTATATAGGTAATGGTACTTAATACTGGGCCTACTGGTTACCAAGGTAATGGTACTTAATACTGGGCATATTGGTTAACAGGTAATGGTACAATACTGGGCCTACTGGTTATCTAGGTAATGGTACTTAATACTGGGCATACTGGTTACCAAGGTAATGGTACTTAATACTGGGCCTACTGGTTACCAAGGTAATGGTACTTAATACTGGGCCTACTGGTTACCAGGGTAATGGTACTTAATACTGGGCCTACTGGTTACCAAGGTAATGGTACTTAATACTGGGCATACTGGTTACCGGGTAATGGTACTCAATAGTGGACATACTGGTTACCGGGGTAATGGTACTTAATACTGGGCATACTGGTTACTGGGGTAATGGTACTTAATACTGGGCCTACTGGTTACCAGGGTAATGGTTATTATAAAAATTCCAATCGAATTCGAATCAATGTCAGGAAGGCATTTAACATCTTGAAATGGTTCAACGGACCTCTGCCATTGACTTGTACATGAGAGCGCCAGGGTCGAGGTGTAATAAATCTCACATTCAAATTCGGGATGGGGATTTAAAATTCAAATTTTTAAGCTTTGACCAAAAAAATTTTGAATTTACCGTTCGAACCTTAATTAACCTGCCTCATCCTTTTTGGTTCTTCAGCACAATTATCATGGGACAGCTTGGTGACATAACTATCACTCTGAGATACCTTACTAGCAATGTGTGTCACGTCTCAGATGTGCTAGTTAAATAGTTGCATGAGCTGAAAATCCATTGGCTTTAGGTGCCACCCGCAGTGCCGCTCTTCACCCGTAATGTCAAGAATAATGTTTATTCTCCCCAGCCTTATGCTGACGTCCCATATACATAGAAACACACAGAACTGGCAGACCCCCAGCTCATTACAGTTGTCTGGACGGTCTCTACCTGTTTCCTGCATTCAAAGTTGGTGTATTTTGTCTTTATGAGGATAAGCGGATGATAATATCTTCACGAAACATTTCTGTTATTTTGACTGAAACCAGAAGATCCACAGAAGAACTGGAATTGTATCAGCGGGACGCAAATCTGTCTGTTATGTTGGCGCTTATCCCCCAAGGAGCTATTAGGAAACTTGCAACCTCATTGCTCTCGGCACATATTGGCATTTGGTGGAGTAATAATATTTATAGCTTTCAAGTTCTTCTCCATTATCTCACTACTAATCAGTGTTACAAAACAAGTTGTATCCCATCTCCTTCTCAGGTTTCCTCCAGAGACTCACATTAACACTCACATGTGCTGATAGTCCTGCTTAGATACTTACAATCATAGTTACAAAGGCATTTAATGACATTGATAACATTAGTCTCTCTCTCTCTCTCTGGCTGTCAGTGTACCCCAGAGACCCGTAGGCTGTGGGCAACTCCCAGCAGGCTATCACTCTGAAAAAAAGGACTTTGGGACCTAGAAACTTTTTCCACTAAAAATATGATGTAAGTGACAATAGATTGAGGAAGATCCATGAACTTCAAAGCACTTCGCCTGGTATGAGCTGGCAAAGGCAAGTCTGTAGAAGGAGGCAACGTTCAGTAAAATCCGCATCTTAGTGAATTTGTGGAGTAACGTCCATTTGCCAGAGCGAAAATGTGCCTGGGGCGCCTGGCCAACCCGGCCAGGCGCCCTAGGCAACCTAGCCGGCCATGGCGCCGGCTTAGTGTCTGCTCAATTGCGCATGTGCAAAAGTACCCGCCAGCGCATTTAAACGCAAATTACCACAGCAGTCAGGGAGACACAGGACCGGACATGGGGTAGGCAAAAGAGCAGGTATGTGCCTGGCGCCCCCTCAGCTTTGCGCCCTAGGCATGTGCCTACTCTGCCTACCCCTAGTTCTGGCCCTGAGCGTCTGTCTCGTTTGCTAGTGTCTGCGCCAATTAGTAAATTGCACAGTGCCTTAAAACAGTAACGCTGGTGAATTATTGCCAATTATAGTCACTTTGCCCTTTAGTAAATCTGTCCCTAGGTGTCTCCTGGTGCACGGATCAATCAGGCTGAAAGTAACAGCAGCCCAGGGTGATTGCTTCAAACAAATAACTTTATTAGACAATGGCAGACGATATGGCTCGCAGCAGTCAGGCAGTATAGCAATTCAACAGTCTCAAAATAAATCGCTGTATACCTCAAAAATATATATGAGGGGGAAAAAACAGAAAAATAATATAGTGTAGTATTCTTAATTAGTTTGCCACCACTGAGTGTTTAGCGTCACTTAAACGGCATGTAAAGCCAAAAAAATAAAATCCCATTTTTACTTTAATGAAAAAGAAACCTATCTCCAATATACTTTGATTAAAAAATGTGTACCGTTTTTATAAGAAACCTGCCCTGAATGTCTAAGCAACCCATCAACTGATCAACCCATCCAAACTGGGAATTGTAAGTCATTTACAAGTAAAATACACTGGATCCCCAGAACTTTCAGCTTCTTGTCAACACTGATTGTTTTTCAGACTCGCAGCTCAATTTCATTTCCACTGTGTAATTTGCCTTTTTTATCTACAATTCCTTTTGCTATCTTTACGCTTAAAACTGTGTCTATTGATCTTCCTGCTATGAATTATTCTCTTTTTTTTCTCTCCCAACTATTCCTGACATTCAGGTCATCTACCTTTCCTTTACACCATCTAAGTGCTCCACTATATCCACTATAACACAGAGCTGGGACTCACAGAGGTTGACTCTGGAATGTTGGAGTGTTCTGAAACCTTCTTTCTGCAAGCTCTATTTTCAACATGTGGCAAACACAACACTAGATAAAAACACATCTTGCTCACATTTAGGAGAACGTGTTGTAACATTTACAACTTGCAACAATTTTTAAAATCCCCCGTAGGGATTTTAAAGTGCAAACTTCCTGAATTTGGTGACTTATAGATCCCCACTATCGGGTTGGCAGAGGATTTAACAGTAACTACAGAGCTGGGATATTGACTTACAAGGGATTAGCCAAGGGGAAAGAAAGAAGAGTCTTCATCCCCAGAGACTAATATATATATATATATATATATATATATATATATATATATATATATATATATATATATATATATATATATATATATATATATACACACACACATATATACCGTTGCTATTGGTGGCACAACCATTAACCCAGTTGACTCAGCATGCTGCTTGGGGCCATCTTCTACCAGTCCCTCTCCTTCTCTAATCATATATAATGCCAAAACGTGTAATTTCTTCCTCCGCAATATAGCCAAGATTCTCCCCTTTCTTTCAGAAACAACAGCCAAAACACTAATCCATGCCCTTATCTTATCCTGTTTAGACTATTGCAATCTCCTTCTAACAGGTCTCTCTGACTCCCATCTCTCTCCCCTCCAATCAATTTTAAACTCTGCTACCAGGATCCTTCTGCTTTCTCTTAAAAGGGAACCTTCTCAACCTGATAGCAATCATAGCATATAAAACCTTCTAACATTCAAAGACATTCACTCCTCTGCTCCTTACTACATTTCTTCTCTTGTCTCGCTAAACGTTCCTGGTCAACTTCTCCGCTCTTCTCAGAGCCACTCTTCTGTTCCTTGCTCTTCTCTTCACACCTTTCACATCTACTTCCACCTTTCATCTCAAACCCTTCTATTTTGTTGCTCCTTACCTCTGGAATTCCATCCCTGAATTCCTCCGTAAGGAATCCTCTCTCTTTTTTCAAGAAAAAACTAAGAGCCTACCATTAACATTAGCCTTGTCCTGTGCCTACTGACTATGCCTTACCTTGTGCACTTTTTCATCTCCAATTTGTGCCTGTATGTTAGCCTCCCATCAACTTAGACTGTAAGCTCTACGGGGCAGGGACCTCCTTCCCTCTGTGTCTCTTACCACATAGCACTTAAGCTCTTTGGCTGATATGATTCTGTATATATTTAGTATGTGATTTGTCTTCCCTGTGTATGTATACAGTATATATATATATATATATATATATATATATATATATATATATATATATATATATATATATATATATATATATATATATATATATATAAAGATATAGTTAAGAGCACTCACGGGTATTGTGAAAAAGGCTTTTATTGTAATACTCCAATAAAAGCCTTTTTCACAATACCCGTGAGTGCTCTTAACTATATCTTTATGCTATTCCTTGAAGAAGCACCAGGGATTTGATTGATCGTTGGTGAGTGCCGGCTCAGCAAACTGACTATATATATATATATATATTGTCCAACAAGGTCACACACCATTGTATTAAAAGTTTAAAACATAGCCTTTATTTTGTAAGCATTACAAAAGCATTTTATGCTTACAAAATATATGCTACGTTTTAAACTTTTAATACAATGGTGTGCGACCTCATTGGACAATGTTTATTTTCAGTGGAGTGACTCACCACATTTTGGGATAACGCACCCAGCACAGCTTAACCACTGCTTCTAAGCGAGTGTGCCATACACATGTTGGACAAGGGGCTATCAAATAGCCAATCACAGCCCTACTTTTGCACCACCCAAGAACATTATCATGCTTGGGTTTTTTTTTTACATCTGAGAATGGCTCACAGGTAAAAAAAAAGTTTGGGAACCCATGATCTAAGTTAATAACAGATCTACATAATAACACAAGTGCATTTTTTTTTTTCTTCAATGACCATCTGTAATATGTGAATATGTTTGACTTATACTTACATATAAATGCCATTTTCTTTTTCAATAAAATGTGTGAAAACATGTTTATATTTCGAAACTTGTATGTCAAATGGCTGCAGCCAATCATCCCCGGCGTATTACAGAGGCGATAGGCTTCATTTCCATTTACACTTCAGTTCACTTTTGCTATGTGGATATTTCCACAGGTGACAGTCTGCCACCCCCCGGGGCTAAAAACACTGCATCTACTACCAAATTATTTTGATGGGGTGAGAAAATACCATAATATATTTTCCAGGTTTAGATTGAGATATTTCATTTTACATTCTGCTGTCAGAAATTTATTTTGAATTGCTTTACTGAAAATTCATTTCATGGTAATTGTTTTGGAATAGAATTCTTCCACTGAAAACGAAGACAACATATTATTTTCTGTGGATCCCCTATAAGGGGAAGAGTGAATAAATATTCTCCCTCTTTCTCAAAACACAGTTGAAGTGGAATAAAATGAAAAATGGATTAATTTGTATTATCATTGCTTATCTTTCTGCAGAATCCCTTTCTTATTTCTCTTCTGTCTTCCAGCCTGCTGATTAGTTGCTAACGCTTACCTCCCAACATTTGAAAAATGTAAAGAGGGACAAAAACATCAGCATTTTTTATGGCCACATCCCCTAATTACCATGTGCATTTTCCAAAATTTGGGAATTTTACATTTCTGAGAGTTTTAGGGCAATGTTTTATGTTATAACAGTTTTGCTAATGAAGGTGAAATTGCCCTTTGTGAGTAACAGTTTCCCCAAGAGACCTGCTTATCTTAAATTGTTACAATTGTTTTTTTTGCTTATCTTAAATTGTTACAAATGTATCGAATTCCAGTGGCTAACTGTTCTGGGCTCTCTGCCAAAAAGTCTTTTGTTTTAAGTAAGTTTCATAAACTTTGTATCTTTTTCTGCAGGAGATCAAAGAAAAACATGGGACATTTCAGTAAAAATCCTGGGACTGGGGGCTGAGCGATCAAAATCAGGTCTGTCCGGCAGAAAACTGGACATTTGGGAGGAATGTTAAGGTAATTGAAACCTGACTGTTTCTCCAACACAGTCCTTTTTATTATCAATGTTCCAATCCTCCGGAAGGGGTTAATAACCACACAGTTCAGTTCAATCCGATAATTAAGGAGAGCACTTCAAAGCAATACTGCTGTGATTAGATTTTTATTTTGTAGACTATGATTCACGCGACCTGTTTCGGGCCTTGCGTTGGGCACGCAAGGCCCGAAACATGTCGTGTGAATCTGTTATCCATTATTTAACCGGTGCCATATAGACTTTCTTCAATTTCCACCATTGCTACACAGCAGCTTGTTTATATAAACTATAGTAGTGTTTCTGAAGCAAACAGATCAGTTTTACCAGTGCAGGGCACCACTACATGAAATGTTCATTACTTTAAAACACTTTCATTTTTTGGAGTTACTGTTCCTTTAACAATACATTATAACTCCCATTGTATGTTTTTTAGGGACCCAAGGAAAATGTAAAATCAGGGAGATGCATTATATATTCACGGGATTAGAAAAAAAAGATATAAAATGAGGGAAATGAGGGAAATTGAGGTTTCACTGTACAGGTGTGCAACCTGTTATCCAAAATACTTGGGACCTGGGGTTTTCCGGAATAAAGATCTTTCTGTAATTTGAATTGTCATGCCCTTAGGTCTACTAGAAAATCATGTAAGTATTAAAAAAACCCAATAGGCTGGTTTTGCTTCCAATAAGGATTAATTATATCTTAGTCGGGATCAAGTACAAGTTACTGGTTTATTATTACAGAAAAAAAGGGCATTCTTTTTAAAAAATTGGATTATTTGATTATAATGGCGTCTATGGGAGACGGCCTTTCTGTAATTTGGAGCTTTCTGGATATATGTATACTTTATTTGTAAAGCACTGTTAAGGAGCCGCAGTGCTGTGCAGTGCATAGAAGTACAATATATATAAAAGTAAATAATACACAAAAGCCATGAATATCTTGTAAATTATATGCTTATAAACGGTGAGTTCTGATGTCATCAGTTATAAACGGTGAGTTCTGATGTCATGTCTGTCACATGACTCACTGAAACTGGTGTATTATAATAAAGTACCCCCAGTTGTACAATATGAGGATATTAGAAGTTACCTCGGAGTTCCATGACCTGTATAAAAACACTCGGCCTTCGGCCTCGTGTTTTTATATGGTCACGAAACTCCTCGGTAACTTATAATATCCTTATATTTTACAAGAGGATCTACTTTATTCACTATATATGGGGGAGACAAATCACATAATAAATAAATATATAAATAAAGAGCTTTACTGCTATGTGGTAAGAGACATAGTGGGAAGGAGGTCCCTGCCCCGTAGAGCTTACAGTCTAAGTGGATAACGGGTGGTTGAAGCTGCGCAGGAATAGACACATTAAGTTCTTTTCAAAGGGGCTGTATTCACACAGGCGCGTGCAGGCGTGTCGAGACGCAACATGCTGCATTTTTCCTGCGTTCGGCACCTACATGCACCTGTGTGAGTACAGCCCCGTTGAAAAGAACTTAATGCATCTATTCCTGCGCTCCCCTGCGGCTGAACGCAGAAAAACGGAACGCAGGGGAGCGCAGCTGCTTTGATTGCAAATTAGACTCCAGTTTGGATTTGAGAGTTGTTGCCATTTGTCTAGACGCAGAGGGAAATAAGAAGAAACCATTTGAGCCCCTCTTCTACTCACCAACTAGAAGGCCAGCCTGGCAAAAGGGAACTCTGTAAAATTTTGATTATAGCCATTGCATGTCTTTGTTAGGGCTCTTACACATGAGCGTTTTGACCTGCGCTCCCCTGCGTTCCGTTTTTTGGCGTTTAGCCGCAGGGGAGCGCAGGAATAGACGCAAGTCATTATTTGAAATGGGGCTGTACTCACTCAGGCGCGTGTAGGCGCCGAACGCAGGTTCAGACGCAACATGCTGCATTTTTCCTGCGTTCGGCGCCTACACGCGCCTGAGTGAGTACAGCCCCATTTCAAATAATGACTTGCGTCTATTCCTGCGCTCCCCTGCGGCTGAACGCCAAAAAACGGAACGCAGGGGAGCGCAGGTCAAAACGCTCATGTGTAAGAGCCCTAAGTGAGTTTGAAAATAACATCATAGAACCATGGAAAAAGCTAATTATGCTGTATAATGTCAAGGAGTGTTATTACTTTTATGTGTATCCTCTGTGAACTCTAACTGTATTAGTTGGCGTGTATATTCTCTGTTTTAGTGTTCCTAATATGTTTGCCTTTATGCTGCTCAGCTGCAACCTCCTGATACTCAGCGTCTCCGTGTGCATGTAGAATGTTTCCAAATTAAACTAAAATAAAGGATTTGTTTACCTATCCTGGCTCAGCAGGAAGAGAGGGGGTTTTAAAGGGTTTGTTCACCTTCCAAACACAGTTCAATTGTTTTTAGATTGTTCCCCTGAAATAAAGATTTTTTCCATTACTTTCCATTATTTATTTTTTACTTTTTTTCCATAATGTAAGTTTGAATTTGAATGTTCGTATCTCCAGTGTTTAAATCCGGCAGCTCAGTAATTCAGGTGCAGACTCTGAACGGTTACGATTTTGCAACATTTAGTTGATGCATTTCTCAGCAGCATCTCTGGAGTATTAGCAACTATTGTATCAATTCTAACAGCTGCCTGTAATGAAACTCAGGGATTCTGTTTAGCAGGGACAAAGATAGAAAATGTATCAACTAAATGTATCAATTTAGAACAGTTTACAGGGTCGGCGACCCCCTCCCAGAGCTGCTTTAGAAGGTGAAAAATGACATTTTACTCTTCAATATTAGAAAAATGGTGACACATAGAAAATAGAATGTTATTGGAAAAAGTCATTATTTCTGGTGATTTATCTGAAAACAACTAGTTGTTTGAAGGTGAACAACCCCTTTAAAGGTTAAACTCAATGGACTTAGGTCATATTTGTTTCTTGATGTCACTTTGCAAATAAATGTCTGTCTAGATTCAGCATTAGGCCCTGAGTCCTTTCTATTATTTCTGTGGGTAAGGGTTGTGTCCTTCTTCACTATCCTTGTTTTGCCACAGGAATGACAGGAATGTTATGGCTGAAGACTCAGTTGAGGAAGATGTACTCACAATGTGAATAAAAATGCTTTCTATTGTTAGCCTTGCTCCCTTTCTACAATAAACAGCAAAAGGATCATTATATAAATATATTTAGGGTTGGCAACTACTCAACCCACGTTCCAAACTTACATGATTTTGGCATGATTGTAGTTACATGGCCATGTTGGCTAAATGGTTCCTAGGGGATTTTGGGAAATAGAGATGATTAATGAGTATCTCTGACATGACACCCAAGATGGAGAAGGAACCTATAAAGACAAACTACATCCTTTGCCATTCTGGTGAGGATACCATCTACTAAAGCAAGAAGGAAGGTCTCACTACAGAGCTCAGCCAGGAGAAAATAGAGCTCAAACCCAGACCAGGGGTTTCAGTCTTAAGCCTAAAGCTGGTTGCTGCAGAAAGTACCAGCCAGGAATATCTGCCCCTGGAAGTACCCCTATCAGTGGCATAACTAGATATTACTGGGCCCCACAGCAAATTATTTCTCAGGCCCCCAAAATGTCTAGAGGTTGATCTGTTTTACCAATATTTATTGAAATTGTATATGAATTATAAGCCTTGTGTGGCCCCTACAGTATGTGTAAGCCACCAGTGTACTGGTAGAGTATAGACTTCCCCTGTAGCGAGTATTAGGCATGTCTTGTTTTGTACTACATACTTTAGTACGGTTGAAGAAATAACTAATAAGGGTTCTTAGGGTGAGACTTTCTGGGTTCGTTCCCTAAATTGCTCTTGAACTTATACCCAACAACCCCCCGCCCCCCAAAAAAGTATAGACTACATACTGTGGGAATAAAAATAATACCTTATTGGAAGCAACATAAAAACTATATGGCCAAGATGCAGTGCTCACTAGTGATGGGCGAATTTATTCGCCAGGCATGGATTTGCGGTGAATGCATCGCCCGCGAATGCTTTTGTGAAACTGCAGTGAAAATTTGCTGTGGAAAAATTTGAAAAAAAAAATTGTTGCGCGTCAAAATGATTCAGACGCCCATTGACTTTAATGCATTTGGACAAAAGAGTCTCACGTATAAAAATTGTAACTTGCGTAAAATTGTTGTGCGTAAAAATGGGTTTTTTCCCAGTTTCTCGCCGGGCCAGTCCGACCCTAGTGATGAATTTGAACTGCCAACAAGGTCTGATCCCAACATCAGTGCCTGACCTCATTAATGCTCCTGTGGCTAAATGGAAGCAAACCCCACCAGCAATGTTCCGCCATCTAGTGGAAAGCTTTCCCAGAAGAACAAAGCTACTATAGCAGCAAACGGAGGACCAACTTCATATTGAGGTCTGGATTTGCACTGAGCTATGTGTATACAAGAAAATACCCTGTAGACTCAAGGCCCCTTTGCCTTGGCTTGGGGCTTTGTAGAAATTAAATTAAAGAAGAAACATATTTTTACTGTGATTTTTTTTATCATGCATTCCTTAGTTTCTACATAAACATGTTGTAGACTAAATAAAAAGGTCATACAACTTTGATAAGAGAAAGGGTCTGCTCTGGTTTAATATGGGTATTGTATGCTCCTGCATGGGGCCTGGTTTTATTCAATAGTACTATCAGTACTATTACTATCACACAGAAATCTTGAAGGACTGCATAACATTTCTGTGGATGCTTTGTTATCCACAGTTACAGAACAATGAAATGTTCCAGCAATAATTTATATATGGAGGGGCACATTTACTAAGCTCAAGTGAAGGATTCGAATATAAAAAAGTTCGAATTTCGAAGTATTTTTTGGGTTCTTCGACCATCGAATAAGCTACTACGACCTTCGACTTTGACTTTGATTTGAACGATTCGAAAAAAAAAATCGTTCGACTATTTGACCATTCAATAGTCGAAGTACTGTCTCTTAAAAAAAACTTTTTTAATCGAGGTACAATGTTAGCCTATGGGGACCTTCCCATCAGTTTCCTAATCTTTTTTTGATCGAAGAAAACTCGTTCGTTCGATTCGAAGGATTTTATCGTTCCAACAAAGATTTTTACTTAGATTGATCGAAGTATTTGCGCTAAATCCTTCGAATTCGATATTCGAATTCAAAGGATTTAACTTTGAGGGTGGAATTAGAGGGTTAATTAACACTCGATATTTGACCCTTGATAAATGTGCCCCTTAGACTTTGTTGCAAAAAGTACCTAGAGTACAGCTCGGTCCATACTTCATACTTGGCTGCCCTTTTATTAGACACCAGTGGGATCACCTGACTATAGCTGGGAAGGGTGGGAGCTACAACATGGAGCTGGTCACTGCTCCTGTATAAACTATAACAAACAAGAGAAAGTTGTGCTCACCACTATTTTTTAAAACCATTAGGCGGGGGTGCAATGAGGCTGTGACCACAAAATACATATAGTCAAATACAAGAGTCCTCTGCACTCAACCCATTATCAATATATTTAAGACAGCGACATTTTGTGCATACTGCTACTGAAAAATGCCTTACCCTTTAAACAAAACAGGGATTGTTTGTCCATATATTGCAATATATTTAAGCTGGCCAACTACGTCAAAGTCATCCCATATCTGGCCAGTCCTATGCTCAATTTTATCTGATTCATTAAGAATTCTGTTGCTTCATTATACGTGATCCCACTGGTGTCTAATAAAAGGGCAGCCAAGTATGGAGGTTTACTTTGAAAGCAGCAAGTTAAGTTGCAGGTAAAACCAAGTCCCTTTGTAAAATGTATAATGAAGCAACAGAATTCTTAATGAATCAGATAAAATTGAGCATAGGACTGGCCAGATATGGGATGACTTTGACGTAGTTGGCCAGCTTAAATATATTGCAATATATGGACAAACAATCCTTGTTTTGTTTAAAGGGTAAGGCATTTTTTAGTAGCAGTATGCACAAGATGTCTCTGTCTTAAATATATTGATAATGGGTTGAGTGCAGAGGACTCTTGTATTTGACTATATGTATTTTGTGGTCACAGCCTCATTGCACCCCCGCCTAATGGTTTTAAAAAATAGTGGTGAGCACAACTTTCCCTTGTTTGTTATTGTAAATAGAAGAGCAAAGTTGGACCGTGTCACGGATAAATTCCATGTGCCCAGCCATCACCAGGCCTTTTCTTATTTTCTCAAATTATGTCCCTCCATTCCTGCATACAGTATTGTGTCTTGTGGCAAATTTCTGCCATGCGATGAGATAAGTACCTCGAGTAGCACTCATGCCTTGTCTGCAAATAGACCCTTGCCCCAATCATCTCCCCAAAGAAATTACCTTTTAAGACTTTTTGACTATTTTAAATACTTGGGGACAGAATTAATAACATTATTAACATTTTCTCCCTTGGAAATTTTAGGACATATGGCATTTTGTCACTGAAATTAATCGTTTCCATTCTTGAAAATTCAAATTCAGAAAAATGTGTTTATCTTTTTACCCTGTGGCTATTTTCTTTCTTTTGTTCTTTTTTTCCCCTTTAAAAATGAATGTTTTCTGCTATTTTCTAAAGTCAGCTCTACGGGAAAACCTTTATGGGCTATGGAAAGTCTCACTCTGTTACCTAACTTTTTCTCATTCTTTTTTCTCCACAAGGAAAATTTGTCAAATCATTTTAAATTGCCAGAAAAATGCATTTTCCATTGGAGAAATATTTTTAAAGAACATTAGAAAATCAGCCCTGTATTGATCCACTTTGCTAGCATAGTATTTCGCTGGCATATCCTAAGGGGGACGTCTGGAAACAGATGTTTTGCTTTTGATTACAGCTACTGGGCATTTAGTTCTCTTGGTTTTAGTTTCCCAGGGTTTTAAAGAAGTCACTCAGAGTCAGAACAAGCAACATTCTTTGAACACTCCAATCATCATGGCTGAATCAAGGCCTACAGGTTGAGTTGTCACATGAGTGATCAGTTCCTCGGCCTCTTTCACTTACCCCTCTGTGCTAATGACAAGCTCTTTTGTGCTGAAGATAACATATCCTCAAGAGCGGATCAGCTTCAAGGCTCTTAATGGGTTTCCAACACTCTGAAGCTCTTGATTGAAGACTAGTTAGCAGAGAAATTGTAGGCAGCTGGTAACAGGAAGATGGCTGACTGCCAATGCAAATGCCAGCTGTTCTCAGGAGGTATTCGAGCAGGTGTAAAAAAAAAACAACTAAAATTGCAATGTTTCCAAATATTAATTAAATAAGTAAATGACTCTGAAGTGTTTCTTGCATTGTAGCATCACATACTTGACAAATGAAGGTAATTGATTATTTTTTACATTTAAATTTAGAATTATTTTTATTCTACCCGGGTCTCTGTTCTGGTATGTCTCTTCCCAGAGGTCTACGCCCACTACATCTAGCATTCTGGTGGATCCATGATTATGAATTTTGAACCTTCTCCTGCAGTAAATGTCTCCGTAGACATAAGCAAAGTTTTCACCCGATAAACTACTCATTTGGCCCATAAAAACTCAGAAGACACCTATAAAAATCTGGAATCAATTTAGGAGATACATTTTTTTGAATCAAATTGAATCTGGGTCAAAATATTTGTAAAAAGAGAGGGCTGGGTATAAAAAAGTGAGTTAAGGTCCAGGTTGAGTGCATTTTTCTGCCTCTTCTAGAGCTCACATTTTTTTAACCCATACCCAAACATTATTATATTATCAATATTTGTTGGTGTTGGAGTATCTGAATTTTACAGTGTAGACACATCACACTCAAGGATTGCTACACAATCCATGGGGTACCAAATCACTCAAATGGGCACCAGTTTTTAAACAAATCTCTAGTAGCAGAATGTGCCTCACTTCCCTGAGGCCCCCATTGGAGACTGTGGAACTCATCCTTCCTCCTTTACTGAAAGCTGTTAAGAGAAACATGGCTTGTGTCTTATCAGGGGTCACACAAGCAATTTTAGGACACCTACTCTTTTAGCCCCAGGGAAACACTGCCCTGGCAGGTAGGATTCCATTATAGAGGCAAGCATAGAGATCCACAGACCCTAAAAATTTCATGAAATACTCTATGCTCAATATATTTTCTTTTTGGTAAGATTAAATGATGGCTTGCGATGGGGATAGAGCATATTAGGTATATATATATATATACAGTATATATACACATATAAACACTGGATTATAGAAACAGCCACAATTCATTTGGTAATCAATAAAACTGTATGTGCAATTCAAAGGCTAATTTAAGAGTATTTCAAGAGTATTCTCTACCAAACAAATGGCTTTGTGTTGTTCAGCCTGCTCTATGAGGGCCCATAATTCCAGAAACCAGACAGGCACAAAATGAAATAAATTCTGCTCATGATAAAGAGAGAGCGGTGAATGTCCCCAATTATTTATTGGATTTGTAGAATTAACTGCCAATGTACAACCCATTTCTTACTGATAAAGTGACTGAAAAGTGAATGAAAAATCATTATTTGGCCTTTTTCTGTTAATGAGACATAAACTGGCAGTAAAGTAAAAGGAGATCAAACCTCCCCAATTAATGGTAGATGCTAAGAAAAATGCATATAAAGAGAGGCAATGCTAGTTGAACTTTCATTGTAGACATTGTGCATCAGTGGGAAATAAATACCATTTGGTGACCTCATTTCATTGGCACCTGGCTACAAAACACCAAAATGATTACACCTCTGTTGTATATAAGGTACCCACTGTATTAATCAAGAGGACAGTCCCACACATAGATCAGATCGCTGCCAATCAGAATATATCTTCCAAATGTCTTCAGACGTATTCCTTTAATTGGTCCTTATCCTTCCCCTACAATCCCCTGGCATTTCAGCGAAAGTTGGATTTCATTATAGCAGTCAGGCAGGGATACTGTATGGATTTCTGTTGCATGAAGTCTTCATCATTTTGTTTCCCCAACATATTTAATGTAATATTATTTGAGACTTATTTTTAGTCTTTAGTAGGGAATCTAATAACGCTCAGGTCTGAACACTATAATCGTCTGAAATATATGTTTTAACTCCCTCACACCCCTAATTGGATCAATGTGCAGCCAGTGCCCATCTCCTGTTTTGCTGTTGTAGATCTGACCTCCTTTTTAAATTCTGACCCTACATATGAACGGAACAAAAGAAAAATTCATGACAGTTAATTTAGATGAATATCATTAAAGTATTCAGTTTTCCATGACATATTTTTCATTCTGATTATTAAAGACATATGAAAAGTGAACTTTCTCAGAACTAGCAGTACCGGCGGATGTTATTGTGTGTGATATTCTTAGATAAGATGGCTGTAAAATCCACACTCTCCAACTGTTTTTAATAATTAATTTAAATAAATAAAGTGTTAAAGTGCAACCAGTGTTTTTAAAGTGTTAGTGACAATTCAATCATGCACCACACTATGATTTCCAAATCAATTCTGTGCCATCACAATAATCAATTAATCAATGAATAAATTCAATTAAAAATGAATTACTGCTCAAGTGAATAAATTGTAGTAATTTATTAATCAAAGTGCCTGTTCTCAATAAAGTATTATAAAACTAAAAGTGAGTTCCTTAACGTACACTAACAATTGCCAGCAATTCATTGAAATTCAGATCAGAAAAGGAAAAAAGTATAGAGGTGGACTATTCTGAAGATTTCTATCTGGTTGATTGATTTTCAACTTTCTATCTTATTTGGGAAAGACTAGCCCCTATAGTTGCGATCATATGGATATAGTGACTATAGTATCCATGACAACTAAGCCCTTTTCTGAGTTTGTGAACAGAATCATAATATATTCCTCCCTCCTCACAGGGGAACTGGAGATGCGTCTGGAAGATTGGGTTTTCTAGATTGTAATTATACCTCAAGTCTACACTATTTCGAAAGTGAGTTTTTAGAAAATGATATTGTCAGTCAAATAAAATCTACTTGGGTAACAATATCGCCAATGAAGGACAGATGCATTTTAGAAGGTGGAACAGCTCAAAAAAAAACACTAATTGTCAACATGAATGTTCCATCTTTGCATCTCTGGCACTCTGAATGGGAATGACCTCAATTATGGGTGATAAGTGCATTTTCAGGGGGCTTAACAACAACACATCTATACTTAATCACAAGTCACATGTAGATAGGGGGACAGACTGGTGGTGTCTGGCTGTACAAAATACTTATTTGTAAAGCTCATGGCACTGGATTCCATGTTGAAGACCAGACCATGGTGGTAAATCATAAAAAGTTTTTCCACCGTTACAGTAGAAGGCAACTAATGTAAGCACGAGGTCGGACAGCTATTGCAGCTCCAATATGTAATGTCACATTGGTATAGGTTGCTCTCCCTAGTGTTCATATGGACAAAGAGAGACATAATCTCTTCCATTCATTAAGGAGAGTGGATGTGCTTCCAGATCATGAGGTAAGATATGGCCCAAGATGCGCACCATAAGGCAGGCACATAGGCTGTGGAGAAGGAACCTTTGAATGTGCATTAGCTAGAGGAGGGTCAGATCTATGTGCAGTTGCTCTAAGAGCATGAGCAATGGTTTCCTTCCAATGAATGGAATAGGGGTTAATAGAATGAATGTGTTTTTCACCAATGGTGGTTGGTACGTTGCACATAATGCAGTGGATTTATCTACTCCAGAATGTATCTCACAGAACTTTACAGAGACATTTAAGATGCCAGGTTTAATATCCTGCTATATGGACTTCAACCTGTAATACTTCTCCCTGACTCTGATACAGTGCTATATATTGCTAGTGAAGGTGGAAAGATGAGCACTCCAACAAGCAGGTCAACTGCTAAAGTGAAGTCTATTTCAGACTTACTGACACAACATGTTTTGGACCCAGAATGGTGCCCATTCACAAGTGTAACAGTGACCAGAAAAAAGTGGTCTAGTCACCCATAGGGTTAATGACCCTATGGCTTTAAATCCCTACACTTCCTGATCTCCCTAGTTGCTGGGCAGATGCCCATGTAACTAATTGTAATTTACATATCCCAGTTATTGGCCAATAGGCGCTGTGACCACTTCCTGTCACACTTTGGTATGGTGAGTGAGAAGGGTGGATTTTCCTATTTGGCTTCTGGTTGCTGACAGGGCCGGATTTTTCTTTAAGCCCCCCTAGGCCAGCCACGGTTCTTCTGCCCAGCCCCCCTCCCCATTGTGCAAGCGCCAGCATGCATGTATGCACACTTCCCCTATCAGCACCGAGGACTGCGTGCACCCGGTAAGTAAGTAGGAAATTCAACATCGGTGCAGTCCTTGGTGCATTGGCAGATGGTGCAGCTGGACGGCTTGTCTGTAATGGGCCGGGCCATTGTAGCCTTGCCACAAATCTGGGCCTGGTTACTGGTCTGTAAGATTCAAGCACCTCTTCAAGGTCCAGCATTGGCTAAGGGCAGTGACCCCCAACCTGTGGTTAGTACGCAACATGTTACTCACCAACCACTAGGATGTTGCTCTCAGTGGCCTCAAAGCAGTTGATTATTTTTGAATTCCTGGTTTAGAGGAAAGTTGTGGTTACATACAGGTGTACTGTCAAACAGAGCCTCCTCCGGTTGGGGAGCCTTGGCTTAGGGTATCCCCTAAACAAAGGAGTTCAAGTTAAAGATATCAGAATGTTAAGCATCCATGCAAATTTCACTCCATCTGGACTTCTGGCTGGATTATTTAAGGAATATCTAGTACAGCAATAAAAGCATTTGCCTGAAATCTCACCATAACTGGCATCCTATGCACTGCCTAGATGGGCAGGCCTCTAGTTTGGGATCCTTCTGCACAAACCCACATCAGTATATTCATGACATTAGAACATTTTGCACACGGTAGTTCACCTTCTTTTTCACAAATTCACAATAAAAATGTGTCAGTGTTTTTTATTAAACCAGGACCCCCCAGATCATAATACACAATAGGGGTTATATACCACCACAAGTGTGATGTGCCAGGTGCAGTTTTGGACTTGATCGTCGCATTTTGTTTTTAATTCACAATGCCGGGTTTTTGTTTTATTAACCATAATTCCAGTATCATTGAGGTGACATGGGGAAGTTGTGCCTGATGCATTTTCAGCCAGTGCATCAAAATTGACACAGTTGAACAAAGTTGGATGGAATGGCAATAGTAGTCTAGTTGCTTTCACAGGACCTCGCCATAAAAATGGCATGCACAGCTGATTCTTTCAACTCAAGTATGCATGTACTGATGCAGCCTGCACAAGCCAAGATTACACTTCATCAATAGATGCACTTGGAATGGTAGTCCAACAACAAGTAATAACTCACCAAGTAATGGAAGAGGCCCAGGTGCACCGCCCTGAGCCTTCAGCAAGGAAAGCAGAAATTTGTAGAGCAGGCACTTGCAAAAGGCAATCTTCCACCAGACTGCAAAATAAGTAAAAATATTTATTATGTCAAATAAGCATAACCTTACACATTTCATGTTACACACACTTAGTAATAGCCTATGAGCTAACTTTTAGTATGATGTAGAGCAGGGATCCCCAACCTTTTTTACCTGAGAGCTACATTCAAATGAAAAAAGAGTTGGGGAGCAACGCAAGCATGAAAAATATTCCTGGGGTGCCAAATAAGGGCTGTGATTGGCTATTGGTAGACCCTGTGTGGACTGGCAACCTACAAGAGGCTCTATTTGGCAGTAAACCTGGTTTTTGTGCAAACAAAACTTGCCTCCAAGCCTTGAATTAAAAAATAACTTCTCTTTTGAGGCCACTGGGAGTAACATCCAAGTGGTACGGGAGCAACCTGTTGCTCATGAGCCACTGGTTGGGGATCTCTGATTTAGAGAGTGATATTCTGAGACCATATGCAATTGGTTTTCATATTTTACTATTTGCGGGTTTTGAGTTATTTAGCTTTTTATTCAGCAGCTCTACAGTTTGCAATTTCAGCCGTCTGGTTGGTAAGATCCAAATTCCCCTAGCAACCATGCATTGATTTGAATAAGAGACTGGAATATGAATAGGAGAGGCCTGAATAGAAAGATGAGTAATAAAAAATATATATAACAATACATTTGTAACCTTACAGAGCATTTGTGTTTAGCAGGGGTCAGTGACTCCGATTTGAAAGCTAGAAAGAGTCAGAAGAATAAGGCAAATAATTAATAAAATAGTAAAAGTAAATTAAAAATACCAATTGAAATGTTGCTTAGATCTGGCCATTCCATCCTTTAAGAAGGCCACATCTGTCCTTTGGGGCCCCAGATAGACAGTCCTGTTCCACATGATACATGAAGTCATATATAGGGTCTACTTCCTTTTAAACAGGAAAAGACACTGCCCTTTATGAAGTCAGATGAACATAGAACATGCACATGGCTGAATCCCTACTTGTCAGCTGAGCTGAATCTAAAGCCATGTTTTCATGGAACTATACTGCACTGGACAAGTGAAGGCAACACAATTTCGCCTACAAACTCTAAGGTGAGATGCCGATGCCGTAGGCTAATTGCTTTCACTTTTATTGAGCCAGCTCACAGGTTTCAGAATTCTGCTGAATGAAAAAAAAAATTAATTTTGTGAAACACTAATGAGAAGTGAAGGTTTATAAGTTGTAGGTCATTTTCATAACACATTGAGGCTATGCTTTGTCAATCTCTGCTCCTCAATAAGGGAATAACAGAACCATTTCTCCCCCTAGTGAATATTTGACTAAAATGCAGTTCCTCTTCCACTGAAAACCAGCATCAACCATTGAGGACGTTGTGGGTCAAGAGATGTTGATTGGTTCAGACAACTTGGATTTTAGTAAGCCGTCTCCTTGCTGATTGCAAAAAGTGGGTGGTTCTATTTTATTAAACATATGGAAGTAAGGAGCTTTAATCTTTGTAGACTGTATACCATACCAGTTATTATATTTCTGTTGATTGCAGGCCCTGTGGATGATGTTTTAATAAATGTGTTCATATAAAGCAATGGCTTTCAGACTTTTTGGCTGATGCCCCTCCAACACCTAACTCCATATCATCAAGGAGATAATGATCCACTTCAAACATTCTGAATACCATTTTCCTTGGTACCATTTGGTGTAAAGTGGAATATGGAAGTATATAGTTGGTGTAAGAGTACCTGGTGGTCTAGTGGGGCGTCTCTCCTGATCTGCGCTGCTTCTGGGTTCGTGCGGGCTGTGGTATTTTTGCCCTTACTTGGCTACCTGTGTAACGTCATCATGGTTGGAGCAGAAATTCAAATATTTAAAGACGCAAATGTTCCATTCTCATTGCTGAACATAAATGTCTATTCCTATAGTTCCTGGGTGTGCTTCTCTTGTCTAATTTGTGTTCCTGACTCTTCCTTGTTCCTGACTTTGTCATGCTGCCGCCTGTACTGACCTCAGCCTGTATTTGACTATTCTTTGGATTCTGATTTTGTACCATGCTGCTGTTTGGTTTCACTTTGGCCTGTGACCGAGACTTTACTTCTGTTATCTGATTTGGTACTGCATTGCTTGTCTTGTATAGACCCTGCCTGTTTCACGCCTCGCTGACTGCTCCCCGTCCTTTCCGCATACATTCGGTTCCCTAGATTGCTCAGAACTATCTCCTTGGTCCTCTCACATTAAGTCCTGGTGGCATCTGAATAGTGGGTGACTCCTTCCAAAGCAAAAGGCGGCGGCACCCGAGACCAGGTCCTTGAAGTTAGTTCTGAGTTTGGGATACCTTACATTACAGTCAGCCTGGATCAGTTTCTTCATGGTAGAGTTGGTTGACATCTCTTCCCCTCAACCTCCAGTGTGAGACTGGTCCATCTGGATACTGGGTAAAATTCTGGTGGCCTTGATCCAGGCATGCAGGAATCAGCTTGTGTCTGCCCTTGCAGAATACCCTGCCATTCATCAGGCACAGAGACTTCCTGGGCACAGTTAAAGATTGTGCTGCATCTTTGATCATAAAAAATGACTATACACCTCAAATACCTGCTGGCTGGGCAAAGAACAATGTGTCAGCCTCAGAAAATGGCATGTGGAGGATGGGCAAGTACGCTTTGCACTCTAGGATGTGCTGTATGATGTTATTCAATGGGTTCTTTAGTTTGGCTTCTCTGGTGGGTTCTAGGTGACCCAGTCCAACATCTAAAATGTTCAGGGTCAATTTGTAGTAGAAGAACAATGTCACTGGATATGTGTTAGGATCATAAAGTTCCCTTGAAGGAACCCCGTCAGGTGCCTGGGTCTTGGAAAGTCTTGCTACAGAGTTCCAAAGCTATTTGTGTCAGTTTCTGTTTTCCCTGTTAAATACTCAATCCGTTGCAGGCTGTCACCTACTCCACATAGGCAGAAAGTCTTTGACTCCCACCCACTGTTAGGAGCCCAGGGGTTCAGCTCACCTTCCTTTACAAGCTCTGTGAACCTTTGCCAATTGCCGCTCTTTGTGCCGCTCTGTTTGGATTCCTTGTTGGTTGCCAAATGTAAATGACTTTTACTGTTAACAGTGAACTATTCATGTCAGTTTCAGAGTTGTGTGGCTTGTTAGGTTGGATTCCATTTTAATTACGTGAGATGCCTGCCTGTCAATGGCAGACTATGATTACATTTGACTTTTTTTGCCAGTCTGTGTCTCTAAGAATGCTCTTTCAGCTGGACTGATTTTAAATTATACCAAATGTTCATTTAGTTCACATTTGCTTGCAATAAAACATCCAGCCTTTAGCAATCAGCCAAGCCACATCTGAACCCTTAATGTCATGTGACTCTCAAGTGCTGAACAACTGATGATAATGATCTCAGATAGTCAATTTGGACCAATTTGCAAAGTTTGGGTCCAAGTTTCAGTTTGGCATTTGATTGAATTTTTTCATAGAAGTTATTTCAATGAAAATTATTTTAAGCAATTAAACATTGAAGACCAAGGGAAGAGATATATCTGCTCTACATACACGTCTTGATGGTTTGTTGTACCACAATCATGATAGGTATGGGGTTTCACCTTTACTGCAATATGACCCTGCTCTGCACCACAAACCCAAAAAAATGTTTGTTTGGATTGGATTTGGTACCCACGTTTAGGTGCCTGCTTACCTTGAGACTTTTGTGTGGGAATTTGGGTTATATTGGCTAATACAGTTCTTAAAGGGCAACTAAAGTCTAAAATAGAATAATGTTAGAAATGCTGCATGTATATACTAAATATAAACATGAACTTACTGCACCAGAAGCCCAAATAAACAAATTATTTCTGCTTTTAAAGTTGGCGCAGGGGGCTGTCATCTTGTAACTTAGTTAAACATCTTTGCAAGACCAAGACTACGCACATGCTCAGTGTGGTCTGGGCTTCAGTTGGGAGGTTAAAGGGCATGTAATGTTTAAAATAGAATAAGGCTAGAATTGCTGTATTTTGTATACTAAATATAAACATGAACTTACTGCACCATAAAACATCCAGCCTTTACAATATAACCACCGAGGTCCTGTTTCAATAGAGGGTTCCAACCACAGTTGCTTCTGACCTACATCACTATGCATTTAAAGAACAGAGTATGTATCTATGTCTGATAATCATAGCAAGGACATTTTTCTGAACATTTGTAGAAAACAGTTTATTTTTCCCATTTGTTCTTGTATTCTTTATATTCCAGTTCCCCTAACAATTACACACTCAGCTCAAGTTGTTTTGATGTTTTACATCGATACTTGTTGTGCACAATGATCAGATTTGTTAGGGCGATAGTCAACAAACATGTGATTAACCTGAATTCCTTTTGAACTGAAGAGCCATGGCATTATAGCCTATTTGATTTATAATGGCTGAGCATGCATACTTAAGGAATGCACAAAAAGGCATTAGGATTTAATGACCTAGTTGCTATAAGCATAAAATAAACAATCCAAATCAGTGGAGTTCTGGTGGCTACTCCCTGGGCAAGATACAGATCCAGGGCCGGCCCAGACCCGATCCCTGGACTCCTTCTCCTCACCTCCATCCCTGAACCTGGTCACATCCCTAATGCAACAGATAAAAGTGCACACGCACGCAGGAGAGAAGAATTTGCAGCTGGGGGGCCCAGGGGATGGTGCGGGGGCTCTGAGGCTGCAGGCCCGGTCGGCCCCTGGGCCCACCAGTCTGACGCTGTACAGATCCACTAATAATGAAACAGATACATGTATAGAATCAGTTATCCAAAAATGTCTGAATTACAGGAATGTCATCTACCATAGACACCATTTTAATCAAATAATTCAAATTTGCAAAAATTATTTCCTTTTTCTCTGTACCTGATCCCAACTAAGAAATAATTACTCCTTACTGGAGGCAAAACAATTCTGTTGTGACTGATATACAAAGGATTTTTAGGTGCTTTAAAACTTGAAGTGAGTCAATATACTTTCACACATCTATATCCCTCATTTATACTCTCAACAAATGCTTTCTATGGTTATTCAATCCCACAAGAAATTTCACAATTAGGGTCACTCACCGCTCTCCAAGAGTGGTCTGGGTACTGTGTCCCGAACCCGTAGCAGGGGGAGAAAGCAAAATTGCACTGTAGATGCACACTTCAGAGACCTCTTGGATGCAATTAAAATTCAACAAAGCTTCATTTCACATTCAAAGTCAAACACCTGTTTAATTCAGTTGGGATAACCTTAAAATTTAAATGATTTGTTTAGTAGACTTAAAGTGGACCTGTCACCCAGACGTAAAAAGCTCTATGATAAAAGTCCTTTTCAAATTAAACATGAAATCCAAATTCTTTTTTTTATTAAAGTGTTCATAGCTGTTGTAAACTCATTTAAAAATCTCAGATGTCAATCAAATATTGCCTGCCCCTCCTCTATGCCTTAGGCATACAGGTGGGGCAGACAATTACTTTCACTTTCTATTCAGCACTTCCTAGATGTCACTGCTCTCCCCACATTCCCCCGTTCTCTTCACCATTTAATGTGTAGCCAGGACATGGGGATGGACATCAGGTCCCCCATTTTGGTGCACAAACAAGATTCTGAGATGATGCAAGGCTTGTCTTAATAACAGTGTCCACAAAATGGCTCCTGCCTGCTTGTTATAATTATGAATTCCCAGACTGATGGAAACAAGATTCAAATAATGTATACAGTGTAATTCAAGTTCATTTTGCTTGACTAACATGATAAAATGCGATTTGGAATAATTTTTTTGGGTGACGGGTCCCCTTTAGGTATGGAGATCTAAACTACAGAAAAATCCCAAGCATTCTGGACAACAGGTCCCATACCTGTATAAATATTAATGATACAATAATATAAGTTGCAAAATCATCTTTGTATTGATCCAAAATATGGCAACCCTCACCAGCATCTTCAGCAGAGTCTTTGAGGAGCATTGGTCTCCTAGAATGAAAAGTATGCCACAAGAACAGGCTTAGGGGATTCATTTTACATATGCCTTGGATTCAGAAACATCCTTAGCAATCAGCCAAGCCACATCTGAACCCTTAATGTCACGTGACTCTTAAGTGCTGAACAACTGATGATGATGATCTCAGATAGTCAATTTGGACCAATTTGCAAAGTTTGGGTCCAAGTTTCAATTTGGCATTTGATTGCACACATTTGATTTAAGCAATTAAACATTGAAGACCAAGGGAAGAGATATATCTGCTCTACATACAAGTCTTGTGGTTTGTTGTACCACAGCCATGATAGGTATGAGGTTTCTGCTTTACTGCAATATGACCCTGTTCTGGACCACAAACCCAAAAAAATGTTGGTTTGGATTGGATTTGGTACCCATGTTTAGGTGCCTGCTTACCTCGAGACTTTTGTGTGGGAATTTGGGTAATATTGGCTAATACAGTTCTTAAAGGGCAACTAAAGTCTAAAATAGATGTAAGGTGGGGGGACTCCCCCCTGTCGTTTGAAAGTATGAGTGTTTCCCTGCAGAGCAGTTAGGGACCATCTGAAGTTTTCTAACTGCAGCTGTCAGAGCAAGTAAAACGAAGGGGAAATTTCACTGCATACAGTCAGGTTTCTTCTAAAAATGGTACACATTTTGTAATTAAAGTATATTGAAGATAGGTTTCTTTTTCATTAAAGAAAGTAATAATGGGATTTTATTTTTTTGCCTTTACATCCCCTTTAAAGATAAGTGCATTTGTGCGGTAGAAGATACAGCCCATTCACCAATAAGCACATGCTTCTCCATATTATGTTGGTGTGGGACCTTTAAATAGAGTCTGTGGGGCAGATTTACTAAAGCCAGCGACCGCTTCTCACACGTCGCACTTCACCAGGCGCAAATTCACCACTACGCTAATTCAATAAAATGCCTAGTTGGGTCCTGGGTGCCGAGCGCTGCTGATTTTTCGCTAGTAATACTTCTTCAGTGCGAGCATTTCATAGCGAAGATTATTAGCATTCAGTTATGCATAGAGAAAAGTCGCTAGTGATGTTACTCTTAGGTCAATTTGAATAGGGCTGGTACATTAAATTTGTATGGACGTCTTTATTAGAGATGTTGGTGCAAATGCTTGTAGTTATCACTTTTAATTACAAATGTCCAAGGAACCTTAATAAGGACAAAAGCGATCATATATTACTATAGGGCGAAGTGACTAACGTGGGCGAAAATTTGCCAGAGTGATGTAATTTACGATTTACTAGCGGTCGCTGGCATATCTTCGCTAGCGAAGGAGATAGACTCTAGTGCTACTTTGCACTCTTATGCCAGGCGAAGTTTCGCTCTGGCGAAAGAGCATTACATTTTACTGAACGTTACCTGTTCCGCCAGACTTGCCGCCAGCTCAGACCAGGCGAAGTGCAATGGAATGTATAGGGCTTCTTCAATTTTTAGTTGAAAAATTTTTGGGGGTGATAGGCTGCAAAAGTTCGTAAAATATTGTTTGGGTACCCGGGCTCCCCCATACATTTCCTACCATATGGCACATAAACTATACACTGGGCTCATGTGTAGGGCAATATAACAACTCTATTTTATTAAGATTTCCCTGGGCTTGTGTAATGTAATGTATTTGCTGCAACATATATGTCCATTCAACTTTAACTTCCCGCCGAATGCTAGCGCAACTTCACTTGGCGCATTAACGGCAGTGCAACTTCACCAGAGTTCGGCGCCCTGGACGCAACTTCGGATTTTAGTGAATTAGCGTTGTCCTGGCAAATCTATGCCTTGCGAAGTGTTGCGATGTGAGCGAAACTGTCACTGGCGAATTTACGGAGGTTAGTGAATTTGCCCCATAATGCCCTAGACATGAGCCCACTGTAAAATGAATGTCCCATGGCCCTCAAATGTCTGGGGAAAATCTTAACCGAAAAAAATTTAACATAGGACTTTTGCAGGCAATCCCGCTTTAAAAAAAAAGGAAAAGTCACCAGCGTTTTTTTAAACTTTAATGCATTTTCAAAACACAGGATATGATATAAGTGACAGGAGATTGAGGAAGATCTAGCTTCATTTTAGCAGTTCGCCTGTCTGAGGTGGCGAAGTCAACTCTGGCAAAAGAGGTAACGTTCAGTAAAATCCGCACTTTATTGAGTTTGCGGAGCAACGACCATTCGACTGAGTGAAAAGTCACCTGGCAGTAGAGTGCAAACAAACGCCAGTGAAGTCTGCGCCTGTTAGTGAATTGGCAATGTCCTTGTGGCTGTGATTTCTGGCGAAAACTCGCTAGCGTTAGCCACTTCACCCGCATTGGAGATGACCTTTCAGTAATTTGAAATTTTCTAGATAATGAGTTTCAGGATACAGGATCTCATACCTGTACTACTACTCAGTGTTGCACTGGGATGCCTGGGGCCCATCAGAAAAGAAGTAGGCAGTGACGGTTTTTCATTGGTAGGCGGGCAGGACTAGCAGAAGAGGTCGGTGGGCCAAGAAGAAGCGATGACCATACATCCACTTTAATACACAGAGACTAACCTAAGCCAGGTGATGCAGAAGGTGGTCCAATAAAGTGTCACATTGTGACAAGCTTCCCAAGATTCCAGTGTTTTGTCTAATAAACTCTTATTCTGAAGGACCTTGTCTTGGAGTCTTTCTGGTAAGCAAATTACCAACAACACACGCTCCTAGTAAATTGCTCGTTAATGGTATTATTGATGCAGCTCGCTGGAAGTGGTGCTATTCTCATACAAATGCAGTAAGAAGAAATCTGTGCACCACAATTAATTTGTGTCTCCATTGTATAGTCAAGCACAAGTTGCCTGCAATGATGCTGGAATATTGGAGAAAACATTGCATTTTTGTAAAAAAATAAAAATAAAAAATAAAAAGCACTGAGTTTTGCATCAGAAAATGGCAATTTCCACTTAGTAATACATTGGTAAATGAACCCTACTAAAGAGATGCTGTCATGATTTTTATGGTGTCGTTTTTATTTCTAACTACACTGTTTTGAAAATGTGAAATAAAATCAGAAAAGATTACGTTTGAATTCTCCCCAATCTGATTAAATTATGCTTTTTTATTAATAAATAAGGCCCAAGTGTGGATTCTAGTTTGGTCAGATTTTTTCTTTTTATATAAATACTCAGATAAATTCGGACTTTGATAAATACGGACCCCCATGTCCAGTTCCCTTTCCTTTAATTCCACTAGATACTGTACAGTGGAACTTGGATTTTTACTACTGACCATACACGGGCCGATAAAAGCTGCCGACAAACCGAGTCGGCAGCTTATTGGCCCGTGTATGGGGCCCTCCTACGGGCTTCCCCGATCGATATCTGGCCAAAAGTTGGCCAGATGTCGATCAGATGGGACTAAAATTCCCGTCGGAACGCGGCCGCATCTGTTCATTGATGTGGTCCCGCGATCCGATCGTCCGTTACCCATTGTTAGGATCCAATCGTTGGGCCCTAGGGCCCATGATCGGACCAGCCCGATATTGCCCAGCTCAAGGTGGTCATATCGGGGAGAGATCTGCTTGTTTGATGACATCGGCAAACGAGCGGATCTCACCGTGTATGGCCACCTTTATTCTCATATCTACAACTAGCAATGGAGGTGTCAGGGAGCTATTATCCTGTTACCCTCCCATTGTTCTGCTGGGGGGGAAGGGGGAGAAGGGGGTAATATCACTCCAACTTGCAGTCCAGCAGTGACTGAAGTTTATCAGACCACAAGTCACATGACTGAGTGCACTTTGGAAGCTAACATTTCTACACCCATGTCAGATTTCAAAATATAAAAAAATCTGTTTGTTCCTTTGAAAAATGGATTTCGGTGCAGAATTCTGCTGGGGCAGCACTATTTATTGAATGATGTTTTTGGAAAAAAAAACATGTTTTTTTGTGATAGAATCCGTTTAAGGTCAATAATTCGTCAGTGTATTTACTGTATATAGTGTACTTGCTGTGGCTGTTATTGTGGGTATAGGGCAGTCCCTACTGGACTAGTGAGGGGACCTGGTTGAGGCTGCGTGACTATGAAGGTAGTAACAGAGAAGGAAATGCTTTAGTGGTTTAGGCTTTGGTTTACTAATTTCCGAATTTTGCAAGTGGCTTGACTTTATTTTTCTGTCTGTATTCCAAGAAGTTGTTTGTGGAAAAAGAAGGTCTTTAATCACATGCATACAATATGTCAGTGTGTTTCAATGAGGAGCTTGTTGGAGACATCACTTCTCAATAAATCTGTGTGCAAGTGTTTAGTATACTGAAGGAGCCCTGAACTCTATCTTTATGCACTGACGGAAATGATAGTCCCGTACTGGAAACAGTTAAGGGTTATTTGGTGGCATGCTCTCTCGACTAATTGTTCCTCATTACAACAACAACATTTCAAACGCAGCAGCTGTATAGGACAGTGATGGGGTAATGTGTTCCATATTCCATGAAGTTTTCCCATCTGCCGAACACATGTACAGTGCCAGGGAATATGTGAGTGAATGGAAGCAAATCCTGGGCACCCGTCACTAGAAGAATCTGCCTGCATTAATGGGGCCTTAAATTGTAAAAGGTCTCTTAATAGCAGATAAGAGGGCTCATTTACCATACCTCCCAACTGTCCCGTTTTCAGGGGGACAGTCCCTCTTTTAACAGCTCAACCTGCCGTCCCTCATTTGTACTGGAAAGTCCCGTTTTTCTCTGTGCTGAACAGCCAGGAAAAGAAACAAAGTTTCTAACTTAATTGGCTTTTGGCAGAGAGCCCAGAACAGCAACAGCTGCAGATAAGATACTTTTGTTACAATTTTGAGATAAGCAAATAAGTAATTGTAACAATATAAGATAACAGGTCCCTTGGAAGAAGTTCACAGCTTAAAGGGCAATTCACCTTCATTAGCAAAACTGTAATAATTGGGGAAAAAAAAAACACAGAAATATGTTCAAACTTTTATAACCTGCCAAATTTTGTAAGATGAACATGGTAATTTGGGGGTGTGGCCACAAAATGGGCGTGGTCAAAAAATCCCCGCACTGCGCGCAGAAACTTTTTTGTCCTTCTTTTTATTTCCAAAATGTTGGGAGGTATGATTTGCCATAGGAGGGCAACAGGAGTAGCAATAACTACTGAGCAGTAAACATTTACACCAGTTAGTAATTTACACATAAATGGGCACCTGCAATGGCATAACTAGATATTACTGGGCCCCACTGCAAATTATTTTTCAGGCCCCAAAAATGTCTGGAGGTTGACCTGTTTTACCAATATTTATTGAACGTGTAAATGAATTAGGGCCTCATGGGGCCCCTATACCTCCTAGGGCCCCTGCAGCCACAGGATCTGCTTCTTCTGTAGTTACGCCCCATGGCACCTGCAAGGGAAGGGGCAACATGCACATGGAACATGGAAATGACTGATGTGCCGGTCAGGAAAAACTCAACCCACACCCAACCCTAACCAGCAAAACTTTAATTCTCACCCAACACTAATGTTATGTTGCTATTGAATGGCCAGCACCCAACTTGTACCCATGTCTTCTCACTCTTTACACTACTTCTGCGTGTGCCTCTGGTTCCAAGACACAGAATCTGCAGGGGAGCAGAAGAGTGCACTTCCCCAGTCTGACCTGCACCCAACCCTAACCTGACGAAGGGGCGTGCCCCCGAAACGTTGTGCATCATTTGACGCAATAAACATATAGGAGTTTACCCCATATTGCATATGTTCCTGTGTGCCGATTCCTCCTTTCATTTTGTCCCAACCGTAACCCGCAATGGTTGGCCAATTTCCAACCCGAACCTGCCCAACCGGTGGTCCATCTGCCATGGGTTTTGGGTCAGCCTATACATCACTAATGGACATGTATGTGTCAACGTGGTGTTAGCAAGTTAAGGCCATATTGAGCAACATTGAAAGTGAGCCATGTAGATAATGCCAAGTGTTACATGGCTCCCTTGCATCTGAGAATGGTACCAGGGCTCATTTATAATCACAAGGTAGATTTGAACCTGGGCAGTAACCCATAGCAACCAATCAGTGATTAGATTTTTCCAGCCTCTCATTATAAATGAGTCCTGGTACCATTCTCAGATGCAAGGGAGCCATGTAACACATAGCGTTATCTACATGGCTCACGTTCAAAATTTGCTAAATTTGGCCTTAACATTAAATTAGGGCCACTAAATCTGGTTTTATGCATTAAGGCAAGAGCATCTGGCAGACTGGTGCATGGCACTGCTAGAGACGAGCATAAGCATTATATGTACTAAGCCTCCTTTACATAGATAAGCCTGATGCAAAAGCTGATTAGAGAGCAGAGGGGCCCCACAGAATCCCATCCAAAAAATAATAATTTATGTCCCTTTCTGACATTTTACCCAGGCTCTTCCCCTTTAGAAATTTGGAAACCTATTAAAGAAAAAAGAAGGACCATTAAAAGTAGACAATTCTATTTATCTAGAACTAACAGATTATTCAGAAAACAGATGTTGATGATAAACTGGATCCTCTAAATGGAAAATGTTACCTAATTGAGAGGGGTCATTTCTGAATGGAGTGCAGTGTGCAAAGTACAATATTGGGATGAGAATCACTATATATGCAAACGCCTTTAATGAAAAGCACCAACATGTGAACAACTTTATGTCTGTTTAGCCAGTTATACTTGAGCCTTAGGGTAATGGCATACGGGGTTGAAAGATTCCCTTTCAAGTTTTACTGTGGAGTCAGCGTTAATGTTTATATAACTGATGTCATCCTTAGTTGTGAGTTCAGGAGTGATGTTTCAAGTGCGTGAGCTTTGGGTGTTGATTATAATTAGCAAGGGGGGCTTTGGTGAAAAATGTTTGAAATTCAAAAGGGGGTTTTGCAGATCACAGATTCTTCAATATAAACTGTTTTGTTCTTCATTAGACTTACAACGACCAACTGCTATTGAAAGTAGGACATACTATAGTCACCCATATAAATGTACTTTCAAGCTAAGAGAGAGAGTAGGATATACCACAAGGCAGGACACGCCCCCCAAATGTCATGACTCCACCCCATATGTCATTGCTCAGCCCCCAAAGTCATCATCCCATCCTTTTGTACGGCTTTTGCCAAGGTCAAAGTCAGTAACCCCAATAGTAACCCATATAATACTTACATCTACATAAAAACAGCTTTTGGGTCAATAACTAAAACTTATTGCCTTTAGCCCCTGCTTTATAGTAGATATAGTACATATCTCCAAAAATATATGGATAGTCCTCCCTGGGAATTGGTTTTCTTTGGTTCTAAAAAAGGCTGTACTTGGAACTGGCTGGAAGAAGCTTGTTGACCTTTATTGTTGGCAGTAGTAGGGAAATAATGGGTATCTCTGGTACGATCACGTGATGACCCTGATGAAGTGTCGCTGGAATCCACTGAAAGATCTCTGGGGCTTGTGCTGTCCCTGGAGCAGGGTGCGTTGGTAAGGCGTTGTGTAGGTTCACCACTTCGTTGGCCGCTTCTCCGATTTCTTTCCCTTGCACATTGGCCTCTCCTCTCCTCCTCCCACGTGTAGACACGCTCATGGAGGTAATCCAGTGCGTCTCTTTCTTCCTTTCTGCTACACAAACAGACACTGCAGTATCACGACATTTTTCTACTCTTAAACATAGCCTGACACAACTAAAGGGGCAAGTGCTAGAGGTAGTGCGAAAACAAATGAGGGGTGGTAATATGACTAAGTTGCTGTTGCAACAGGAGACAAAATGGATCAGAAAGTTAAATAAATCACAACCAGATGGTCTTAATGAATACTGGAGTATTAGCAGTTTCCTGTGAATCCTGACTGTATTCTTCTAATTCTGCATTCTCCTTTCTCTCCAGATAGTAAAGCTGCCGTAGAATTATGAATTTCTCTACAGAAGGGTAAGATTAAAATTCCTGGCAGCCATTATTGTATTATTATCTTTAAAGACATGAATTTGACTCTGACGTTATATGATTAAGATATTATCTTATGTGAAGCATTTTTGAACTCTGGGCAGGCCGTTGTGCAGTGCTGGGGTCAATTCAGACTTCCTCTGAAGTTCTATGGACAATGTTATACCACTCTTGGGACTTTCTATGAACTTAACTAGGATGGAACATTACGGACTAATTATCCCGTGGTTTTTCCTTGGCTAGGCCCACAAATGTACCCCTGGAGCAGTGGCCACATTTTAATTATAATTTTTGTATAATTGAATGTTTAACTTCACAATTACCTATGAGGTTGGGGGATGTACCTATGTGCCTATTACCACTAATTGGGGGTGGAGTTGAATGTTCAACTAATACGGAGAATGATATGTGTTTACACTTGAAAAAGAGCTCGGCTCGAAACATGTCGTGTCACAATAAAGGACCTTGAATTTTGCAGCAAAGACCTGCGTTAGACCTTTCCTTAAACGAGAAGGAAAGGTACCAAAGCAGTTTATTGTCAATAGATTAGCCATAATAGTACAAGCTATAACACAATTTATTCTGTAGAATGCTTTACATACCTGAATAAACAGCTCTAGAAGCTTTCTCTGTTTGTTTAAGATAGCAGCTGCCATATTAGCTTGGTGTGACATAACTTCCTGTCTGAGTTTCGCTGCTCAGTCATAGATCTGGCCTCAGATTGCCTCAGAGGGAGGAGGGAGGGAGGGAGGGAGAGAGGAGCAAACTGAGCATGCTCAAGCCCTAGCCCTGGAGGTTTAAGCTGAAAACAGGAAGTCTAATATAGAAGCTCATTTGTACACAATAGAAGGAAAGAAATGCTGTGTTTCTATTGACAGAGGACTCAGAGCAGCATTACTTTGAGGATTTACTGGTGTATTTATATAGACCTTTCTGACAAAGCTTACTTAATTATAGCCTTTCCTTCTCCTTTAACCACAATTCTTTTCCTTGCTGATCAATATGTAAATCTGGCCCTGCTACCAGGGACAGGAGGAGCTTGCTGGCTAGCCCAGAGCAGTCTACGTGAAGGCCCAAGATCAGATGAATCCCCTCAAGTCATTTATGCATTAGGATAAGATACAAGAACCTGTGGGTAAAACATACGGGGGAGGTTAGATAGCTCTGAGCTAAGCTATTGAATATTCCAATTCCAAGAGTATTTATTTCAGTTTACAGTGGTTCCACCAAAGCGTCAATTATACTTGAAACAAGTCTGTCCAGTTCAATGTAGAATGGGCTTTTTATAGAACTCGGGAACTGAAGAGTTTTGCAGTTGTAAAGCAAATTGCCAGGTAGTATCCACACAAACATGAAGTGACATCATCGTTGGGCCGCAGAAGTGATGTCACTCTGACAGCAGATCAATCAAAAGGGGAACAAATACTTTTACCCAGAAAGGGTACCCATCGATTGCCATCATATTCTGGGAATCAGGGACTTTTTGCCTGAAACCCAACCATATTGCTGGTATCTCATGATTACCCATGGGTACATGACCTGATGCAGGACTCTACATGAAGCCCAAGAGCAGAGACATACAAAGCATTTGATTCACCAGAAATGTTGGCAGAGATTTTAGTCCCATGTGTTACGTGGTTGTACATGATATGACATCTATATACGGGATCCAGGGGCGATCCTGGCCCCTCTGCCGTCTGAGGCAGCAGCAGTTGCTGCTGCCCCCCCTCCCCTGGAAATTCGCTGTTAAAGTACCAAGAGCAGCATTTTTGCTGCCCCTGGTACCTACTGGGGTGCTGGCGACAGCCTCAACTCGCCTCTTTGGCGAAGCGCCCCTGACGGGATCCAAACTACTGAACAGAAATAGACTTTTGTTCATTGACTTTCTATTTCCTTTTTGTGACCATTTTTCTTATACTGAAGTGTAAAGTTTAATTTTCCACCTTCTAAAGCAGCTCTGGGAGGGGGGGGGTCGCCGACTCTGTAACTGTTCTAAATTGATACATTTGTTGTCTTTGTCCCTGCTGAGCAGAATCCCTGAGTTTCATTACAGGCAGCTTTTAGAATTGATACAATAGTTGCTTATATTAAACAAATGCTGCTGAGAAATGTATCAACTAATGGAGCAAATTGTAACAGTTCAGCATCGGCACCTGGATCACTGAGCTACCAGACTCAAACGCCAGAGGCACAAACTTTAATTTTAACCTTCAATTTTGGAAAAACGGTAAAAAAAAAAAAGGGAAGCAATTGAAAAAAATCTTTATTTCTGCTGACCAACCTGAAAACAACTGACTTGTAAGGAAGTTTAACAACCTCTTTAAGCTAGAATAGTATTTTCTGTCCAATCCCATTTACCATTGCCAAAAGAGGTGTTTCGCATTTGGTGTGCTTCCTGCAGAGTAAGAGAAACAGCAAAAAGAATAAAGTCCAGGTACAGGTAGAACCAGCGTTATCTACATACATGACTCACCACAATATCCTTCCAATTAAATAAATCCTTATCACATTTTTTTCCATTCATATAAGCTCTGAAACCTGCTGTTCTCTCTCTAACATATGGAACATGATTTTATAGTGGGCTCATGTGTAGGGCATTATAACAACTCTATTGACTTTTTTAAGGTTCCCTGGACATGTGTAGTTATCAGTGTCAATGTAATGTATTATATGCAAATGCAACATGTAACAGAAAGTGGTCCATTCAACTTTAAATTTCCCGCTGTACGCAAATTAGCCTGAGAGCATGACCTCTAACGAATTTGCACTAGGCAGAATTGAAAATTCACCAGCGTCTGTCAGCCAGGAAGAAACTTTGCATTTTAGTAAATTAGGTTTGTCCCAGCAAATTCACCAGGCGAAAGTGTTGCGATGGGTGTGAAGCCGTCACTTAGTAAATTTACCCCTATGGGAGACGGCTTTCCCATGATTTGGAGATTTCTGGGAAACAGGCTTTCAGATAACGGATCCCATACTTGTATTGTATCACAATTCTCAGCACATCCCCTCAAGCTGGAGGCTTTGCATCAGCAATAAATGAAGGGTCACAACTTTGAAAGTCTTGTTTTGAATAAAAAGTCGACTCTGCAATGTCTGTGTTACCCAGGCCCAATTGCCTATGAAGAAGATCCTGTTGGCAAATAGAGATGTCGCGAACTGTTCGCCGGCGAACTTGTTCGCGCGAACATCGGGTGTTCGCGCTCGCCGGAAGTTCGCGAACGTCGCGCGACGTTCGCCATTTTGGGTTCGCCATTGTTGGCGCTTTTTTTTGCCCTCTCACCCCAGACCAGCAGGTACATGGCAGCCAATCAGGAAGCTCTCCCCTGGACCACTCCCCTTCCCTATAAAAACCGAAGCCCTGCAGCGTTTTTTCACTCTGCCTGTGTGTGCTGAAGAGATAGTGTAGGGAGAGAGCTGCTGCCTGTTAGTGATTTCAGGGACAGTTGAAAGTTTGCTGGCTAGTAATCGTTTTGATACTGCTCTGTTATTGGAGGGACAGAAGTCTGCAGGGGTTTGAGGGACATTTAAGCTTAGGTAGCTTTGCTGGCTAGTAATCTACCTTCTACTGCAGTGCTCTGTATGTAGCTGCAGTGGGCAGCTGTCCTGCTTCTGATCTCATCTGCTGACTGCTGCAATAACAGTAGTCCTTGTAAGGACTGCTTTTATTTATTTTTTGTTGTTTTACTACTACTACTACTACTACTACTATAAGAGCCCAGTGCTATTAGTCTAGCAGTGTTGGGGAGTGGGACTGGTGTGCTAATCTGCTGCTCCTAGTAGTTCAGCAGCACCAACTTTAATTTTTTTTTTTAATATTCATTTTTTTTATTTTACTTTTTTTTATTTTACTACCGCTGTAGTAGTGTATAAGTTGACCTTTTAGGCATTATTTGCCCTGTAGGCATTATTTGCACACTGTTTTCTTCAACCCGCCATCGAGCTGTGTGACCTTGTTCACATTCTGTCTAAATATCCATAATATTACCGTCTCCAGAAAAAACACCGGAGTCACTTTTTTCAAGCAGCCATAATATATTTTACGTAATCCGTATCCACCGCTGTAGTAGTGTATACGTTGGCCTTGTAGGCATTATTTGCACACTGTTTTCTTCAACCCGCCATCGAGCTGTGTGACCTTGTTCCCATTCTGTCTAAATATCCATAATATTACCGTCTCCAGAAAAAACACCGGAGTCACTTTTTTCAAGCAGCATTCATATATTTTACGTAATCCGTATCCACCGCTGTAGTAGTGTATACGTTGGCCTTGTAGGCATTATTTGCACACTGTTTTCTTCAACCCGCCATCGAGCTGTGTGACCTTGTTCCCATTCTGTCTAAATATCCATAATATTACCGTCTCCAGAAAAAACACCGGAGTCACTTTTTTCAAGCAGCATTCATATATTTTACGTAATCCGTATCCACCGCTGTAGTAGTGTATACGTTGGCCTTGTAGGCATTATTTGCACACTGTTTTCTTCAACCCGCCATCGAGCTGTGTGACCTTGTTCCCATTCTGTCTAAATATCCATAATATTACCGTCTCCAGAAAAAACACCGGAGTCACTTTTTTCAAGCAGCATTCATATATTTTACGTAATCCGTATCCACCGCTGTAGTAGTGTATACGTTGGCCTTGTAGGCATTATTTGCACACTGTTTTCTTCAACCCGCCATCGAGCTGTGTGACCTTGTTCCCATTCTGTCTAAATATCCATAATATTACCGTCTCCAGAAAAAACACCGGAGTCACTTTTTTCAAGCAGCATTCATATATTTTACGTAATCCGTATCCACCGCTGTAGTAGTGTATACGTTGGCCTTGTAGGCATTATTTGCACAGTGTTTTCTTCAACCCGCCATCGAGCTGTGTGAGCTTGTTCACATTTTGTCTAAATATTGATAATATTATCGTCTCTAGAAAAACCACTTGAGTTACTTTTTTCAAGCAGCATTCATATATTTTACGTAATCCGTATCCACCGCTGTAGTAGTGTATACGTTGACCTTGTAGGCATTATTTGCACAGTGTTTTCTTCAACCCGCCATCGAGCTGTGTGAGCTTGTTCACATTTTGTCTAAATATTGATAATATTATCGTCTCTAGAAAAACCACTTGAGTTACTTTTTTTCAAGCAGCATTCATATATTTTACGTAATCCGTATCCACCGCTGTAGTAGTGTATACGTTGACCTTGTAGGCATTATTTGCACACTGTTTTCTTCAACCCGCCATCGAGCTGTGTGAGCTTGTTCACATTTTGTCTAAATATTGATAATATTATCGTCTCTAGAAAAACCACTTGAGTTACTTTTTTTCAAGCAGCATTCATATATTTTACGTAATCCGTATCCACCGCTGTAGTAGTGTATACGTTGACCTTGTAGGCATTATTTGCACAGTGTTTTCTTCAACCCGCCATCGAGCTGTGTGAGCTTGTTCACATTTTGTCTAAATATTGATAATATTATCGTCTCTAGAAAAACCACTTGAGTTACTTTTTTTCAAGCAGCATTCATATATTTTACGTAATCCGTATCCACCGCTGTAGTAGTGTATACGTTGACCTTGTAGGCATTATTTGCACACTGTTTTCTTCAACCCGCCATCGAGCTGTGTGAGCTTGTTCACATTTTGTCTAAATATTGATAATATTATCGTCTCTAGAAAAACCACTTGAGTTACTTTTTTTCAAGCAGCATTCATATATTTTACGTAATCCGTATCCACCGCTGTAGTAGTGTATACGTTGACCTTGTAGGCATTATTTGCACACTGTTTTCTTCAACCCGCCATCGAGCTGTGTGACCTTGTTCACATTTTGTCTAAATATTGATAATATTATCGTCTCTAGAAAAACCACTTGAGTTACTTTTTTTCAAGCAGCATTCATATATTTTACGTAATCCGTATCCACCGCTGTAGTAGTGTATACGTTGACCTTGTAGGCATTATTTGCACACTGTTTTCTTCAACCCGCCATCGAGCTGTGTGACCTTGTTCACATTTTGTCTAAATATTGATAATATTATCGTCTCTAGAAAAACCACTTGAGTTACTTTTTTTCAAGCAGCATTCATATATTTTACGTAATCCGTATCCACCGCTGTAGTAGTGTATACGTTGACTTTGTAGGCATTATTTGCACAGTGTTTTCTTCAACCCGCCATCTAGCTGTGTGTATTATCGTTTCCAGAAAAACCAACTGAGTTTTTGTTGTTGTTGTTGTTTTTTTAAAAATAATGCCAGGCAAAGGCAGGCCGCCACGCAGAGGCCGTGCTAGGGGCCGTGCTGCTATGCAATCCTGTGGCCCTAGCAAATTGCCCAGTTTTAAAAAGCCAATGACCCTGAACTCCCAAAATGCTGAAGAGGTAGTTGACTGGCTTACACAGCACACCCATCCTCTACCGTTTCTAACTTTACCACAACATCCTCCTCATCCTCCACTGCTATGGCCACCCCACGTAACACTTCCTCCACCACCGGTGCCCCTTCTTCACTGGGGTCAGAGGAGTTATTTTCCAATGAGTTTCTTGAACTGAGTAATGCGCAACCATTATTGCCAGAAGAAGATGAAGGAGATGAGGACCTTACACCAGATTTAATTCTGGCAGAGAACACGATAGAGATGGACATAATGAGTGATGAGGAGGAGGTCCCCGCTGCTGCTTCCTTCTGTGATGTGTCAGAAGAAATTGATGCATCTGAGGAGAATGATGATGAGGAGATTGATGTTTTGTGGGTGCCTAGTAGAAGAGAGCAAGAGGAGGGTAGTTCAGATGGAGAGACGGAGAGTCAGAGAGGCAGTAGGAGAATAAGACTTAGAAGAAGCAGGGAGGACAGCCCGCAGGGATCAGCAGGGCAACAACATGTATCGGCACCTGTGTTCAGCCGGCCAACGCACCCGCCATTGCCGCCAATACCGCCAACTCCGCCAACTTCTACTGTTACCGCCAGATCGCACACTTCCAAAAAGTCAGCAGTGTGGGATTTTTTTAATGTGTGTGCCTCTGACAAAAGCATTGTAATTTGCAATGAGTGCAGTCAGAAACTGAGCCTTGGTAAGCCCAACAGCCACATAGGTACAACTTCTATGCGAAGGCACATGAGCGGCAAGCACAAAGCACTTTGGGAGCAACACCTCAAAGGCAACAGGCAAACTAAAAGCCACACTCCTTCTGGTCCAGCATCTTACTGCTCTACCTCTGCTCTCCTTGACCCGTCTGAACCACCCTCCACTCCGCCTTCCACCTTGACCACCTGTTCCCATTCCCAGTCATCTGCCACCAGCCAAGTTTCTGTGAAGGCCATGTTTGAGCGTAAGAAGCCAATGTCTGACTGTCACCCCTTGCCCGGCGTCTGACAGCTGGCTTGTCTGCACTCTTAGCCCGCCAGCTTTTACCATACCAGCTGGTGGACTCTGAGGCCTTCCGCAAATTTGTAGCAATTGGGACACCGCAGTGGAAGGTACCCAGCCGCAATTTTTTTTCTAAAAAGGGAATACCACACCTGTACCAACATGTGCAGAGCCAAGTTACCGCATCTCTGTCACTTAGTGTTGGGCCAAAGGTCCATATGACTACTGACGCATGGTCCTCCAAGCATGGTCAGGGCAGGTATGTCACCTACACTGCCCACTGGGTGAACTTGGTAATGGCTGGGAAGCAGGGAATGGGTAGCTCAACAACAACAGTGGAGTTGGTGTCACCGCCACGGATTGCACGCGGTTCTGCCACCACCTCTACTCCTCCATCGCTCTCTACCTCGTCTTCTTCTTCTTCTTACTCTGCTGCTGGGTCCTCCTTCTCCTCCTCCACACCTGTGCACCCCCAGCTCCCCCTAGGCTATTCGACGTGCCAGGTACGCCGTTGTCACGCTGTCTTGGGGATGACGTGCCTGGAAAGCAAAAACCATACCGGATCTGTACTCCTGTCATCTCTGCAGTCACAGGCCGATCGGTGGCTGACCCCACACCAACTGCAGATCGGAAAAGTGGTGTGTGACAATGGAAGCAATCTGTTGGCAGCGTTGAGACTAGGCAATTTAACACATGTGCCCTGCATGGCACATGTGTTAAATTTAATAGTCCAACGTTTTGTCTCCAAGTACCCAGGATTCCAGGACGTTCTCACCCAGTCCAGAAAGGTGTCGGCCCATTTCAGGCGTTCCTACACAGCCATGGCACGCCTTGCTGACATTCAGCAGCGCTACAACATGCCAGTCAGGCATTTGATTTCTGACAGCCAGACTCGCTGGAATTCAACGCTCCTTATGTTGGAACGTCTGCTGCAACAACAAAGGGCCGTCAACGAGTACCTTTTTGAACTGGGTGGTAGGACTGGATCTGCACAGCTGGGGATTTTTTTCCCCCGTTACTGGGTGCTTATGCGCGATGCCTGCAGGCTCATGCGACCTTTTGAAGAGGTGACAAATATGGTCAGTCGCACCGAAGGCACCATCAGCGACCTAATACCCTTCGCTTTATTCCTGGAGCGTGCCGTGCGACGAGTGACAGATGAGGCTGTAGACCAGCGTGACGAGGAGCTGGAAGCGCACGATTTCTGGTCGGAATCACCAGAACGAACCCAGGCACCTGCTGCAACGCAGGGAGAGGTGCCAGAAGTGGAGTCAGAGGAGGAAGGTGGCTTTGTGGAGGAGGAGGAGGAGGACCAACAGGAGCAGGCTTCCCAGGGGGCTAGTGGTGACCTTTTGGGGACCCCTGGTCTTGTACGTGGCTGGGGGGAGGAGACCGTGGATGATGCAGTCCTTGATAATGAGGAAGCGGAGATGGATAGCTCTGCATCCAACCTTGTGAGAATGGGGTCTTTCATGCTGTCATGCCTGTTGAAGGACCCCCGTATCAAGAGGCTTAAGGAGAAGGACCTGTACTGGGTCGCAACGCTACTAGACCCTCGGTACAAGCATAAAGTGTCAGAAATGTTACCAACATACCACAAGTCCGAAAAGATGCGGCATTTACAAACCAGCCTGCAAAACATGTTGTACAATGCTTTTAAGGGTGATGTCACTTCAGGAACTCATCAACATTCCAGGGGCAGAGGTGCCAGTAATCCTGCCACGAGCACACCTGCAAGGACAAAGCCCTTTGGCCAGTCTGTAACGTCAGACATGCAAATGTTTTTCTGTCCAAGGCAGCGCCACAACCCTTCTGGATCCACCCTCAAAGAACGCCTCGACCGGCAGGTAGCGGACTACCTGGCATTAACTGCAGATATCGACACTCTGAGGAGCGATGAACCCCTGGACTACTGGGTGCGCAGGCTTGATCTGTGGCCAGAGCTGTCACAATTTGCCATGAACCTCTTGTCTTGCCCAGCCTCAAGTGTGCTCTCAGAAAGGACCTTCAGTGCAGCAGGAGGGATTGTAACTGAGAAGAGAACTCGCCTAGGTCACAAAAGTGTCGATTACCTGACCTTTATTAAAATGAATGAGGGGTGGATCTCGGAGGGTTACTGCACGCCGGAAGACTTGTTCTGACTTCTATGCAGCTGTCCTTCTCTTCAAGCCTCATGACTCCACACACAGCTGTCCTTTAGCGTCCTCCTCCTCCCTCCGCCACCGTTACAAACTAGGGTGCAAACCCTACTGGTTTAATTTTTTCTGGCCTCTGTGCTTCAGTGGCTGCAACCAAAAAAACTGGGCAAACAATGTCTACAAGGTCAACGTATGGCAAAAAATGACTATTTTCAGCATTTATATGGCATATTTTTTCTGGCAACTGTGCTTCAGTGGCTGCATCCAAAAAAATGCATATTTTCTGCATTTATATGGCATAATTTTTCTGGCCTCTGTGCTTCAGTGGCTGCAACCAAAAAAATGCATATTTTCTGCATTTATATGGCATAATTTTTCTGGCCTCTGTGCTTCAGTGGCTGCAACCAAAAAAATTTATATTTTCAGCATTTATATGGCATAATTTTTCTGGCAACTGTGCTTCAGTGGCTGCGACCAAAAAAATGACTATTTTCAGCATTTATATGGCATATTTTTTTCTGGCCTCTGTGCTTCAGTGGCTGCGGCCAAAAAAACTGGGCAAACAATGCCTACAAGGTCAACGACGTTGACCTTGTAGGCATTGTTTGCCCAGTTTTTTTGGCCGCAGCCACTGAAGCACAGAGGCCAGAAAAAATATGCCATATAAATGCTGAAAATAGTCATTTTTTGCCATACGTTGACTCAACGTATATGGCAAAAAATGACTATTTTCAGCATTTATATGGCATATTTTTTCTGGCAACTGTGCTTCAGTGGCTGCGACCAAAAAAATGCATATTTTCTGCATTTATATGGCATAATTTTTCTGGCCTCTGTGCTTCAGTGGCTGCAACCAAAAAAATGTATATTTTCAGCATTTATATGGCATAATTTTTCTGGCAACTGTGCTTCAGTGGCTGCGTCCAAAAAAACTGGGCAAACAATGTCTACAAGGTCAACGTATGGCGAAAAATGACTATTTTCAGCATTTATATGGCATATTTTTTCTGGCAACTGTGCTTCAGTGGCTGCGTCCAAAAAAACTGGGCAAACAATGCCTACAAGGTCAACGTATGGCAGTTGTTTAAAGAGAACAGTAGATTACTAGCCAGCAAAGCTACCTAAGCTAAAATGTCCCTCAAATCCCTGCAGACTTCTGTCCCTCCAATACAGAGCAGTATCAAGCAGATTACTAGCCAGCAAACTTACTATCATCTGTCCCTGAAATCACTAACAGCTCTCCCCCTACACTATCTCTTCCAAGCACACACAGGCAGATTTTTCAGATACATTTTTGCCCTTGATCCCCTCTGGCATGCCACTGTCCAGGTCGTTGCACCCTTTAAACAACTTTAAAATCATTTTTCTGGCCAGAAATGTCTTTTCTAGATGTTAAAGTTCGCCTTCCCATTGAAGTCTATGGGGTTCGCGAACCGTTCGCGAACCGCTCGCGTTTTTGCGCAAGTTCGCGAATATGTTCGCGAACTTTTTTCCGACGTTCGCTACATCCCTATTGGCAAATGCCAAACACGTTGTAGTGAACCCCACTATGTAATGCCCATATCACACACATAAAACACCGGCACACATTGAGGCACTGTCAGAATTTCCCGGCGAGGTATTTTCCGAGTCATTCTCTGACTGTTCACTCCGTGCTTCATATGTGTGTGTATTTATGAAAAACTCCTGCTGTTCTAAGTACACAAGTTCTATTTTCAGCTGCCGACAACTAGACATGTGGAGAGCATTCGCTCTAAGGGTAAACACTGCGCTCGGGGCAAATCTGAGTGATTTGCTTGCAACAGAAAATAATGGATCACAATGACAAGAATGTTTAGCAGAGATCTGGCCTGAATTAAAGTGCAAATCTTTTTTTTTGCAGCTGGATGATCCTCAGATAAATGCACACTAGGGGAAATAATTCAGCACAAGATTTTTTTTAAACCCACCTGATTACATACAGTGGCGTAACTATAGAGGAAGCAGACCCCATAGTTGCAGGGGGGCCCGGGGAATATACAGGGCCGGAACTAGGGGTAGGCAGAAGAGACACCTGCCTAGGGCACAACAAAAGGGGGGGGGCACTGGGCAGGTACATGTCCTCTGCCTACCCCTAGTGCATTTTTACAGAGAGAGAGAGAGAGGGAGAAAGAGAGGTATGGGACATATTATCTAAAATGCTCAGGACCTGGGGTTTTCTGGATAAAGGATCTTTCTGTAATTTCTCTATACTTTGAATCTACTTCTCACCTTGCCTCATGACAAAAATGCCCCTGTGCCTTTCGCTTGTATGTCATACAGAGGGTTCAAGCAGAATTCTCAATGTGGCGCAGAGCATGGATTACACTGGGTTAGGGGCTCTGACTATGGGATTCAATGTTCCAACCAACCCAAATTTAGTAATCCTCTATTTGCAACCAGCGTTAAACTGGGGGGCCCAGGGTCTTTTTCCAACGCGTCGGGTCAGGGAGGGAGGTACAGCGAGTGCAGTGCATAAAACAGGTCTGGGTCAGCGGGGCCCAAAAGAGCTAGGGCCCACCAGGTTTTTTTCCAGGAATCCCACCAGCATAGTCCGATCCTGTTTGCAGCTCCTCCTTGATAAATGATACCCATAATAACCAAATATACCCATAATAACCGTAAATGAGATATTTGCTTACAAACAGCAAGCTACTACATGCTACTGCTGATTGGTTGCTATGGGTAACCAGACCTGGAGCACAGTTGTTTTTTTTTACCCCTTAAAAACCTGTTTATTGAACTTGATAAGTCTGTTTCTACATCAAATGCAGAAATTGTAGTATATTGGAGCAAGTTCATCCGAATGAACAGCTCCCAGTCATTTATCTCTCACTGTAATGAGATATTTTTACTGTGCAGATTAAACAATAATTAGAATATCAATCAAATTACAGCATAGACCTGCAAAGAGCATGTTTAGTGGTATGTGCCGGCCGTCAGTGCCCCTGTTATGTACTCACAGAGTTTATGCAGAAACTTCCCATTTCATTGTGTATTGATTTAGCAAACTAAGGCAATATTGGATTAACAGGATGATGGGTAAGTAAAATTATCTGTAGAGTGTGAGCCTGTGGGGCATGGGCAGCAGCACCGGAGCTTTATCATAAACAGTCGAATGCCTTTTGTCTCCAGAATAAATGTTTTGGACAAAATAAAAAAAATTTATCAACATAAACATGTTTAGCCTAAGGTTAAGAGATCCCCAAATAGAGATCTACAGCAGTGTGTTTGTGTCAGTGTGTGTATGTTCACTGTGTAGGCATTGCAATGCTAAAATGATACGGATGGACTCACCTCAATGAGAAATTCTAACCAAAAAAGCAATATGTGCAATACCAATGCATCATGAGACAATGGCCAACAAACACTCCCATGGCAAAATTAGGTTAGAGATAGGGATGGAGCTCAGGCTCCATGCACGACCTTTATCAGTCTTCATATACTATATATATATATATAATTATAGTGAAAAAAGTACCCCTTATTGTAAAATATAAGGATATTATGTTACCGAGGAGTTCCATAACCATACAAAAGCCAAAGGCCAAGTGCTTTTATACAGGTCATGCAATGCCGAGGTTACTTCTAATATCCCCATATCCTCATATTTTTAAAAAAGGGGTACTTTATTATAATACACAAGTTTTAGTGAGTCATGTGACAAAAATTACATCACTAAGCTCCATTTATAACTGATGACATCAAATGTTTATAAGGATATCATTTTCAGGATATTCATGGCTTTTGTGTATTATATATGGCCAATGGCCTTATACTGTGCATACTTTCTATACAGCTTGTGGAGTTGCTTACTGTTGTGTAATGGCTGCATGAGAGCCTGCTAATAAAGCACTGTTATACTCTACTCATCCTCGGCTACCAAAACATAACAAATTGGTGACAAGATGTCTCTTCTACCTCTGCAGCAGCCTCCACCTTTTCTCCCAAACCCTGGTGAGCCTACCATATCTTTTACTGCTTGGATCCGTATGTTTGAAAATTACATTATTGCTGCTGACCAAGGGGAGATTTCTGCTGCTAGAAAGCATGCTTTACTTATTCACTGCCTGGGAGCAGAAGGACAGCGTATATTCTATACATTACCATTACCTGGTTTCCTACTATAGGGGGAATATGTGGTGTTTATACAATTGGCCTGTAGATGTCACTGTGCTCAAGACTTATACTGTGCATACTTTCTATACAGCTTGTGGGGTTAGAGTTGCTTACTGTTGTGTAATGGGTGCACGAACCTGCTAATAAAGCACTGTTATACTCTACTCATACTCGGCTACCCAAAACATAACATTATGGTGATCCAAATTATGAAAAGACCCCTTATCTGGAAAACCCCAGGTCACTGGTGTTCTGGATAACTGGTCCCATACTTGTATTAACTTGCTCATGTTGTTTCTACTTGCAGGGATCCCTAATCTCCTTATAGCCTTTGTCTGCACTTAGCTGTTTAGATATTTTCATTTTGACTCTACAAGCTTTGAGACTCAAGTATATTTAATTAAGGGCTCAATACAGTCATCAGTTGAAAGATATTGACTTAGCTAGGGTTGCTACCTGGCTGGTATTTCAACGGCCTAGCTGGTAAAATACCTGCCAAGGCTGGGGCCGATATTACAAATTTACTGGTAATGTAGTAGCCAGTAAATGAGTAATAGACATAAATTCCGCCCATGCCCCCCCCCGATCCACCCATAATCCATCTGAAATTTAAATTTTTCTCTTCCTCTCTCCTCCTTAAGCTGCCCATGATGTCATAGCCTGGACCCTTTTCGGTGCTGACCATATGACATCACTGACCACCCCTTTTGAAACCACCCCCATGGGTCGGTAAATTCCTCCTAAAATGGTGGCAACCCTAGACTTAGCATTAGTATTTATGCATTGATAATTGGCAGAACCTCAAATAATATTTAACATGTCCCTTTCCCAGCACCACCAGAGATTAGGGTGACCATACACAGGCCAAGATAGCGCCAACAGATAAAGTCGGCAGCTTATTGGCCAGTGTATGGGGCCCTCTAATGGGATTCTGCATTCGATATCTGGCTGAAAATCTTCAGACCTCAATCGGGCAGGCTTAAAGTTCGTCGGATCAAGGACCGCATTAGTTTGTTGATTCAGTCCTCGATCCCACCGTCTGCTTTCATGGCCTCGTGATTGAATCATTGGGCCCTAGGGTGGGCAAATCGGCGCAAGATCCGCTTATTTGGGAACCTCTCTAAAGGTGGCCATAGACGCACAGATAATATCATATGAATCAAATTTTAATACGATATTCGGTGAGTGTATGGTGGGAAAAGAGCCGACCGATATCGGCAGAAGACTTGCATATCAGTCAGTTCGTCGTTCTGGCTGGACGGCAAATTTTGATCGGGTGCCTTTGAAGGCACCCAAACATCGCCCATTGTTAGTGCTGAATCGTCAGATACAGGTAGAATTCTAACGTTTCTACCTGTATATCTACCTGTATATCTGACGATTCAGCTCTACACATGAAACAAATGATCTTTCTTGGAAAAATCTTTTCCAAGAAAGATCATAATTGTTACTTCTATGCCCAGCTTAAAGGGGTGGATCTGCCCATGCATGGCCACCTGGGCCCACCAAAAAACCTTAGATCAGGGTCCCACTCTCAGTACTATTTTCTGCCTCTCCTCACTCAACCTCTATTCTCTTCTTTTCTTTACATACTATAATCTATTATTACATCTAGTTAGCCTCTTTGTTAAAGGGATCCTGTCATCGGAAAACATGTTTTTTTCAAAATGTATCAGTTAATAGTGCTGCTCCAGCAGAATTCTGCACTGAAATCCACTTCTCAAAAGAGCAAACAGATTTTTTTATATTCAATTTTGAAATCTGACATGGGGCTAGACATTTTGTCAATTTCCCAGCTGCCCCCAGTCATGTGACTTGTGCCTGCACTTTAGGAGAGAAATGCTTTCTGGCAGGCTGCTGTTTTTCCTTCTCAATGTAATTGAATGTGTCTCAGTGGGACATGGGTTTTTACTATTGAGTGTTGTTCTTAGATCTACCAGGCAGCTGTTATCTTGTGTTAGGGAGCTGTTATCTGGTTACCTTCCCATTGTTCTTTTGTTTGGCTGCTGGGGGGAAAAGGGAGGTGGGTGATATCACTCCAACTTGCAGTACATCAGTAAAGAGTGATTGAAGTTTATCAAAGCACAAGTCACATGACTTGGGGCAGCTGGGAAATTGACAAAATGTCTAGCCCCATGTCAGATTTCAAAATTTTTCCCATGACAGTATCCCTTTAAGGAAATAAGGAATAGACATGAAATAAAACAAATGTTTAGAAGCAGGAGGACCCACTGACACCTGGGCCCACCAGGAGTTTTCCCGGTATCCCAGTGGGCCAGTCCGATGCTGCCATCTTAAGACACTTCTATTATCTATTATCAGATCAGTGGTGATGTTCATGTCAGTAGAGCCATTAATATGCTTCTCACAGACCCAATGCCCAAGGTGCTGTTTGATTATGATTGCTTTTCTTGAGGAAGGTCAATGAACAGAGTACACAATAAGTAATGCATGTTTAGATATAAATATATACTGTATTCCAAGCAGAAAGATGCTTTGTGTGCAAAAGCCATGCAATCAAATTTTTTTCAGTTTACTTTTCCATAAAAGCATTATTCTCAGCGGAGAAGACATTTGCCCTTGCTTGTCCAATAAGTATTCTTAGCTCTCTCTGCACAGACATTCAGGTAGAAGCCCTGCAGAATAACAATTAAAGCTCATTGGGAGCACAGTGACACACCAATTATGTACAGTACCTCTTGAGTTTCTACTACTGAAGTTAGTAGTAAATACAGAGCCTGGAATGAATCAGTGGGTTAACAAGAATAGCATGTGAAGACGGTACCAGTAGGGCAAGATATCTATTATATCATTAGCCATGTAGCCCTTCTATTTGGCTGGTAGGGTGTGCTGGACTTGTAGATTGGATAGCCCTCTTAAAGTCTGTTTAGCTTGGTTGCCACCATCAATAAAGGAAGCCCAGAGAGTCTAGTAAAATATCTACTTCTCTATACAAAAATTCTATTTTAATGAACAGTTCTTCAGTTCCAATCTATTCTAAATTTCTAAAACAAAAAGTCAAGTCCATCCAGCCCTACCCAGTAGGAGATGTTCTTGACAAGGTGAATTTATGAACAATTTCTTCCCATTGTCATAATTGTCTCCCATCAATTTTTAGTGGCCCATTGTAGTCTTTCCATGTCATAACCCACATGATCTGCGCTTCTATTGAGAGGATCCTGGTCAAGCATCAGGCAATGGCATCACCCTCAACTGCATCAAAACCTCCTTATTATGATTAGCATTCCTACTGTCATGAAATATACATGGATCATATACTGAGAAAGAACAATGGCTTAAGTGTGCCAGCGGGGTATATAAATGCTACACAATAAATACATTTCAGAATATCAGAAGATAACTATAAATGGATGATACAAATTCTTTCTCAGTAGGGAGCGCAGTTTGTAGAATGTAAAAGAGAAGGAAAATCTCTTACATTATTTCAGTTGATAAAATATACCTGCTAAGAGTGTTCTCCTAGAAGGTATAATCTGGTGTTACATACTGTCTTAAAGATGCAAATCAAATTTATAGGTTTGGTGAGGGCAACAAATAACATAGATGGAGAACCCTGTCCCTTGTGTACTAACATAGATGCGTCAGTGCACAGATTCAGTTAGCTTTGATTGGTCTTGGCCTGTTTACAATGATTAAATCATATATCTTGTTGGCATTAATATGAAGCCTTTACCCTCTTCTGAGAAGGCTTTTAACTAGAATCTTCCATTCCCATCTCAGAAAACCCATTTTGTACTGGGCTGGCGGGACACCGGGAAATAACCTGGTGGGCCCTAGCATTCATGCTCAACCAGGGGCGTAACTACCGGATTCGGCTGCAGCCGCAGAGAAATCACACGGACGAGGGTGGGGGCGGGCCCGGCTGAACGGCCCGCACCAGGGCCCGTCCCCACCTCGTTCCGTTACTGTGCTCAACCAATCCAATCTTGTTCCCCATGGCACTGTGGGTGCTCCCCTGTCACTCCGTTTTGCCCAACCACAGTCGTAAGCAGGCCCGGATTTGCGGCGAGGCCGCAAAGGCCCGGGCCTAGGGTGGAATCAATTAAGGGGCGGCATGCCGCCCAGATGCACGAGCAATTATGTTGCTGAAGCACTAGTGCTGAATGGCTAGTGCTCCAGAATCAAGCTGACAGAATCTGCATGTGCGCTATCTTTTGAGAGGGAGGGGGCAAAGCACTCAGGGCAAATCTGGCCCTGGTCGTAAGTTGAGGAAGGAGGCACCTTGCAACATTGGCAGCGGCGGGTAGGTGGGAGGGGGGATTTTGTGGTTGCAGCTCCAGTGGGCCTTCAACACACCAGTCCGACATTGACATTCTGTCCAGATCTGGCTTTGATCACCGGGGCATTATTGTGCTAATACCGAAAAGGACTTTCCCCAAACTGCCACTACAATGTAGGAACCATGGAATTGTCAAGAATATCATTGAATGATGTAGTGACCCCTGTGACAGGAATGAAGGCTGTGGTTGAAATAGCCATTTCCAATAATTAGAAGGGGGGTCCTCATATTTTTGGCCATATAGTCAATGTTTATACATAAAATGATCGTGTCTCTGCTTCTGTGCTTATTTCCAGTGTAATAATACATAACTGAAATCTTTTATTTTTTGTATTATTCGCTATCCTCAGTAGCTTTCCCATGTTTCTACTGTGATTCAGAGCCCAGCTCATCCAGTGTGTTTTTAAAATAAGGCCTTACTAGAGCTTCACAAAGAGGATATTTCCCCTTTGACATATACAATACTTAAGCTGCTGCAGACTGTCATTACCAAGTTGATCATCTTCAAGGACTCCTTGAGCTCTCTTCATCATAGAATACTCAGTAAACACCATTACAGAAAAAAGCTATACGAAATGTAAAATGTCAAATGCATATACCTGACTATATGGCACTAAGCTGACCTAAGCCCCAAATATGCAACCTTCCCCTTGTTAACACTCTACATTCCATAGCATAGCCGGGGTAACAGGGACCTTGTGAATAAGGTTAGCAAGTGATTGGATAGCACCCTATCATAGTACACCCCAGGGTGTAAGGCAGTCAGGGCTAGTGAGCAAGAGCAGTTGTGTGTTCCAAAATCACTGCCCATTTTATTGTCCATTTCTTAATGTTATCCTTCATCATATCAGTGGACATAACTAGATTTTATTGGGCCCCACAGCATGATCTTTTTTAGGGTCACCCGTTTTTCAAAATGCTGATCAGTTTTGCAGAGGTAGGTACGATTGTGAGAAAACAAAAGCCTGGGGAATAGGGAGATACACTTTCCAAGACTCATGGTTGCACTCCAATTGGCTCATGGGCTGCTTAAGTTAGCAGCCAGACATCTCTAGCAGTGACAGGATTGGAGAAAACAGATTATGAATTATGAAGTTCTAGCTGTTGCTGAAATTGCTCTCCCAGAACTCACATCTGATATAATGGCACCCATTTACACGTGTGTGTCCAGCTCTGAATTTTACAAAATTGCAGAAGATGCAGGTCACTTTGGACTTGCATAATTACATAGTTACATAGGTTATGTTTAATTGAAAAAAGACCAAAGTCCATCAAGTCCAAACCCTCCAAATGAAACCCAGCATCCATACATCCACACACTGACCCCTCCATACACTCACATAAATAATATATACTCATACATTAACTATAGCTTTAGTTAGGGATGCACTGAATTCACTATTTTGGATTTAGCCGAAACAAACCTGAATCCTTCAATAAAGATTCGGCCGAATACCAAAACCTGAATTCTAATTTGCATTTGCAAATTAGGGTTGGGAAGGGAAAACATTTTTTACTTCCTTGTTTTGTGACAAAAAGTCACGTAATTTACCTCCCCGCCCATAATTTGCATATGCAAATTAGGATTCAGTTTGCCTGGGCAGAAGGATTCGGCTTAACCCGAATCCTGCTCAAAAGGCAGAATCCTGGCCGAAGCCCAGACTGAATTCGGGATTCGGTGCATCCCTACTTTTAGTATCACAGTAGCCTTGGATATTATGCTTCTCCAAGAAATCATCCAAGCCACTCTTAAAGACATTAACAGAATCAGCCATCACAACATCACCCGGCAGTGCATTCCACCATCTCGCTGTGAAGAACCTGTGCAGTCGCTGCTGCAAATCCAAAGTGACCTGCATCCTCTCCATTAAAGGAAAACTATACCTCCAATATTAATACTAAAGCAACAGATAGTTGATATCAAATTAAGTGGCATATTAAAGACCTGCACCCTCTCCATTAAAGGAAAACTATACCTCCAATATTAATACTAAAGCAACAGATAGTTGATATCAAATTAAGTGGCATATTAAATAATCTTACCAAACTGGTATATATACATATTTAAGTAAATATTGCCCTTTTACCTCTTGTGCCTTGAACCACCATTTTGTGATGGTCTGTGTGCTGCCTCAGAGATCACCTGACCAGAAATACTGCAGCTCTAACTGTAACAGGAAGAAGTGTGGAAGCAAAAGACAGAACTCTGTCTGTTAATTGGCTCATGTGACCTAACATGTATGGTTTGTTTGGTTTGTGTGCACCGTGAATCCTAGGATCCCAGGGGACAGGCCTTATTTTTTAAAATGGCAATTTTCTATTTATGATTACCCAATGGCACGTGCTACTAAAAAAGTATATTATTATGAAAATGGTTTATTTACATGAAGCAGGATTTTACATATGAGCTGTTTTATGCAGAATATTTTTTATAGAGACCTACATTGTTTGGGGTATAGATTTCCTTTAATACAGCACTCATTACCTTCAGCAGTACTGTATTTATTAGGTCTGGGCATGACGAGGCACATAGTAGTAATTCATGCCTGTCCCTTACTCTTCCTCTAATTTGCATTTGATTCAGACATGCAAATAAGGGAGCACTGGTGGTTGCACCCTACTAGGGAGCCCTGTATTTACTGTCTATGTGCCTATGACCTGCTGTGTGTCACTCACACTTTGCAGAGGCTACTGCTTCAACTCCAAACTGAATGAGCACCAAGGGGAGCACTTGTGCCAGGGGCAGTATTTATTGATCCCTAAAGTGTTACCGTTGGCACCTTATGCTACTGTTACAGTCTATACCAGGAGTAGGCAACCTGCGGCTCCGATGCTTCATGCGGCTCTGTATTCTGCTTGCTGCGGCTCAGTCTTGCGGCTTTGCCTGCCACGTCGGCTATACAGCCCTCGCACCTGCTGGCGGGGGCACGGCCAGACGTGACCGTCAACATGCGTTTTCCATGCATTTTTTCAACATGTAGGTTTCTTTCCCCAACATGCAATTCTCATTGTTCTTGTTCCCCATAATTCCGCAGGCTTTGGAGGAAGACATCTCGGAAGAATTTAAGCCAACTAGAAAAGCTATTTGCATGCAAAATGGAGCAAGGATGATTGTCAATACGCAACGTAATTACGTCAACGGTCTAATACGCCGTAAAAAACGTATATGCGTCACTTATCTCGCCAGAATTTGAACCCCATATTTAAAATACGATGCGTATTTACGTAAAGTATGGTTTCAAACGTGCAGATCACATAGAGTCTATTGGTAGTTTCTTGACGTATTGGCGTTTCTGCTGAAAAATGCCAATACTGCGTCCTGTGGCGGATTTCTGACGTAGCTTTTTTAAACAAGCAACGTAAAGATGACGCGTCTGGCCTTGCCCTAAAGGTTAGCTTACCGCGCACACTCAGAAAGCCGCCAGCAGGTACAAGGGCTGTATAGACGTCCCAGGAGTGAAAGGCAAGACCAAGCCGCAGTAAGATGATTCATCATAGTCCTCACCGCGGTCACACACTCAAGACAAGCCTATAGATGTGGATGTGACGCATATTTTAATGACGTCTATAGCCCTCGCCTTTAAACAGACGAGAACATTAGTATTTAATAGGGCTATTCAGTGTTTAATTTATTTCAAAGTAGTCTTACACATGCACACTGCACTTCTGTTTGTTGTATTCTGTTGTAACAGTTAAAATTAAAAAAGGTTAAAATTTTTAAAAGTTTATAAGCTGTGTTATGTTTTGCAGCTCCAGACTATTTTTCTTTAGTGGAAGAGGGGGCAAAATGTCTCTTTTGGTAGTAAAGGCTGCTGACCCCTGGTCTATACCTACTGTACAGCACTACCTGCTCAGTTATAAAGGACACTTGGCCATTAACGTGTTACAGCTGAAGGGCCATGAATGTGATGTGCTGGGAATGATGAAAAAAAGGTGTTTTCAGAGATGAAATTAATAAAACAACACCTGTAATAATATTCCCGCTTAGCTGGTAGAGTTCAGGCGAGTCACTGATGATTTTTTCGTTTCTTTTGTAAATGTATTGAAGTCTTGTGGATTTGTGCTCTTCCCTGATTATTATTTCCACACAATATGATCCGAGAGCGAAGAGAAAATGAGGCGTCATTAACAGGTTGTGTAGAGCTCGCCCGCAAAGGAACAAGAGTACATTTATCATAAGTATTTGTGTTTAATAATGCGAGAATGTGACGGAATGGAAATGTGTTTGTATAATGGCTTCAGATTGAATGATAAATAAACCCCTGAATGTCGTGTATGAACCCTGCCTCTCTGGCACTGAAATCATTATTTTGGAAGGTTTTTTGTGCCAGGATAGCGCAGTGTCAGGCAGCTTTATTATATTCACACAGAGCACATTGGCCACATAATATGCATCAATATCCTCCCATGCATCAAACTCTTTACATACATTAAAACTTCAATGTTTGAACATTAAATAAACCCAATAGGCTGGTTTTGCTCCCAATAAGGATTAATTATATCTTAGTTGGGATCAAGTACAAGCGACTGTTTTATTTTTACACAGAAAAAGGAAATCATTTTTAAAAGTTTGGATTTTTTGGCTAAAATGGAGTTTAGGTGAAATGGCCTTTCCGTAATTTGAAGCTTTCTGGATAATGGATCCCATACCTGTAATTATTTCTTATTTCTTTTATTTTTGTAGTTCTGAGCAAAGTACTATAGAACAGTTTGGGGAAGGTGCTTTTTCATTTTGGAAAGTTATAGTCAACTGTTCATTGATGTAAGTAATCTTTTTGCAGAAAAAAATTATTTGAATTTTGCTGTGCATTTTTTGGTAGTTTTATGGATTTTTCAGTCAAATTGTCCAGTTTTGCTCATCACTATTCAAGATTATATAGAGCTTCCCAGGTTCCATGGCTATAAGTAGATGGGTAAGATATGTAAGTACAATATAAACAATATGGACACATTAGGAGAGCAATCGGAGCTAAAAGGATGTTTATAACAATTTGAAACATGAATGGACCATCGAGTAATGCATTAACAGCAAACAAGGTAACAGCAAAACCCCTATCATGTATTCTGCACACTTACTATCACTGCAAATGATATAATTGCTTCATCCGAACTAGGGATGCACCAAATCCAGGATTCGGTTCGGGATTCTGCCTTTAACAGCAGGATTCGGATTCAGGCGAATCCTTCTGCCTGGTCGAACCGAATTCTTATTTGCATATGCAAATTACGGTCGGGAAGGGAAATCGCGTGACTTTTTGTCACAAGACAAGGACATAAAAAATGTTCCCTTTCCCATTCGGATCAGTATTCTGCCAAATCTTTCGAGAAGGATTCGTGGATTCGGATTTCCTTTTCTGACTAACTTAAAAAAAGTCGACTCCACCTAATCAGCCAAAATGAACAGCAGGTGGCGATGTTGTTTCACATTCATTATTTTAGCAGTGTGAAAATCGCTTATATCTTGAAGAGTGTCTGAGCAATTCTACATTCAATTGTTCAAGGGCTTCTTCTAGGAATCCAATTGCAGACATAACACACATTGTAGGGTAAATTTGGGATAAGGAAAGGTTCTCTATGGAGCACCCTGAGTTGTGCAGAAAGTTTTGGAGTTTCCTGAACTAAGGAAGGTCTGAAGGTTTGGTTCTTTTTTCTTGTACATTCCAGCCTAGAGACCTGGGTGTTCTAGCACATGTTATAGAATGTAAATGTATGTATAAACTAGAGATGCTCAGGTTGATGATGTTTCGACCTGTGCGTGACCCTAACCATCCCTAACCCAACATAAGATTTATACACAAATGCCAGCCCCAGCCTGCCCCATCTTTGATATCACTGGTTGGGGTGGGGTGAGCATGAACATATAAGCAAGCATCGCAGCATCAATAGTGGTGATTGGAAAGCACAGAGAAGCTGGAGAGGGGCCCATGACCTGCCCACTACCAGCCGCTGAGAGCAATTGGTCACCCTGAACCTGCTCAACCCTGGGGTTCTGTGAGATTTTGGCAACTCAACACCCTACATCAGTAATATAAACTTATTTGCTGCAGGACACATAGTCATACAACTTTAATAAAAAATGGGTGGTGGTTTTTTTTTTTTTGCTTGGGTAAACTTGGATGTAGCAAGCAATGCCAGTCAGCAGCATCAAGGGCAAATAAGGTCTTGAGCTGTATTAAAAGGGGCATAGAGTCACGGGAGGAGGGGGTCATTCTTCCACTGTATAGAGCAATTGTAAGGCCCCATCTAGAATATGCCGTACAGTTTTGGTCTCCATCACTCAAACAGGACATTATTGTATTAGAGAGGGTACAGAGAAGGGCAACTAAGCTGGTAAAAGGTATGGGAAATCTTAGCTATGAGGAAAGACTGGCCAAATTGGGGATGTTCATGCTGGAGAAGTGGCGCTTAAGGGGTGATATGATGACTATGTATAAATATATAAGGGGATCATATAATAATCTCTCTATTGTTTCATTTACCAGTAGGTCTTTCCAGCTGATGCGAGGTCACCCATTCCCAGTGTCAGACTCTAAAATACCCGGTGGGCCCCGACCCTTAATGGGCCCCCGCCAGGCCAGACCCCTCTCCAGATGTTTGGGAAAAAGTTTTTCTTAAGCGCCGCGCAGCTCCTTCTGCGCACGCGCTTGGCACCAAACACCCAGGAGCACCGAGCAGCGCCTTCACACAGGTGTCACAGTAGGGGGGACGGGGGGGTCCCTGGACAGTAGTCCCCTGGCCCCCCAGTCCGACCCTGCCCATTCCCATTAAAAGATAAGAGGTTCAGAAATATTCGCAAGGGTTTTTTTTTACAGTGAGAGCTGTGAAGATGTGGAATTGTCTCCCTGAATCAGTGGTACAGGCTGATACATTAGATAGCTTTAAGAAGGGGTTGGATGGTGTTTAGCAAGTAAGGGAATACAGGGTTATGGGAGATAGCTCATAGTACAAGTTCATCCAGAGACTGGTCCCATTGCCATTTTGGAGTCAGGAAGGATTTTTTTCCCCCTCTGAGGCAAATTGAAGAGGCTTCAGATGGGTTTTCACCTTCCTCTGGATCAACTGGCAGGTTTAAAAAAGTTAAAAGTTTGAACTTGATGGACATTTTTTTTTCAACCTAACTAACTATGTTACTATGCTTCTCGTTACCACTGAGAATTAGGGTAGCCTTCTGCAATCATATTCTATCTACCTTTACACTCGTCAATGACATGGACGGAGATTAAAGGAAAGCATTATTTTTCCTTTGCTAAAATATTATGGTCTCTTTACCAGCGGCTGATATATATAAAATCATCATAAAATGTCAGTTTGAATAGTCAGTATATACAGTATATATATATATATATATATATATATATATATATATATATATATATATATATATATATATATATATATTTATATAAACAGCCTAAAAGATCTTAAAAACATAGCGAGATCTGATTTCCTGTAATGCAGTTATAATAATAAATGTGAAATGGTAAAGAAAAACCAAACCATCATATTTCTTGTATGCTAAAATGGTTATTGGGACACAGACAGCAGGCAAAAGTTATGGAGGTCAGTTATTTCCTATTGAAAATATATATATATATTATTCAGAGTAATATTGAAATAATATTTAGATTCTCTTGTCATTTAACTATACTCATACCCAATCCCGGCATGACATGGCTCTGCAAGTGCCTCATATGATAACATTAACACATCATATAACACTCATATAACCCTTTTGTTTTTTTCCAGTGTTCTGTTGCATTATACTGTTGGAAACAGGCTGCTAGATAACAAAATCAATGACGCTTGCAATGATTTCTCTTCCTGTGCTGCAGACCTTTTGCCATTAAATTGACATGCGCTGATTCAGCAGGCCGGGTAGTAGCAGCAGTCTGTCTCAGAATCAGTCAGTATCTTTAGACAGGTAGGTCACAAGTGGAAACCAAGAGGAGAGAAACAAGAGGTGTGATTTCTTCCCTATATGAGTAACATACAGAAAAAGGCTTTAAATTCTCAAGGCAAGAGTGAAGAGGAGGCTGTTTGGATGGATGCTTGGAACAGTATTTGCAGGCAGGTCGAATCATAATATGGTTTTGACCAGATAATAGATGGTTTCTCAGCTTGCTACTGTATATGGCGGCCAAGAGCCAAGACAATCAAATCCTTAACACTCTGTACAAGGATGCAGAAGTTACACATCTACATGTCTCTTCCAACCTCCGCTTACAAATAAAGTGCTGTCTGTAACCTAAATGCCACCTAAACACCACCTGACAACAGTGTTGGGGTGTTTGGGTCCATCACCCAGTGCTTGTAAGATTTTCCATACCTTTTACCAGATTAGTTGCCCTTCTCTGTACCCTCTCTAATACAATAATGTCCTGTTTGAGTGATGGAGACCAAAACTGTACGGCATATTCTAGATGGGGCCTTACAAGTGCTCTATACAGTGGAAGAATGACCCCCTTCTCCCGTGACCCTGCCCCTTTTAATACAGCTCAAGACCTTATTTGCCCTTGATGCCCTCTGACTGGCATTGCTTGCTACAGACAAGTTTATCATCTACAAGGACTCCAAGTTCCTTTTCCATAATGGATTTGCATAGTGCAGTCCCATTAAGGGTATAAGTGGTTTGGATATTTTTACATCCCAGGTGCATGACTTTACATTTATCCATAATGTGTTTGGAATCAACCGTGTCTGGAATGTGCAGTTTCCCGTCTTCCATAGACTCCATTTTATCCAAATAAACCAAATTTTAAATCTCTTTTAGAAAAAGCTTTAAATTAAGGAAAGACCCATTATCTGGAAACCCCCAAGTTCCAAGCAATCTGAGTAACAGGTCCCATACCTGTATATACAGTGCTTATATTCTCTATAGTTCTGTTTCTTTTGACCCACTATTGTCACCTTTATGACTGCTACCAATGTCTTCGGGTTCTATGCTTGTAACATGTGCCATAAATAATGTTTTCTAGTAAACGTTCTTCTGTAAAACATTCTACTTTCGCAATCCGGTCTATAAATCACACATTTGTTTGACATGCATTGAGTTTCTTTATTAATTTCAAATAGAAAGGATATCTCCCTCAGGTTACCAATACATAAGCGAAGGTCCCATTTTTTGGTGGCATAAAAAATATTAGGGAACGCAAAATGAATATTTGTACATACGATACAACATTTTATTTTTCTCAGCTAGTATCCTTTCGTAATTTCTCTGAGAAAATGTTTTGTATATATATATCTTCTATTTTCATCACATCATTATTATGTATTTTTAACATGGCAGTGGGAACAGTCACTATGTGTCCATCCAGTGAGCCCTACAGCTGGTGGCTGACAAATGGAAGCTTTGGAAATTATTTCATTCCCACACAGTGGATGGAGAGAGCATGCACGAAAGCCCCCAAAGGAGTCTCTTCCTCCTATTAATGCCATTCATTACAAGAGGTCTTGAAAGGCCTTCGGTCATGTGGGGATTTGAGTTTATATAAGATGTGCCTTACTAAGATCTGTTGGTTACTACATAGAGACTTAGATTGAAAAGACACACCCTTTGCATTGAACCTGCCTTACTGCTAGTTGATACAAAGGAAGGCAAAAAACAACCAACTGAAGCCTCTCCAACTTGACTCCTTCCTGACTCCAAGATGGCACTCAAACAAGACTAGCACAACCTTGCACTCTGAAAAGGATCCCTCTTATGCCTTTGCCTCACATCGTTTTACTTTTAGTATATCCATTCAGTCTGTTGGTTATTGTACAATATGATCAAATAATTACCCTCCAATAATAATAATAATAATAATAATAATAAACTGCAATCAACAGATCCTTGGGCCATATGGTCTGGAGAAGTCTATGCCCATTAAATTCAAGCCAGGTTGGCAATCCCATACAAGTGAAGACGGGGGTCATCAGTCAATCTGACATTTTGGTCTGGCTGCTCAGCTGTGCTATTATTGCACCAGACCATTATTGCATGCTTATTCTGAGGCTTTACACACATGATAAACATGCATTGCAATAGGTAAAGATCTTATTTAATGTAGTGATTTCTTTAAAGGGGTTGTTCACCTTCCAAACACTTTTTAGTTTTTGCCACTCACTGGCCACCTCTCTCTGTTTACCTTAAGGTAAACTTTTTTTCTTCATTCTGCTCATCCAAATACTTTGCTGATATGATGGTCGTTCCTTTGAAGGCATTTCCATCTGAGAATACAAGTAGGGTTGCCACCCGGCCGGTATTTTACCGGCCTAGCCGGTAAAACACCTGCCAGGGCCAGGGCCGGTATTACAAATTTACCGGCAATGTAGCTGCCAGTAATTTGTAATACCATTTACAAAATCCCTTGCCCGCTGATGAAAACTTACATATTCGTCGGCTTCGGACGGTGGCCCCGCCCCTTTTGTGACGTTACCACCCGTGGCTCCGCCACTTTTGCGGGCGCCTCATCAGCTCCGCCCCTTTTTGCATCACGTCCCACCCCTTTATTTTCTGCCCCCACCACTGGTTGGTAATTTTTTAAAAGTTGGCAACCCTAAATACAAGGGACCCTGATGTTAAACATGGTTATTACAGTCATAAACATTTCTAGGGAAAGTCGTATTAATTGTGGTACATTTGTACAGAAAACACAGAAATTACCCTGCCCTGGGAACATTGAACAACCTGATAAACAAGTATAACATGCCGGCATTAGTCATTAAGTGCACAATTGTAGAGATCCACTGAAAAGCTTAAATCTAGCTGTTTATTCTGTTGCAGTTACTAAAACGATACAAGGAAAAGAAAGCACAGATGTGAGCTCAGGTCAGGCTTTCAAAACAACATTCAGTGCATGTCTCATCAGTTACATTTCTCTTATTAAATATATTTCATACTTACTTTTCCTGTACATCGGCTGAGAACCCAGGGGAGTGCAGGGGTTGGTGGCCATGATGTAGGGTTGTCTGGTTTTGAACCAGCTTGGATTTTCTTGGGGATGTTTGATTCAAATTTGTTACAAAATTTGTTATTTTACAATACTGAAAAATCCCAAAAATGTCAGCATTATAAAACAGGAAAAAAAATAAGTTGGACAAGGTCCCTGTCCCTCTCCTTTTAAGGTGTGAAAACCCTAAAGCAATGTAAACAGGCTGTCTCTCTTGCCCACTGTGGTCTCAAAGACATCTTGAAGTTCAGCCATAAAGGTGTATGAAGGAAAGAGATGCCCTTGCACCCCTTAGTGCTCTGGCACTTGCACCTTGTGGAAAATAAATGACACCTATGGTGTAGCATTTTTAGAAGAACGTTATTGAGCTTTAGTTCTTCTTTAAAGAGAACCATTCACAGAGGGACATGTTTGTTTAAAGGGATACTGTCATCGGAAAACATGTTTTTTTCAAAATGAATCAGTTAATAGTGCTGCTCCAGCAGAATTCTGCACTGCAATCCATTTCTCAAAAGAGCAAACAGATTTTTTTATATTCAATTTTGAAATATGACATAAAAACCCGACTGTTGGTTTTTTATCAAAGAGCAATAGATCAAGTTAAGATTTCTTTTTTTTTAAAGCATTCTGGCATGAATGTATGTCCTTATCAGGATAAAAGGTGTCTTGTTGCCTCTTATTAAAGGGCATGTAAAGTCTAAAATAGAATAAGGCTAGAAATGCTGTATTTTGTATACTAAATATAAACAAGAACTTACTGCACCACAAGCCTAATCAAACAAATAATTTATGCTTTCAAAGTTGGCTACAGGGGGTCACCATCTTGTAACTTTGTTAAACATCTTTGCAAGACTAAGGCTGTGCACATGCTCAGTGTGGTCTGGGCTGCTTAGGGATTGTCATAAACAAAGCTGCTTGAGTTCTGCATGGCTGGGAAGTAAGGCAGGGGCTCCCCCTGCTGTTCATAAGTATGATTGTTTCCCTGCTCAGCAGTTAGGGACCATCTGACAATTCCTATACACAGCAGTAAATGAAGGGAGAATTTCACTGCATACAGTCAGGTTTCTTATAAAAACGGTACACTTATTTTAATTAAAGTACATTGGAGATCGGAGAGTAAAAATTGGATTTTATTTTTTTGCCTTTACATGCCCTTTAAGGAAGGTTGGTATTACAAATAATTTCCAGAAAAATAGTGATACCCTCAATAAATTTTGTAAGATTCATCAATATGGATGACACTACCCCTGACGGCCCCCTGGAACGCATTAAAGTCAATAGGCGTTTTTACTTGCGACAATTTTTACACGAATAGTCGCCTAGTGTGAATGACCGCTAGCGCCGGTCTCTTTCACTAGCGAATTGCTAGGTAACACTAGTGGATTGTCGCTAGCGTTAGCCACTTGGCCCTTTAGTAAATCTGCCCCATGGAATTCATGGCAGTCTTGTGTCCTTCATAAGAATAGCTGTTGCCCTGTCTCTTGCAATTAATGGAGTTAAAAATACCATATAAGTCTACAGCAACAATCCGCAGCTAGGATCCAAGCTCAGAGGAACTTATCACCGGAGACAGGCATTATTGTACTGAAATTGGAAGATAGAATAACATACAATGCATGGAAATTCAACCCAGCAGACCTTGAGTCAATGCAGAGTAAATCTTATTAACCAGGGGAGAAGCTAAAAGCATTGTTGTACCATACAGTCCCAGCATAATAATGGGGAAATATTGTACGTAAATATTTGATTCATTGTTGATACTAGAAACTCTGCTGCACTCTCAGATTTATTTGTTCAGTCTCATGAATATGATGTACTCGTCTTGCACTTGGTAACACTGTGGGGGTCATTTACAGAGACCCTGGAAACAAAGAGCATTAAAAGAATATGGGTCTGGCATCTGGCTGTGTTCTGCATCAAGCACTGGATAAAAAAAAAGTCAGCATCAGTGCAAGGGTATGAAGGAGTGCAAAATTGCAATCTTAGGATCCATGCACTTACCAGCTGCACCTAAGGCAATTGTTTGTGCAGTCTATTCTGTGTAAGTTGCAATTAAATATTACACTCAAGGTAAGTACCTGCTCTTCTGTACCATTTGTAAGATGGAACTCCCTTCTTTGCTCTGCCCCTCATTTAATAAATGACCCACAGAGAGTGTTTTTTTAAACAGTCTGGTACTTATTTTGGTAACAGGTACTTGTAGGAAAAGTGTGAAAGATGAAAAAAGGTGAACTTCCCCTTTAAAGCTGATACAGTGTACCCAATGTAAGACTAAGGGGTAGTTCACCTTCACATTCATTTTACTATGGTATAGAATGGCTTACTCAATGCAATTTTTCAATTGGCCTCTATTATTTTTTTTATTTTTTTTTTTTACAGTTTTTGAATTATTTGCCTGACCCCATCTCAAAAACAGATGCTCTGTAAGGCTAAAAAAGAAAGTGTTGGTGGTCTGTTATATTAATGTCCAATTCCTTGTAGTTGCTCTGTGCTGCAACTCCGTTGTGTAAGCAATAATCAAAAAAACCATCGGCAGATTAACTGCAAACTTTTATTCCAGATTGTGGTAAAACTAAATTTTCAGTACAATCCTTGTTATCAAGTGTACTCCATAAGGCTACAAATGTTATTGCTGCTTTTTATTACTCCTCTTTCTATTCAGGCCTCTCCTATTCATATTCCAGTCTCTTATTCACATCAGTGTATGGTTGCTAGAGTAATTTGGACCCTAGCAACCAGACTGCTAAAACTGCAAACTGGAATAAAAAGATGAATAACTCAAAAACCACAAATAATAAACAATGAAAACCAATTGCAAATTGTTTCAGAATATCACTCTCTACGTCATATGCAAAGTTAACTTAAATGTGAACAACCCCTATAATAAATAACCACTACAGAGTAATTTGTTCTACAAACAATCCAGTATTGTGCTTATATCAGTTAGGTATGCACCGAATCCAGGATTTGGTTCAGGATTTGGCCTTCTTCGGCAGGATTCATATTCGGCGAATCATTGTGCCTGGCCGACCAAGTCAGACTCATAATTTGCATATGTAAATTAGGGGCGGGTAGGGAAATCACATTACTTTTCATCACAAAAGAAGAATTGTTTCCACTTTTCCTTTCCTGCCCCTAATTTGCATATGCAAATTACGATTCGGTTGAATATTTCATCAAGGATTCGGCCTAATCCCAAATAGTGTATTTGCTGCATTCCTAATTTCAGTAATAGGTACTTGTGGGAAAGCTGTGAAGGATGCAAAAGCATAATTTCCCCTTTAAAGCTGATACATAAGCAGTTATTACAGTGCATCCAATGTAAGATTAAATTATATTTGGAGGTATTTCTTTCATTAATGGGGCATAATAGAGAAATAGTGATCTAACATTATTAGATATGAAATAGTCATCACTGTAACTAAGCCATATAATTGCCACAAAGGTTTCTGTTCAGCACATAATCCCCTTCAGTCCATCATATCCTATTAACCACATAGATCTATAGCTCTTGGCAAGCTCATATGTGCAACAGCAAACATAATTAGTCACCTACTTACCATACAATTTCTACCCAAACTAATTGTGAATGGGGAGCATATCCAGTGTCATAAATATTTCAGTGAGTAATCATAAAATGAAACACAGTGACAGTAAGAGAGCAAAATTATTCTTAGTAAGTTCAAGGGAAAATACAATTATTACCATGGAAGCTTCTCTATATACATTTAATGTAAACGGCCAGGGCTGACATTATTAGATGATCATTTGCAACACAAGTGGGCACCAATTATCTAATGTAATTCACTTAATAATTATTAGCAATGTTACACTTTGTGGGTAGAACTGATCGGTCATGCCAATCCAGGGCTTATATATAACACAGGCAGAGTGAATAGTTATAAGGCTCTGGCCATTAAGCAGTTATTATTATTATCTACTATTTATCTACCATCTATCTATCTATCTATCTATCTATCTATCAATTATCTACTATCTATCTATCTATCAATTATCTACTATCTATCTATCTATCATCTACTATCTATCTATCTATCTATCTATCTATCAATTATCTACTATCTATCTATTGTCTACTATATATCTATTAGCTATCTATCATCAATCTATTATCTACTATATATCTATTAGCTATCTATCTATCTATCTATCTGCCTATTATCTATCTATCTATTATCTATCTATCAATCTATTATCTACTATCTATCTGCCTATTATCTATCTATCTATTATCTATCTATCAATCTATTATCTACTATCTATCTGCCTATTATCTATCTATCTATTATCTATCTATCAATCTATTATCTACTATGTATCTATCATCTAGCTATCTATCTGTCTGTCTATCAGTCTATTATCTATCGATATATTATCTATCTATCTATCGATCTATCTATCATCTACCTATTATCTATCTACTATCTATTATCTTCTATCTATCTATCTATCTATCTATCTATCTATCTATCTATCTATCTATCTATCTATCTATCTATCTATCTATCTGTTATCTACTATGTATCTATCATCTATCTATTATCTATCTATTATATATCATCTATCTATCTATCTATCTATCTATTATCCATCTATCTATTATCCCCGGGCCGGTGCTCCTATCAGCAGAAAACTGCACCGGCCCGGGGTTTTTCTAATGAGCACTACGAAGTGATCTTCTTCCTCCTTCATGCGCATGCGCAGTAGAGCGAAGAGCTGAAGTTTAACTAAAAAGTCGGCTATTTTGCTCTACTGCGCATGCGTCTGCCCCTGGAAATTTGAAGAAAGAAGAAGCTGGAAGAGAATCCGTGGTGCTCACTGGAATAACCCTGGGCCTTCAGGTAAGTAAACACAACGACTTGGGGGTGCCTAACATTTGGCATCCCAAATGCAAGACAACTTTCCTTCTCCTTTAAGGAAATGGTGCAGAAAGGCCAAATTTAAGCAGTACCACAGCCTATGAGTAAGTGCACTAGGACTCACCTGTATTTTCCTAATAAATGTATTTGAATTTGTAACCACCTTTTTGGTTTATTATTTTTGAAAATACTCACATCTTTTGCTATTGGTTTGTACACCTGCTTAGTTTCCTAGTCCTTCTGCTCTGTGGGGCGGTGACCCCAGTTTGCATCCCCCTAAAGACAGGTGCAGTTATGACAATATAGTGTAAATATCCAGCGCTACCCACCACTTATGAGAAGCAACAGGTTGACCCCAACATATGTTATACCTGGCTGGTATGAGGGGGCTAATCCAAATCTTTTTGCTCCAGGTTTGAAATAACAACCTACAAGCACACACAATGATTCAGGGTTGTCACAGGACTAAATTGGCAGCATATATTTATATAAACGATAATAATAATAAATGGGCACCCATACCCACACAATAACACATTCCTCTATCCTGCCAGACTGGCGGCCACCCAGGAAAACAGTGCAAAGTACAGCCTGTGTTCTACAGATAACAGCCAACCCAGCTTGGAATTTCCCCCCTAAATACTGAAGTTACCCTTTAGTTGCTTATAACTTTCTCACCTTTGGCTACATGTCAAACAATGGATTACAGGGGGAACTTGTTAATTAGCCCCTGGGATATAATTGCCAGATCCTGCTTTGGAGGGGGTGTAATATTTAATTACATTTAATAACTTTCAGGCATGAATGGTCAAACATTAACCAAACTGTTGGTTGTGGCCAGTTCTTTATTTTAGGTGCAAATTGTCCCTTCCTGATTAATGAGAACAATAACTGGCACACCTATTATCTACATTATCTAGCTCCCGACTGCTCTGATGGGCTTTAACCCAACCTTTTGGAATGATATTTCCTTAGCTAATATGTACGCATGACATTTCTAGCTGTTATTCACCATTACAAGGCTGCCATCTTCTGACACATTGTCTGTACTGACCCGCAAGCTGAAACTACGGCACTAATGCACCATCTAAAGTGATTATCATTGAATCCTCAGGAGAGGATGTAGCAGCTAGTGGTTATTGGGCGTCACTGACTATAGCAACCATACAAAAATGGATTTTGAAGGTTCAGTTTGATGCTGATTCTCATTTTGATCTTTCTTTTCAGAATGGCTCCTGTTTAGTAGCAAAATTAATGTGCCACACTGAGGACGACACCTGCTATTGGTCAGACATAATGTTCAGCATTCGCTGTGCACAGTGCCATTCTAGCAGCTTCTTTCCCCCATCCCCAAAATTGACAATTTAAAGGGCATGTAAAGGCAAAAAAAATAAAATCCCATTTTTACTTTCTTTAATGAAAAGCATAAATTATTTGTTTGATTAGGCTTGTGGTGCAGTAAGTTCATGTTTATATTTAGTATACAAAATACAGCATTTCTAGCCTTATTCTATTTTAGACTTCACATGCCCTTTAACAGGACCCCTATTTGCCACCCATGATGCTTATAATTCCCTAAATGAAACTTTTGCACCGCATACAAAGCAGTGCAACTTGTGGCAGGTGCAGTGGTGCTGGCATGTTTATCCCCACAACCCACATTTGCTTTTAAGGGTAAGGGCACACGTTGCTATTTCGCCCAGTGACATATCTCTTCTTCTTCGGGCGACTAATCTCCCCGATTTGCCTTCCTGCCAGCTAGAATCTAAATTGCATGCATTGAAGTCACCCAAACTTGCCTCACGAGGAAACTTCAGGCGACTTCGGAAAGCAAAAGCGATCCGACTGCCATCCTGTCGGGGATTCGTGTAAAGGCTAATGGGCTTAGGTGGGTGCGTGTTCTCTAGGGTGAGTTAGGGTTGGCTCATAGTTTTTATGACCCACACATCACTAGTAGCCTTCCTCCAAGTGGAATGTTGATGCACATGAATAGTTGTGTAAATGCATAATGCATTCCCTGATGGATGAAGGAATAGATGAGCAGGCCCAAATGGGGTGGCAGATATTATGTCATGATGAATTTGCTTTCCGGGTGTAGAACTCAGGAACACAAGGCCACCCCTGTTTTTGACCATCACCATTTACTTCTGTCATATCATGGCCTGCAGACACTAGGAATGCTGGGATTTGAAGTCCATTACAGCTGGAACTTGCTGTTGGATATCCCATGAGCAGCAGTGATCATGCTGTTAATATTATAATATAGTGCAGATGATGACCCAACATTCAGTGGGGTAACCCTTGCAGAATGGAATCTGAATTCAAAGGCACATATGAGATTATTACTATTAAATACTATTCCCTTCTATTATACTACCGCTTTGCACAAGGTTAAAATACTGCCTAAACTGACTGATAAATTGAGATTATGAAAAGGCAAATTGAAGGCAGTATACAAATATAGAGCAAAGCAAATATAAAAATAACATTTATATGTACATAACTTACTATATACAGTATATACAACATTGGGACATTACAATGAGTTCAGAGCCGCTGCAGAGGTTTCCTCTACATTTTTTCTCAACTTCATTCAGGATCTAGGCGATGCCATCTAACAGCCCCGAAAGTGTTGATGCTACAGTATTTTGCACATGCTTAAAAAGAGGTCAAAATTCATATTCACACTGAGTACTTTACAGTTCTTTTTATCAGGTCTGGACTGAGATTCAAAATAGGCCCTGGCATTTCAGCTACACAGAGGCCCAAACAGCACCTCACCAGCCCACTAAATAGTGACTGTCTATGGCAACTTACAGCAGCCCTTCTGGCATTTGCCAGAACCCACAGATTGCCAGTCCGGGCCTGCTTTTTATAGCTTTCAAGATTTTAACTACTGATGGATTTGAAACAACAGCGCCACCTGCTGTTCCTTTCAGCCAACAGGCTACAGTGGGCTGTAAACAAATTCATAAGAAAAGAAACATATTGCGCTGTTGCTATGTTAAGACAATTGGGGTCTTTTATAAAGTTCACAAAGTGCCAGTGGGGTACAGTGGGGGAATGCGCGGGCCCCCCTGCAAAAAAAATCTTCAGAAGAGCTCGGCGCACTCCGATCCCCATCCTCCCATGGACAGTCAACAGGGTTCCTTTATAAAAGTAGTTAGCCTGGGAGGAGGAGGGTCTACCTGGGGTGGGGGTACAGTTTTTTTTCAGAACAGGTTGATTTCTCCTTTAAAGTTCATATTTTCGTTCTACTGTGCATGCACAGCCGCGCGCAGAAGGAGAAAGCTGGACGATCATTCCGTGGTGCTCACTGGTATTACCCCGGGACGGTGCAGTTTTCCGGAGCACCGGCCCGGGGTTTCAGGAAAGTAAATACAATCACTTGGGGGTGCCAAACATATTGGAACCCCAAGTGCACCAAAATTTATATAAGGTCCCCTGATCACCAAACTTTTTTCTAACTTGTGGGGCCCTGGCCACCAGTGGTTTTTTTTTTTTAAATAATTCTATGGAGCCCCGACTATTAGTGGTATTTTTAACTGTGCACTGGTCACCAATTTTGTTTTTGAATCTTCTGTGGGGCCCCCGACTGGCAATGGTTTTCTTAACTTGTAGGGGGGGCCTGTCCACCAATAAAGTTTTTGTAATATTTTATGGCGGGCCCCTGATCACCATTTGTTTTTACCTTGTAGCGGGAACCCTGGCTTCCAATTTTAATTTTTAAACTTTTGGGGGGATGGCCTGGCCACCAGTGAAATTAATTTAACGTTTATGGGGGACAGCTGACCAACATTTGTTTGTTTTTTTTTACTTGTAGGGAGGGCCCTTGCCACCAATGTTTTTTTAACTTATGGGGGGGGTTGCTGGGCACAATTGAAGTTTATGTATCGTTTATGGGGGCCCTGACTACCAATTGTATGATGGATTTTCCTGCAAGGGATATCCTATGTCCATACCCCAAAATGTCACACTTGATAAAGAGCCTATTTTAATTTAATGCCTCAGTCCACCCAAAGAAGGATGAAATCTGTCTCACATCATTAGCTGAAACCCTACAAAGCTCAATAGGCTCGCACGATAGAGCACGGCATTTCTGCTCTACAAACCATGATTTTGACTGCTGCCTGGTATGTATATTTAGTAAATGACTACATGTATCATTTAGACCAGTACTGACTTAAAGGAGAACTAAACCCTAAAAATGATTAGGGCTAAAAATGCCATATTTTATATACCGAACTTATTGCTCCAGCCTAAAGTTTCAGCTTGTCAATAGCAGCAATGAACCAGGACTTCAAACTTGTCACAGGGGGTCACCATCTTGGAAAGTGTCTGTGACACTCACATGCTCAGTGGGCTCTGAGCAGCTGTTGAGAAGCTAAGCTTAGGGCTCGTCACTAATTATCCAGCAGAAAATGAGCTTCCCCTGTAATATAAGCTGATGCTACAGGTTTGCTGATTATTAAATTCTGATGCTAATTGCACTGGTTTCTGTGCTGCCATGTAGTAATTATCTGTATTAATTACTAATCAGCCTTATATTGTGACATTTCTATTCTATGTGTACTGTATATTGTGAGTGGTAGGGTTGTCACCTTTTCTGGAAAAAAATACAGGCCTTCCTATATTCTTGCTGTTTTTTCCTATTAATAACATTGGCATCAAGCATCATTTTTACCGGCCAGGTGGCAAGCCTAAGTGACAGCAGCACAGAGCATGTGCAGTGAATCAGCAGAAAAGAAGATGGGGAGCTACTGGGGCATCTTTGGAGACACAGATCTTTACTGCTAAAGGGCTGTGGTTGCCTTGGGCTGGTACAGAAGCCCAAAACACAATGTACAACATTTCTATCTACTTCTTTAGTTAAGCTTTAGTTCTCATTTAAAGGGGACCTGTCATCCAAACATAAAAAGCTGTATAATAAAAGTCCTTTTCAAATTAAACATGAAATCCAAATTCTTTTTTTTAGTAAAGCATTTATAGCTGTTGTAAACTCATTTAAAAATCTCAGCTGTCAATCAAATAATGCGTGTCCCTCCTAGGGTTGCCACCTTTTCATAAAATTTCCACCGGCCGGTGGTGGGGGGCGGGAACAAAAGGGGCGGGTTGTGATGTAAAAGGGGGTGGAGCCATGGTGCACAATGGCCAAAAGGCAGAGAAAAGGTAAGTTTTGAGCGGATTGGGGGTGGGCCAAAAACATCAGCCGGGACATTGCCAGTAAATTTGTAATATCAGCCTCGGCAGGTGTGTTACCGGCTAAGCGGGTAATATTCGGGCCGGGTGGCAACCCTAGTCCCTCCTCTATGCCTTAGGCATAGAGGTAGGCAAGCAATTACTTTCACTTTCCATTCAGCACTTCCTAGATGTCACTGCTCTCCCCACATTCCCCCATTCTCTTTACCATTTAATTGTGTAACCAGGGCACGGGGATGGACATCAGGTCCCCCATTCTGGTGCAAAAACAAGATTCTGAGATGATACAAGGTTTGTCTTAAAAACAGTGTCCACAAAATGGCTCCTGCCTGCTTGTTATAATTATGAATTCCCAGACTGAAGGAAACAAGATTCAAATAGTTTATATTGTGTAATTAAAGTTCATTTTGCTTGACTAGCATGATAAAATAGGACTTGGAATAATTATCTTGGGTGACGGGTCCCCTTTAAGATAGAATTTTTTTTTCCGGTTGAGATGCCCTTTAAGATTCTAATTTTGTATCATGAATCTTCAGCAATGTAAATTTATTCTAAAAATAAAATACAAACGTGTTGCCTTTGGGTAACAATGGGGTATGTAGTGTAGTCTTTAACAGAGCACCACATACACAGCTAGATGTTGTCATTGCCCAACCAGATTTTTTAATAAATTTAAGACAAGTGTAATGGGTCAAAGTGCACACACCCCAAACCATCAGCAAGGGGTAACAAGTGAAAACAGGAGTAGGTGAGCAGACACAAGTGTAGTGAAAGCAAGGATCGTTTGTTTACAAAATAATGTGATACAGTCTTACACATTTCATTCATTTATGATTTAAATGCGAAAGACTATATTTTTTGTTGTTGTATGACGTCTGTATATGTGGGATTACATGAGATATCTCAATTACCAGATCTTATACCTCGCCTGTTCAGGTTCAGTGGTGTAATTATAGAGGAAGCAGACCCCACAGTCACAGGGTGCAGTATGCAGGGTCTGCTTCCTCTCTAGTTACGAAATTAAAGAAAAAAGTAATGAAATCTCCTTTCTCAGCTGCTCTGTTAATTAAAAAAATAAAAAAACTCAATGGTGTTCAGAGGAATTGAACTCATGGCTTCAGGACTTCAGCTTCGCCTCCTTTCATGGCTTTGGGTCTTTTCGCTGCTTCAGGACATCAATTTTGCCGGTTTCCTTGACTTCGGGTCTTTTCGCTGCTTAAGGACTTCAATTTCGGCTGTTTCCGTGACTTCTGGTCTTTTTGCCGCTTCAGGACTTCAATTTAGGCTGTTTCCGCGACTTCGGGTCTTTTTGTCGATTCAGGACTTCAATTTCGCCTATTTTCATGACTCGGTGTCTTTTTGGCGCTTCAGGACTTCAATTTCAGCTGTTTTTGTGACCGGGTCTTTTCGCCGCTTCAGGACTTCAACTTCGCCTGTTTTCGTGACTTTGAGTCTTTTCGCCACTTCGGGACTTCGGCTATTTTCGTGCCTTCGGGTCTTTACGCCGCTTTGGGACCTCAGCTGTTGAGCGGCACAGCTTCGGTGCTGTCAAGAGGGACCCAGCTCTTTCGAAAAGTTCAGCACTGCTGGGCCCCCCTTCAGGCCCGCTACACTGTCTTGTACCCCCTGCCGGGCCCCTCTGAAGATTTCTTTTGCAGGGGGCCCGGTCCCGGCTTGTTATGCCGCTGGTCAGGCTGAATAAGCCTGAGCAGATATTTGGCAGCAAAGGGACTCATTTCTTTACATGGCCCAACTTGCTGCAAATTCCATCAAGAAATACCAATACAATAGCCATTATCTGTCTGTGGGCTCCACACTATATCAGGGCGTTGCAACTGCAGTTTAAGAATTAATGGCATAACTAAACGCATTTGGGCCAATACTTGCCACAAGCCATATTTCTTCTGGACTCATGGGACCTCATCAGAATTGCATCACTGCAGACAGCACATTCCCCCAATGATAACAACACTGTTAAAGTGGTTGTTCGCCATCAAAATAACTTTTAGTATGATGTACAGAAATGTACAATTTGCAATTGGCCTCACTTTTTATTTTCAGGGGTTTCTGGCCAGGGTCTAGGGTCCAAATTACCCCAGGAATCATGCCGTGGTTTGAATGTGAGACTGGAATATGAAAAGGAGAGGGGCCGAGTAGAGAGATAAGTAATAAAAAGTAGCAATAACAATTAGGGATGCACCGAATCCAGGATTCGGTTCGGGATTCGGCCAGGATTCGGCCTTTTTCAGAAGGATTCGGATTCGGCCGAAACCTTCTGCCTGGCCGAACCTAATTTGCATATGCAAATTAGGGGCGGGGAGGGAAATTGCGTGATGTTTTGTCACAAAACAAGGAAGTAAAAAAATGCTTTCCCCTTCCCAACCCTAATTTACATATGCAAATTAGGGTTTGGATTCGGTTCGGTATTCGGCGAATCTTTTGTGAAGGATTCGGGGGTTCGGCCGAATCCAAAATAGTGGATTCGGTGCATCCCTAATAACAATTAAGCTGTAGCTTCATGGAGCAATAGTTTTTGGCTACTGGGGCCAGTGATGACCCCCTTTTGAAAGCTGTATAGTCAGAAGAAGACAAATAATTCAAAAACTATAAGAAATAAATAACGAAGACCAAAAAAGTTGCTTAGATCCGACCATTCTTGAAAATACTAAAAGATAAAGATGAACCACGCCTTTAATATGAAGATGAGATACCCCTTTAAGAAGGCATTTAGACTTTGAAATACTGGTTGTTATTGGAGTTACATTCTAACTACTAAATTAATTATGGGACAACTCTAAGGGGGTTATTTATCAAAATCCGAATTTTTCTGATAATTTATTTTAAAAAGTCCGAGCAAACTAGAAGCCATGATTTGACCTTATTTATTATTAAAAAAAGCACAATTTAATTGGATTGGGGTAAAACTCTACAAAATCGAAGGAAAAACTGATTCATATGAATTTTTCAGATTTTTGTCTGAAAACCCCAAAATAGACAGATTTTCGGGCTAATTCCAGCGCAGATCACAGAAACCTCCAAATAGGAAAGGGACCTCTCCCATTGACTTATATACAATGTCGGCAGGTCTGAGATGGAGGATTTTCGGATTCAGACTTTTTCCATCCTGGGGTATAATAAATCTCGAAAAATTCTAGTTTTTTTTTTTTAAACTAAAAATTTGGATTTTATAGTAAAAAATATACATTTTTTCAATTTTTTTGCATTTGGAATGTGCCATTGTGTGTATCACTGTGCTTTTGACTTTTTTTAACCTGTGCAAAACTGAACCAGAGTGGTTACCCATAGCATCTTTGGTTTCACTTTGAAAAACAATCATTGGCACGCTAAGGGGCAGATTTATCAAGGGTCAAATTTCGAGTTCACGGGAGTTATTTCAAACTCCCACGAACTCAAAATTCAACCGATTACAATTTATAAATAAAAATTTTCATTTTTGAAACGCGGTTGAATGGGATCGACCCGCAAACACGAATCAAATTCGATTCGAGTCTTGTCTCCGAAAAAATGTGAAAGTCAGGAAGGCAGCAAACAACTCCAAATTTATCCCAGGACGTCCCCCATAGGCTACAACAGCAATTCAGCAGGTGTAAGGAGGCGAATTGTCAACTAATCTCCCCAAATCTGAGCGTGTGCTGTGCCCTCACCGTAAACGTTCATATTTATAGGAGACATTTTGTGTAAAAAATAAGAACGTACCAACGCATTATACTCATTTAGATATAGAAGAATTGTGCTTAAGAGTAGTGTTTCAGACTGATTTATTGAATATTTCTGCAAAACCCCTAATAGTAATAATCCCTCCCTTCTCTTCCACTTCCTGCTCCCTGAATTCCCAAGCTGTGCACTCAGCTCACTGCACTGTAGAACAAGAACCAATCAGCAGCTAGCAGGACCTGATAGGGAACTGACACCTGTGCTTGTGTGACTGCAGGGCTGTGATTTGCTGGGACTATTAGGACACGCCCACCCCTCATTTGAAACACAGACAGGGATCAGAAAACATCTATAGGGAGCTCCAATAAAGGGGCTATTTTTAAAGATAATAATTTTTAGCACCGTGTAAAAGCAACACCATATATTACTTATAATTTTTTCATTTATCCTATATGTCTCCTTTAAGGTAACTTAAAGGTAAGGTAACGGCCAATTCTAAGCAACTTTCAATTGGTTTTCATTATTTATTTATTTTTATAGTTTTATCCTGTAGTTATTTGCCTTTTTCTTCTGACTCTTCGCAGCTTTCCAATGGGGGGTCACTGACACCACCTAAACCAAATGCTCTGTAAGGCTACAAATGTATTGTTACTTTTTATTACTGATCCTTCTATTCAGTCCCTCTCCTATTCATATTCCAGTTTCATATTTAAATCAATGCATGGTTGCTAGGGGAATTTGGACCCTAGTTACCAGATTGGTTAAATTGAAGAGCTGCTGAATAAAAAGCTAAATAACTCAAAAACCTTGAATAATAAAAAATGAAAACCAATTACAAAGTGTCTCAGAATATCTCTCTCTATATCATACTATGTATATCTCACAAGTGAACAATCCCTTTACTCCACCCGATATAAATTGCTCAGACCCTCCTGATGGCCGATAATCTGCAGACTTGATCTCATGGAGAGGTTGCAGAGGTTCAGGCCAAAGAGAACATTCATAACCAGAGTATGGCTTTTTTACATCAGTCCTTGAAATGACTACAACTCCCAGCATCCCTGACACATAGAGAAACAGAGAAAAACATAAGCAATCTGGGAGCCTCCACCCAAATGCCAATGAGAGTTGTAGTTCACACACAAACAAGCCCTAGAATAAACTTGCCTGGCTAGAGAAGGCAGCTGTAGCTCTCATTGCAAACTCATCTATCAGGCAACGTTGCTCGCTGTAGCCCCTCCCAGCCTGTAGCCCTGCCCCCTCTCCTTGCACTGTGGGCCCCGCAGTCCTTGAACAAGAGCCCGTTGTACAGGTGACTGACATTAGGGTAGGATGGCTGCTGCCTGCAAACTCCTGGGCACGCTCAGAAGAGGCCTCGCCTCACAGGCTGGATGGCACCACAGGAGCAGTGTTAGCGCAGCCTGGATTGGGCAGAACAAGGTAGGGAATGGGCACAGTTACTTCCCAGCATGAGACACTGGCACCTACTTTACTTGGCACTGAGGAGCAGCAGTAGCAGTAGTAGTGCGAAGGGCTCCAGTCACGTGGCTCAGGGAGATACCATTATATCCGTAGGTTCCTCCCGTGTGGGCAGTGCACCGAGGGTTCAGGTACGCTCTCTGATTGGGGGGCCGTGACCTTGGCTCTGCTTTTGATTGGCGCAACTTGCAGTTTGGGCTGCACCTCACGTGACAGCAGCTCCTTGGCGCTCAGTATGCCAATCAGCGATCCTGTGTGTCAGGGTTGGTTTTTGCAAATGCTACTTTGTGGCGCCAAATGTGTCAGTGGGGTGTAGTCTGACAGTGACTGCGGGGTGTAGTCTGTAGGCCCCACAATTGACATCTGCTTTATGGCAGTGCCATGTGGAATTACCCATAATACATTGCCCCAATTGAGTACAAATTTGTAGTTACAAAAAACATTGCTGTTAGGAACAGTTCAGTGTAAAAATAAAAACTGTAAATAGATGGGCTGTGCAAAAAATATGTTCTGGCTATTATGAGAGCTGGAGCTGCTGGTGATGGAAGGAAAATATGATGTGATTGGTGTGGCCGAAACATGGCTGAATGAGTCGCATGACTGGGCAGTAAATATCAGTGGCTATACTTTGTTTCGGAGGGACAGAGGCAATAGAAAAGGAGGAGGGGTATGTCTGTATGTTAGGCAGGATTTAAAAGCTCATATAAAGGAGGAGGTTGTGTTAGAAAATGAGGGGCCAGAAGTCGTATGGGTGGAGTTCTTCACCAATTGTAAAGAATCCAGCAAATTAATTGTAGGAGTCGCTATAGACCCCCTAATGTAAGTGAGGAGGAAGAGACAAAGCTCCTAATGCAAATAGAAAAGGCTGCTAGTTTAGGTAAAGTAATGATAATGGGGGATTTTAATTGCCCAGATATTGACTGGAGCAACGGTACTGCTAGATCAGTTAATGGGAACAAGTTTATAAACTTATTGCACGACAATTTTTTAGCACAGGTTGTTGAGGAGCCTACCAGAAAAAATGCTATTCTTGATTTAGTGATCTCAAATGACCCAGAACTTATAGCAAATGTGCAAGTCATTGAACCCCTGGGTAATAGTGACCATAATGTTATATCCTTTAATGTCTGGTGCAAAAAACAAAAATATACTGGGGCAACAAAAACCATGAATTTTGCCAAAGCTAATTTTAGTGCCTTGAGGGCTGCCCTACAGAGCATTGATTGGGGCATTAGGTTTTCAGCTAAAAACACAGAACAGAAATGGTTGTCCTTTAAAATGATATTAAATCATTACTGTTCTCAATTTATTCCCTTAAGGACTAAACGTAGAAGCTCTAAGAATCATCCTGTGTGGCTTAATACAGAGGTAAAGATGTTAATGGGAAAGAAGAGAAAGGCATTTAAAAACTACAAATCTGTAGGGACAGAAGATGCATTTAATGAATATAAACACTGTAATAAATGTTGTAAATCAGCAATCCGGAAGGCTAAGAAAAGAAATGAAGAGTTAATTGCGGTGGAGGTGAAAACTAACCCTAAAAAGTTTTTTAAATATATTAATAGTAAAAAGATGCAGGTTGAGAGTGTTGCTCCATTAAATAATGGTACCAGTATGGTTGTAGCAGATACAGATAAGGCAAATGTGTTAAATCAGTTCTTTTCTTCAGTGTATACAATAGAGGAGTCTGGGTTCACAGGCTCACTTAATAACTGCACGAATGGTTCAGCTCAATCTAGTCAGTGGCTGACTCAGGATATGATTCAAAAAGCTTTAATACAAATTAATGTAAACAAGGCTCCAGGGCCTGATGGCATACACCCCCGGGTTCTAAGAGAGCTTAGTTCAGTTTTAGACCAGCCCTTATTTCTGATTTTCTCAGATTCACTGTCATCTGGTATGGTGCCTATGGATTGGAGAAAAGCTGATGTTATTCCAATATTTAAAAAGGGATTACGATCTCAGCCTGGCAATTATAGGCCAGTAAGCTTGACATCTGTGGTGGGCAAATTATTTGAAGGCTTGTTAAGGGATCACATTCAAAATTTTGTCCTAATGAATGGCATTATGAGCAACAATCAGCATGGCTTTATGAAGGATAGGTCATGTCAGACGAATTTGATTGCATTTTATGATGTGGTAAGTAAGATTCTGGATAGTGGGGGGGCAGTAGATGTGATCTATTTGGATTTTGCCAAAGCGTTTGATACTGTGCCCCACAAACGACTGCTTTCTAAACTAAGGTCTGTTGGGCTTAATGAAGTCGTTTGCACATGGATAGAAAACTGGCTACAGGATCGGGTACAGAGGGTGGTTGTTAATGGGACATTCTCTACTTGGAGTAAGGTTCTTAGTGGGGTCCCCCAGGGCTCAGTATTGGGTCCACTTTTATTTAACTTGTTCATTAATGACTTAGGGGAGGGTGTTGTAAGTAATGTATCAGTGTTTGCAGATGACACAAAATTATCCAGCCCAATTCATTCCATCCAGGATGTGGCATCCTTGTAACAGGATCTTGACAAACTGGCAATCTGGGCAGCTAAGTGGCAAATGAGATTCAATGTTGATAAATGTAAAGTCATGCACCTGGGATGTAAAAATATCCAAGCCACTTATACCCTTAATGGGACTGCACTAGGCAAATCCATTATGGAAAAAGACCTTGGAGTCCTTGTAGATGATAAACTTGGCTGTAGCAAGCAATGCCAGTCAGCAGCATCAAGGGCAAATAAGGTCTTGAGCTGTATTAAAAGGGGCATAGAGTCACGGGAGGAGGGGGTCATTCTTCCACTGTATAGAGCACTTGTAAGGCCCCATCTAGAATATGCCGTACAGTTTTGGTCTCCATCACTCAAACAGGACATTATTGTATTAGAGAGGGTACAGAGAAGGGCAACTAAGCTGGTAAAAGGTATTGAAAATCTTAGCTATGAGGAAAGACTGGCCAAATTGGGGATGTTCACGCTGGAGAAGAGGCGCTTAAGGGGTGATATGATGACTATGTATAAATATATAAGGGGATCATATAACAATCTCTCTAATGATTTATTTACCAGTAGGTCTTTCCAGCTGACACGAGGTCACCCATTCCGATTAGAAGAAAAGAGGTTCCGCCTAAATATTCGGAAGGGGTTTTTTACAGTGAGAGCTGTGAAGATGTGGAATTGTCTCCCTGAATCAGTTGTACTGGCTGATACATTAGATAGCTTTAAGAAGGGGTTGGATGGCTTTTTAGCAAGTAAGGGAATACAGGGTTATGGGAAATAGCTCATAGTCCAAGTTGATCCAGGGACTAGTCCGATTGCCATTTTGGAGTCAGGAAGGAATTTTTCCCCCTCTAAGGCAAATTGGAGAGGCTTCAGATGGGTTTTTTTGCCTTCCTCTGGATCAACTGGCAGATAGGTAGTTAATAAAAAAAAAAAAAAAAAAAGGTTGAACTCGATGGACATGTGTCTTTTTTCAACCTTACTTACTATGTTACTATGTTACTATGTTACTATGTTACACACCAGGTCACTCCAGCCTTTATACATTACATTTTTGGCCAATTAACTATAATAGATACATTTTTTATTTTGCACAGACTATTTACCCAGTTTTTATTTTTACACTGAACAATTCCTTTAAATCTTGTCCAAGTGCAGTTGCTGATAGTAACGGAGCTGCCAAATAGCTTGCTAGCAGTTAGCACATGACAGCTCTGGTAACTATGGGCAATTGCACTGGTGCGTGTTAAGCGGCTGCCTTTGCTCTCTACAGATATGCAATTTGCATGGCACTCACGCGTTTTCATTAGGGCATTATATACCACTGGGTGCTATTTTATCCAACTATAAGTTTATGTGTGATGTAAGTCTTCAGCCGGTCATGCTGTGTATGTGGATTGTTTGTGTGCAGTGTATTTTGTTGCTTGGTGCACCTTTCTTCTGGTGCCCAGTAATGCTTATCTTCATAAAAGGATTCATGCCACTTACAGGATAATATAAGGCCGGTTTGTCTGCTTTTCCAATAAAGGTTTTATCACCCATTCCTTTAATTAGTTTGGCTGCCATCCCTAAACTTTTCCCCAGTTCTTTTATGACTTTTTTTATAGACTATTTTAATAGACTGCGCACCCAACCAATGATTTTTTTTTTTCTCTAGGCATATTCACACAGGGGATTTGGGGTTCTGTAATGTCTTTTTTTTTTTTTTTTTTTAACACCTCCCTAAATAACCTTTAATTGCCCCACTTGCCAAAAAAAACTCCCAGCCATTCTTGCAGTAACGGCACCTGGCAAAAGTCCATCCACTTAAACCTCATTAGCAGCCATATGAGGTCAGATATACAAGGTTAATTGAGTGTAAAATGCATGTGACTTTGGGAGGATTTTCCAGCGGCTGACTGCTGTATTTCTCTCTCAGAGCTGCAGCTGCTATTTTTCCACCAGTAACCAGTGGCATTCCAAATTCTACTCCGACCCTGTGGAAGCAGTGAAAGACATCCCAGATGGGTCAACGCTACTTGTTGGAGGTAAATCAAGCATTTTAATATAATCCCCCATTCTTTTACTGCTTAAAGGCCTATTAAAACTAGTGGCCTCAGGCTGAAGGTTTTATAGGGTGATACTTGGGGGTGGGTGCCTATTTAAACCCCTGGATACCTGCCAGTTAGGGTGAGATCTGGGTTCCTTCAGTGTTGGTAAGTGCAAAAATATAATTAAATCTAAAATGATGTGTAACTAGTCATGTATATGCCACTGCATGTGTTAAAATGCTACAGTCTTGCATAATAAGAAAAACTACATATCCCATAATGCATTCATAGAAAAGCAGTGTTATAGCCAGAAGAGTCGGGTCATGTCTTAAAATGCTGTATTCTTATTTGTTAGAAATTATTCCATTATGTTCCAGCCAATTTACAATCTATGGCAACAGCATGAAAGTACCAGTGTGCCAAAGAAGTGGTTTCTACATTTTCTTAATTAACAAAACAACCCACATGCCTGTCCTTTGATAGTGTCTGTATATTCTCTTTCTCAGGCTTTGGCTTGTGTGGAATCCCAGAGAATCTTATCTCAGGACTCCTGAAGACTGGAGTTAAAGGGATCACAGCTGTGAGCAACAATGCAGGGTGAGTATAATAGGCAGTCAAGTCATTCTTTTGTATACAGGTGGGAGAATCTGAGTAAATACCTTCTGCTTTTCCTATAAACCAAAGAAATTGGAAAATAAAGATTAAAACCATCTCCTCGCAGATTCCCTCTGTTTGGTACTGTAATAAAACAACAGCTCTAGCACATATCCAATACAAGGCCAGTGTAATTGGTTGCCAACATGATATGGAGAGACTTAGTTGGCAGCTTTTGTCAGGCAAAGTGCTTGAAATTATTCAGGTGTCCTAGGGCAACATGAATTGCTGTTCTAGCAGTGAAGATTGGGAAATTGTCTAGTGCTACTTTGCAAAGGGTTCCTATAAAATATATATACTTATAGCATATTTAATAAATACACAGTATGTGTTTCAGAGTACTTAAAAAAAGTTAAAATTGATTATAACCTACAGTAACAATTCTTGCCAGTTTTATAGACCCATGAAGTCACAAAAGGAGCAGGTGACGGGGCTTGTGGGGGGGGGGGGGCTGTGGAAAGTGTAGCCTAGTGGCCTCACATATCATTAATCCGCCACTGTTTCCGCCAGATATAAATTGGTCAGACCCTCCTGATGGCCAATAATCTGTTCGCTTGATCTGATGGAGATGTTGCAAAGATTCAGGCCATAGGTAACATTCATAACAGAGTTCCTATAATATATAATTATAGCATATTTAATAAATACACAGTAGTTTTGCTCAAGGTCCCGTGACTTTTACATAGTGCTGCAATAGAATCTGATGTGTCCCTGACAGCCAGAATCATAGATTCTACAATAATCTGTGGCAGGTAAAGGGTTAATCTGCTGGGAGAACTTTGAATACATAGAAAAAGTCAACATAGACTCTTCAAGGTGAATAAATATGTTGGGAAACAACCTTTTGAGACCATGCACTGTTTGTTTAAGGTTTTACTAAGATAAACATGCTGAGAGATTTTTACAGAAATGTTAATTTATCTTAAAATTAGGGATGCACTGAATCCACTATTTTGGATTCGGCCGAAACCCCCGAATCCTTCACCAAAGATTCGGCCGAATACCAAACCTAATCCTAATTTGCATATGCAAATTAGGGGTGGGAAGAGGAAACATTTTTTACTTCTTTGTTTTGTGACAAAAAGTCATGCGCTTTCCCTCCCTGCCCTTAATTTGCATATGCAAATTAGGATTCGGTTCGGCCAGGCAGAAGGATTCGGCCAAATCCGAATCCTGCTGAAAAAGGCCGAATCCCGACCAAATCCTGGATTCGGTGCATTCCTACTTAAAATCATTTAATTATGTGATCATCTTAACCCAACAGGGACAGTTTAAGACTAAGGGTGGTGGCACACGAGGCTACTGGGGGAGATTAATCACCCAGCAACAAATCAACACTTCTTCAGGCTACTGATCTCCCCTAAATGTCTTCCCACTGGCTAGAATGTAAATCGCCGGCGGGATGGCACTTGGATCGCTTCGGCTTTCCGAAGTCGCCCGAAGTTTCCTCACGAGGCAACTTCGGGAAACAAAAGTTCCGAGTGCCACCCCGCCGGCGATTTACATTCTAGCCGACGGGATGGCATTTAGGGGAGATTAGTCGCCCGAAGAAGAGGTGATTTGTCGCTGGGCGACTTCTCTCCCCCTGTAGCCTTGTGTGTCACCACCCTAAAGATGGCCATAGAAGCACTGATAATACCGTACGAAACACATTTTTGTACGATATTCTGTGCATGTATGGTGGGAGATGAGCCGACCGATATCTGCAAACGACTTGGATATTGGTCGGCTTGTCAGGAAATTTTGATTGGACGCCTTTGAAGGTGCCTGAACATCGGCCATTGTTAGTGCAGAATCGTCAGATACGGGTAGAATTCTATTGTTTCTAAATGTATATCTGACAATTCAGCTTTACACATGTGTATTGAAACAAACTATCTTTCCTGGATCTTTACCAGGAAGGATCGTAATTTAAGGTCTATGGCCACCATAGATCAGACCATCAGATCAGTCAACCAGATCAGTTCATTGACTCTTATTGAAGTGCACAGGAAGCCATTAAACCGTGATTTACGACTGTGCAGTATATTAATTCCTAATGACATTGCTCTTGGCAGAGGAGGGGGAACGTATTTGTGGAAGACATCATTAGAGGGGCAGTTGGTTAGGCAGGGTTAGCCTGCTTAAAGGGATACTGTCATGGGAAAAATTTTTTTTTCAAAATGAATCAGTTAATAGTGCTGCTCCAGCATAATTCTGCACTGAAATCCATTTCTCAAAAGAGCAAACAGATTTTTTTATATTCAATTTTGAAATCTGACATGGGGCTAGACATTTTCTCAATTTCCCAGCTGCCCCAAGTCATGTGACTTGTGCTCTGATAAACTTCAATCACTCTTTACTGCAAGTTGGAGTGATATCGCCCCCCTCCCTTTTTCCCACCAGCAGCCAAACAACAGAACAATGGGAAGGTAACCAAATAGCAGCTCCCTAACACAAGATAACAGCTGCCTGGTAGATGTAAGAACAACACTCAATAGTAAAAACCCATGTCTCACTGAGACACATTCAGTTACATTGAGAAGGAAAAACAGCAGCCTGCCAAAAAGCATTTCTCTCCTAAAGTGCAGGCACAAGTCACATGACCAGGGGCAGCTGGGAAATTGACAAAATGTCTAGCCCCATGTTAGATTTCAAAATTGAATATAAAAAAATCTGTTTGCTCTTTTGAGAAATGGATTTTCTGTGCAGAATTCTGCTGGAGCAGCACTATTAACAGATTCATTTTGAAAATTTTTTTTTTTTCCCATGACCGTCCGTATCCCTTTAAGAGTGGCACTGGATATACCAGCAGATTTATGCAGCTGGCACAAATAGACTGTTCGCACTCAGATACAGATAACAGAACTGGGCTACCTTGTTTTGAGGCTGTAAAACCTTACATTACATTTAGCATGTAGATGATACAGTGAGCAAACTGCATTTAGAGATAAGTTAATTGTGTGTGTCACTCACGTTTATACAACCCTCCTGCACCAGTGCGCTGCATGTAATTAGATGCCGTTATCAGTTACACAGACCTTTCTCTGCCTACTGGAAAACTTTACAGCAATGACCTTGCTGGAACATAATCATTGTCAGATATCTGTAGAGGTCTTTCTTGCCTACAGTGTATTTAAATATATGACTTTAGTCCTTTGCAGAGGTGGAGGTTTTCCACCATGATGTTTCTTTAGTTGGGCACACTGCTAGAAATAAAGTATAATTCTAGGGCAATTCATTCACACTTGTCATTGAAACTGCAGCAGCGATGAGATTTTGCAGTCATCTACAGAAATTTGTGATTGCTGCTAAAACCCAGTTGCTCCCAGTAATTCCTTATGCAGCCTCACTTGTGCAAAAAAGTCCACCTCATATTTGCTCTATCCTGTTAATTCTCCTGTGTCTGGGGGCTCACTATCAGCTGGGGATCATTCTGTTTTTCATTCTCTGCTTGCTATTTGCTTAATGTGAAATGGGATAGCATTGCTGCCGTGCACTGCAAGGGTTTTAAGTTTGATTTCAGCCAGGGAAATATCTGCAAGGAGTTTGTATGTTGAATGAAATTGACTTTATTTTGTGAAAGAGACCTTAGATTATAAACTCCTCTGGTACATGGACTGATGTGGAGCCACGTGAGCAATGGAGAGCCTATATTTATCAAAGAATGACGTTAGAGATGCCTGCAGTCTGTAAGAGTGACATTCCGCCACTCTCTATTTCTATGGGATTTTTAAAAGCATATTTATTAATGGATCAAAGTGAAAATTCATACTTTGATAAATTTGCCTTTCAAAATCCCAATTTAATCTAGCAGACTGTGGACATCTCTAACTTCACTCTTTGATAAATATACCACTATGTGTGATGTCACAGGGGCTCACCTAGCAACTGACCCTAGAAGCGGAACACTGTAGCTATTGGGAAGTATTAAGTATCTGCTTCTAGTGGAGATATAAATAGGGCAGGACACATAAGGGTCATGCAACATAAACTTCCATAATAGAATGTGCAGACGTATAGCTTTCATGAGACTGGACTGCAAAACCACCGGCGCTTCAGTGTCTCTAAGGCCAACAGTTTGTGGTTGGACTACAAGAAAGTATCAGTCTGTGGTAATAAAGGGCTGAGATCTGGTTAATTACCAAAAGATATTGTTCACTATTAAATTAAATTAACTTTAGGTAAGACATAGACATTGATATTCTGTGATCATTTGCTGTTGGTTTCCATTTTATATTTTCTTGTGGTTTTTAAGTTATTTAGCTTTTTGTTAAGTGGCCCTCCAGTTTGAATTTCAGCAGCTATCCAGTTGCTATGATCTTGTTTCCCTTAGAAACCAAGCAGTGGCTTGAATTAGAGACCAAGATATGATAGGAGAGAGACTGAATAAAAATTAACAATAATAAAAAAAATGTGAGCTCACAGAGCAATAGTGTTTTGGCTGCTGGGGGTCAGTGATCCTCACTTTAAAGGGCAACTAAAGTCTAAAATAGAATAGGCTAAAAATCCTGTATTTTGTGTACTAAACAGATACATGAACTTACTGCACCACAAGCCTAATCAAACAAATGACTTATGCTTTCAAAGTTGGCTACAGGGGGGTCACCATCTTTGCAAGACCAAGACTGTGCACATGCTCAGTGTAGCCTGGGCTGCTTAGGGATCATCATAAATGATCAAAACAGCACAAGTCAAATAATATCTGCCAGAAGCCGATACAGCAAGACTGATTAATAATCAGAATATACAGTCTGCACTGGGTCCTGTGTTGTCATGTAATCTAATGTGGATTTTATAGATTTTGTATTGTTTAATACAAACTTTCTCCAACTCTGCAGAACCAGTGGCTGCAGCAAAATAATCCTCCAAATAGAATCCCAGTTTATCTGTTTAAATCTGGCTTCATGATCTTTGTCCTTGGAGTTGGAAACAGTAAAGGGGATATAAATCCAATACAAATCTCTACACAGTTGCCGACTGCTGTAGAGGGAAAAAAACAAAGCTGCTTGAGTTCTTCATGGCTGGAAAATAAGGCAGGGGCTCCTCCTGCTGTTCATAAGTATGATTGTTTCCCTGCAGAGCAGTTAGGGTCTGTCTGACAATTCCTATTCACAGCAGTAAATGAAGGGAGAATTTCACTGCATACAGTCAGGTTTCTTATAAAAACGGTACACATTTTTTAATTAAAGTATATTGGATGGTATTGGAGGTTTCTTTTTCATTAAAGTAAAAATGGGATTTTATTTCTTTGCCTTTACATGCCCTTTAAAGGTGGAAAGATGTCGAAAAGAAAAGCAAATTATTAAACTATGAAAAATAAAGACCAGTTTTGAAGTTAAGGTAGAAATAGGACATTCTATATCATAAAAAAAAAGTTAACTTAAAGGCACACCATCCTTTTAATGCTTAGAGGATTTAAAGTAGATTTATCTGGAGCAATTTTGACTAATTTTCCTTGCTTTGTCTGGATATTATGCATTACAGGATTGGTTCATAGTACATCACTGCAGAATGGGATTTTGCTAATGGATCCAGCTTCAGTTACAGTACATAACCTTCTCATAAGCCTTATTAATATTGCACTGCTGTCTTACCTATTAATCTTACCCAGCGTGTGCAATGTAGTGTGCACCCAGCTGCTGCCCTGTGTCTTTTGCAACAGTTGCAGTAGACCATCATGTGAAAATCTGGACTGTCACAGTTTTCCGTGGAGTCATAATTATCCAGAAGATGCATTCTAAAGATCCTTTCTGTGGATGGATTAGTGCAAATGTTTTAAGTGTGGCCAACCTCCGCAATCGTGGTCTCCTTTACAGGAACTGGAATCCAGATTTTGTGTTCTGGACTGGAGCACAAGCAAAGGTCCCCATAGACGCAAAGATTTTCGTCGGATTTTGGCGAAATCCGACCAATCCGTCAAATTATCGTGAAGTTAGTGGGATTCGAATGATCATACATCTTACGATTTTTCGGCCGACATCTGTCTGAAAATTGATTGGCCAGGTTAAAAAAATGTAATCGGTCCCAGTGCAATCTATCTATGTTTGCAGGGCCAAGCAGGCAGCTACCCTTCAGTTTTGCTGACAGTATCAACTAAAATGGTCTTTTTAGTTGATGGACTCGTACATACGTACATTTAAACAATCGTTTTGAGATAATCATGGTCTCACGATAAAGAAAAGATCTTTTACATCTATATCCAGCTTAAATGAGGCTTTCTCATCTCAAGACACAGATCAAACCTGAGAATTACCTTTGTGAACCAAGAACAAGTTAGGCACCTTTTTTAATTAATATTTTTATTGTCATAATAAAGTTTACGGTGTTAACGGTGATTTTGAAGATTTGCCCTGAACAAATGGATCTCAACCAAAGTATCTCAGAGCTATAGTACTGGTTGAGTTGTTTGTTCCAGGAAAAAATATTTTTTTTCATGTGACGTTATTAGGGATGCACCGAATTCAGGTTCAGGATTCGGCCAGGATTCGGCCTTTTTCAGCAGGATTTGGATTCGGCCGAATCCTTCTGGCCGAACCGAATCCTAATTTGCATATGCAAATTAGGGTTCGGTTCGGTATTCGGCCGAATCTTTCACGAAGGATTCGGGGGTTTGGCCAAATCCAAAAAATGGATTCGGTGCACCCCTAGACGTTATTCTCTTATTCCCCTATGTTCTACATTCTACTTTTCCAAGTTCAAGTCTGTACTGCTTCCACATCATTCTTCCTTCTCTGACTAAACATTCACCTTTTGGCTCAGCTCTTCATGTTCTCATTATGAGAGATTCTATGAATAATGAGATAAAGCCGGTCTATCTGCCTTACTTAATGGGTTAATATTTAGCAAGTTAACTGGTTGACCTCTCTTCACTCTGATTGCTGCACAGTAGCAGGTTTGCAGACTAATGTTTTATCTGCCTAGTAGGATAGTAAGTCCATTGGGCAAGTGAAGTGATACAGTGATTATTATACTCTTCTGTCATCGCATTCAGTTTATGCAGAACCTATCACATCTGAAAAAATGGCAATAAACGTTTCCTTTTAACGAGGAATAGATTTTGGTGAGAAGTAAAGGAAAATACCATGCTACATTTCTTAATGACATTGTATTAACCGTGACCCAATTAGAGCCCTGTTGCAACGGTGAAGACCCAAGTCTGGGTTGTTTTATTTTCTGTAGCTTAGTCGGCTGTTTCTCAGGTGCCTGTGCCAATTGCTCAGTTTGCTGTTACTGTGTAGCTCCGGAGCTACTAGTAGCAGCTAATTTTTGTAGCTATAAAATGGCCTGTCATAGATAATACTGACACATAGTGTCTTAGCAAAGCCAATTATCTCTATTGTCTATTTTGCAGTTGTGACAAGTAGCTGCTACTAGTAGCTCTATGTGTGTTAACCCTTACTCTCTGCAACTGTAGGAGTCGCTACCGGGTAGCCGGACTTGGATTTTTACTATTGAGTGCTGTTCTCATGTCTACCACTATGTGCGACGTGGGAACATTTTTTTTTTAGCAATGCGGGTGTCATCGAGCTGTTATCTGGTTACCTTCCAATTGTTCTGTTGTTAGGCTGCTGGAGAGGGAAGGGACACAGTTGAAATCACTCCCAACTTGCAGTAAAGAGTGACTCAAGTCACATGACATGGGGCACCAGGGAAACTGACATGTATAGTCCCATGTGTTTGGGATATGTTAAAAGGGGACCTACTGTAAGCATCAAGAATAGAAAGGCTAGATTGGACTTTGCCAAAAAACATCTAAGAAAGCCAGCACAGTTCTGAAAAAAAACATTCTTTGGACAGATGAAACCAAGATCAACCTGTAATCATCTGTAAAACGGTGGAGGCAGTGTGATGGCTTGGGCGTGCATGGCTGCTGGTGGCACTGGGACACTAGTGTTTATTCATGATGTGACACAGGACAGAAGCAGCCGAATAAATTCTGAGGTGTCAGAGACACGGTCTGCTCAAATCCAGCTAAATGCAGTCACATTGATTGGGAGGCGTTTCATAATGACCCAAAACATACAGCAAAAGCAACCCAGGAGTTTATTAAAGCAAAGAAGTGGAATCTTCTTGAATGGCCAAGTCTAAAGTTGAAGACTAAACTTCGGACAGAAAGGCCCACAATCAAACAGCAACTGAAAGCCGTTGCAGTAAAGGCCTGGCAGAGTATTTAAAAGGAGGAAACCCAGAATCTGGTGATGTCCATGAGTTCAAGACTTCAGGCTGTCACTGCCAGCAAAGGGTTTTCAACCAAATATTAGAAATAAACATTTCATTTTCAGTTTTTTAATTTGTCCAATTACTTTTGAGCCCCTGAAATAAAATGATTGTGTTAAAAAAGCTTTAGTTCCTCACATTTTTATGCAATCTTTTTGTTCAACCCACTGAATTAAAGCTGAAAGTCTGCAGTTCAACTGCATGTGTTTCATTTAAAATTCATTGTGGTCATGTACAGAACCAAAATTAGAAAAAAAGTTCTCTGTCCAAAGATTTCTGGACCTAACTGTACCTGGCTATGAGGTAGATTTACCCTATGATGGAATCCAGCTAAGTAACACCAAATTGTGATATTTTTAATAAAAACAATGATTTGGCATTTTCCCCAGGCCTTCTGACCTGGCCATATATGGGCATATGATATATGTATCTATCTGAGGGGCCCCTCCAAATGCTGTTCTTTGTTTTTATGGGTTGGGTATTTTTATCATGATCAATTGATAAAATCTGTATTACGTCTTATCATTTTGGGGCACATAGTCAATCACTATGTTGGGACTTCCAAGAGGGGAGTTGTAGTTCGCCTTCAGTGTTGGTTTGGTAATATATGAATATGAGGAAGACTGGAACAAAGATGTCTATAATTTATGTAACTGCTACTGGTAAATATCGAATGCTTTTGTAAGCACCGGAACCACTGTTCCATAGAATACAAGTAGTCTCAGATACACATAATAGAGCTAGAGACATCTGTAGTCGAAGCCGTTGCTTCTCGAGATTCTTCCATGAATAAAGATGTCAAATATATTACCACATTGCTTCTATATCTATGCTTCATAGTGCTTTGTTAAGTAGGTTGAAAAACGTCCATCAAGTTCAACCTTTTAACTTTTTTTTAACCTGCCTAACTGCCAGTTGATCCAGAGGAAGGCAAAATGGAGACCAGTCCCTGGATCAACTTGGACTATGAGCTATCTCCCATAACCCTGTATTCCTCACTTGCTAAACACCATCCAACCCCTTCTTAAAGCTATCTAATGTATCAGCCTGTACCACTGATTCAGGGAGACAATTCCACATCTTCACAGCTCTCACTGTAACAAACCCCTTCCAAATATTTAGTCGGAACCTCTTTTCTTCTAATCGGAATGGGTGACCTTGTGTCAGCTGGAAAGACCTACTGGTAAATAAAGCATTAGAGAGATTATTATATGATCCCCTTATATATTTATACATAGTTATCATATCACCCCTTAAGCGCCTCTTCTCCAGTGTGAACATCCCCCAATTTGGCCAGTCTTTCCTCATAGCTAAGATTTTCCATACCTTTCACCAGCTCAGTTGCCCTTCTCTGTACCCTCTCTAATACAATAATGTCCTATTTGAGTGATGGAGACCAAAACTGTATGGCATATTCTAGATGGGTTAAAGGGCATGTAAAGTCTAAAATAGAATAAGGCTAGAAATGCTGTATTTTGTATACTAAATATAAACATGAACTTACTGCACCACAAGCCTAATCAAACAAATAATTGATGCTTTCAAAGTTGGCTACAGGGGGTCACCACCTTGTAACTTTGTTAAATATCTTTGCAAGACTAAGACTGTGCACATGCTCCGTGTGGTCTGGGCTTCTTAGGGATTGTCATAAACAAAGCTGCTTGAGTTCTGCATGGCTGGGAAGTAAGGCAGGGGCTCCCCCTGCTGTTCATTAGTATGACTGCTCAGCAGTTAGGGACCGTCTGACAATTCCTATCCACAGCAGTAAATGAAGGGAGAATTTCACTGCATACAGTCAGGTTTCTTATAAAAACGGTACACATTTTTTAATTTAAGTATATTGGAGATAGGTTTCTTTTTCATTAAAGAATGTAAAAATGGGATTTTATTTTTTTGCCTTTACATGCCCTTTAAAGTATTCAGGGCAGGCCCTTAAAAGGGGGGAGAGCTGGCAAACAAAAAACGAAATAACTATAAAACCATGAAAAACTAAGACAGATTGCAAAATATTAGTAGCTACACCAAACTAGAAGTTAATTTAAAGGGGACCCACCCCTTTAACACTTGATACTGTGTTGGCATCTTACCAGCAATATGTTGCTTTTTTTGCTTTTTTTTTTTTTTTAAAATACTCTTCCTTTGCCCTGCAGTGTAGATAACTTTGGCCTGGGCCTTTTGCTTAAGACCAAGCAAATAAAGAGAATGATCTCATCGTATGTCGGGGAGAATGCAGAATTCGAGCGCCAGTATCTGGAAGGGGAACTGGAGGTGGAACTGGTACCACAGGTAATTTGTAAAGTCTGTTGTTGATGATGGGTTTGGTAGCTGAGAAGGTCATTGCACGGAGAACAAAGCTCCGAGCTGTATAATAAAATTCCATTTTTTTAGTCCAGTTATGTGATGTGGGGAAATGGTCAGAAACTGTAGTAAATATTATTAGGAATCTGAATTGGTAACCCAACTATTGGTGCTTAATTAGGCATTGTTGTAATGTCTAATTTGGCTGAATCCAAAATCAATTTTTTAGTAGGGTTCTGATTCAGTTTGACCAGGCTCTTGAATTCAGATCAATCCGAATCCAGTTAAAAATGGCTCAACTTCAGCCCTAATAGCCTATTGATCTCCCTTGTACTTTTCATTGCTAAATGCAAGTTTGGCCAGGGTGTTGATTTAAAACGGGCCCGAACGTGGGTGAGAACACTTCGCACTTTCCATTGTGTGTGTTACCAGACAAGAAAATGGTACAACATGCGTTTTAGATTATTTTATAATCCCAAATAGTAGAATCTGCAACTGTTGCATATAGGCATGGCAACCCTTTATATGGGATTAAACCTTATGTTCAAAAAATGCTCACACAGCCAGGTTTCTTTAGGAAGTTTTTACCTGCATTGCACTACCCTCTAGTGCAGTGATCCCCCAACCAGTAGCTCACGAGCAACATGTTGCTCTCCAACCCCTTCGATGTTGCTCTCAGTGTCCTCAAAGCAGGTAGTTATTTATGAATTCCAGGCTTGGAAGCAAGTTTTATTTACATAAAAAAAGTTATGCCAAGAAGAGCCTCCTGTAGACTGCTATTCCACATAGGGGCTACCAAATAACCAATTACAGCTCTTATTTGGCAACCCAAGGGACTTTTTCATGTTTGTGTTGCTCCCCAACTCTTTTTACATTTGAATGTGGCTCACAGGTGAAAAAGGTTGGGGACTCCTGCTCTAGTGACAAATAAGCATGGGTGCTACCATATGCAGGCTCACTAAAAAGTAAAGATGGACTTTACCTTTAAACATAAGGACCAAAAATGTCAAAAAATTTATTTGACTTTCATACCATGTATAGTAGCCTGTAAAAGCCCTCTTCTTATTGCAGGGGGGTTATTTTGCATAGTTCAGTCAAATTTTGGGGGCAGCCCAGACAGAAGTACAAATAACTAAGTGGTCACAAGAGTGCTCATGCACAGAGGATTTCTGCCTTGGTTCTGGCTGTACTCTTCACCTCTCTCCAGATAGAAAAATCCAAGTCGAGGTACAGAGAGTGCTGAGTCAGCCAATACTGGGCCTATACAAGGTAGTAAAGGGCTGTGCTTTACCTTGCACCTGACGTTTCTCTTAACTTGCACATCTAATGATACACAAAGTACGGGACAGGTAGAGGGTGGACACATGAGTGCCTCCTGCCCCTAATGAATACAGTGCTGTATGTGTGATATTCATGGGAACAGCTGCAGGTCTGAAAGATTTATAACCTTACCCTAACAATTCCAGCTTATTAAGTTAAAGAAATATTGTGCTCTCTATAAATAATGCATAATTGCAAGCTAAGTGAACATTATGTGATAATAAAGCATTTAAGACATTTTATTTTCTAGTATACCTTGCTTTTTAACATGTTGTAGGCTGTAGAACGCTGCTGTGATCACTGACCCTAGAAGCTACGCAGTATATAGCATTACACTTTTTAGAGGGGCAGACTAATAGAGATGTCGCGAACTGTTCGCCGGCGAACTTGTTCGCGCGAACATCGGGTGTTCGCGCTCGCCGGAAGTTCGCGAACGTCGCGCGACGTTCGCCATTTTGGGTTCGCCATTGTTGGCGCTTTTTTTTGCCCTCTCACCCCAGACCAGCAGGTACATGGCAGCCAATCAGGAAGCTCTCCCCTGGACCACTCCCCTTCCCTATAAAAACCGAAGCCCTGCAGCGTTTTTTCACTCTGCCTGTGTGTGCTGAAGAGATAGTGTAGGGAGAGAGCTGCTGCCTGTTAGTGATTTCAGGGACAGTTGAAAGTTTGCTGGCTAGTAATCGTTTTGATACTGCTCTGTTATTGGAGGGACAGAAGTCTGCAGGGGTTTGAGGGACATTTAAGCTTAGGTAGCTTTGCTGGCTAGTAATCTACCTTCTACTGCAGTGCTCTGTATGTAGCTGCAGTGGGCAGCTGTCCTGCTTCTGATCTCATCTGCTGACTGCTGCAATAACAGTAGTCCTTGTAAGGACTGCTTTTATTTATTTTTTTGTTGTTTTACTACTACTACTACTACTACTATAAGAGCCCAGTGCTATTAGTCTAGCAGTGTTGGGGAGTGGGACTGGTGTGCTAATCTGCTGCTCCTAGTAGTTCAGCAGCACCAACTTTAATTTTTTTTTTTTAATATTCATTTTTTTTTTATTTTACTTTTTTTATTTTACTACCGCTGTAGTAGTGTATAAGTTGACCTTTTAGGCATTATTTGCCCTGTAGGCATTATTTGCACACTGTTTTCTTCAACCCGCCATCTAGCTGTGTGACCTTGTTCACATTCTGTCTAAATATCCATAATATTACCGTCTCCAGAAAAAACACCGGAGTGACTTTTTTCAAGCAGCCATAATATATTTTACGTAATCCGTATCCACCGCTGTAGTAGTGTATACGTTGACCTTGTAGGCATTATTTGCACACTGTTTTCTTCAACCCGCCATCTAGCTGTGTGACCTTGTTCACATTCTGTCTAAATATCCATAATATTACTGTCTCCAGAAAAAACACCGGAGTGACTTTTTTCAAGCAGCCATAATATATTTTACGTAATCCGTATCCACCGCTGTAGTAGTGTATACGTTGACCTTGTAGGCATTATTTGCACACTGTTTTCTTCAACCCGCCATCTAGCTGTGTGACCTTGTTCACATTCTGTCTAAATATCCATAATATTACCGTCTCCAGAAAAAACACCGGAGTGACTTTTTTCAAGCAGCCATAATATATTTTACGTAATCCGTATCCACCGCTGTAGTAGTGTATACGTTGACCTTGTAGGCATTATTTGCACACTGTTTTCTTCAACCCGCCATCTAGCTGTGTGACCTTGTTCACATTCTGTCTAAATATCCATAATATTACCGTCTCCAGAAAAAACACCGGAGTGACTTTTTTCAAGCAGCCATAATATATTTTACGTAATCCGTATCCACCGCTGTAGTAGTGTATACGTTGACCTTGTAGGCATTATTTGCACACTGTTTTCTTCAACCCGCCATCTAGCTGTGTGACCTTGTTCACATTCTGTCTAAATATCCATAATATTACCGTCTCCAGAAAAAACACCGGAGTGACTTTTTTCAAGCAGCCATAATATATTTTACGTAATCCGTATCCACCGCTGTAGTAGTGTATACGTTGACCTTGTAGGCATTATTTGCACACTGTTTTCTTCAACCCGCCATCTAGCTGTGTGACCTTGTTCACATTCTGTCTAAATATCCATAATATTACCGTCTCCAGAAAAAACACCGGAGTGACTTTTTTCAAGCAGCCATAATATATTTTACGTAATCCGTATCCACCGCTGTAGTAGTGTATACGTTGACCTTGTAGGCATTATTTGCACACTGTTTTCTTCAACCCGCCATCTAGCTGTGTGACCTTGTTCACATTCTGTCTAAATATCCATAATATTACCGTCTCCAGAAAAAACACCGGAGTGACTTTTTTCAAGCAGCCATAATATATTTTACGTAATCCGTATCCACCGCTGTAGTAGTGTATACGTTGACCTTGTAGGCATTATTTGCACACTGTTTTCTTCAACCCGCCATCTAGCTGTGTGACCTTGTTCACATTCTGTCTAAATATCCATAATATTACCGTCTCCAGAAAAAACACCGGAGTGACTTTTTTCAAGCAGCCATAATATATTTTACGTAATCCGTATCCACCGCTGTAGTAGTGTATACGTTGACCTTGTAGGCATTATTTGCACACTGTTTTCTTCAACCCGCCATCTAGCTGTGTGACATTGTTCACATTCTGTCTAAATATCCATAATATTACCGTCTCTAGAAAAACCACTTGAGTTACTTTTTTTCAAGCAGCATTCATATATTTTACGTAATCCGTATCCACCGCTGTAGTAGTGTATACGTTGACCTTGTAGGCATTATTTGCACACTGTTTTCTTCAACCCGCCATCTAGCTGTGTGACCTTGTTCACATTCTGTCTAAATATCCATAATATTATCGTCTCTAGAAAAACCACTTGAGTTACTTTTTTTCAAGCAGCATTCATATATTTTACGTAATCCGTATCCACCGCTGTAGTAGTGTATACGTTGACCTTGTAGGCATTATTTGCACACTGTTTTCTTCAACCCGCCATCTAGCTGTGTGACCTTGTTCACATTCTGTCTAAATATCCATAATATTATCGTCTCTAGAAAAACCACTTGAGTTACTTTTTTTCAAGCAGCATTCATATATTTTACGTAATCCGTATCCACCGCTGTAGTAGTGTATACGTTGACCTTGTAGGCATTATTTGCACACTGTTTTCTTCAACCCGCCATCTAGCTGTGTGACCTTGTTCACATTCTGTCTAAATATCCATAATATTATCGTCTCTAGAAAAACCACTTGAGTTACTTTTTTTCAAGCAGCATTCATATATTTTACGTAATCCGTATCCACCGCTGTAGTAGTGTATACGTTGACCTTGTAGGCATTATTTGCACACTGTTTTCTTCAACCCGCCATCTAGCTGTGTGACCTTGTTCACATTCTGTCTAAATATCCATAATATTATCGTCTCTAGAAAAACCACTTGAGTTACTTTTTTTCAAGCAGCATTCATATATTTTACGTAATCCGTATCCACCGCTGTAGTAGTGTATACGTTGACCTTGTAGGCATTATTTGCACACTGTTTTCTTCAACCCGCCATCTAGCTGTGTGACCTTGTTCACATTCTGTCTAAATATCCATAATATTATCGTCTCTAGAAAAACCACTTGAGTTACTTTTTTTCAAGCAGCATTCATATATTTTACGTAATCCGTATCCACCGCTGTAGTAGTGTATACGTTGACCTTGTAGGCATTATTTGCACACTGTTTTCTTCAACCCGCCATCTAGCTGTGTGACCTTGTTCACATTCTGTCTAAATATCCATAATATTATCGTCTCTAGAAAAACCACTTGAGTTACTTTTTTTCAAGCAGCATTCATATATTTTACGTAATCCGTATCCACCGCTGTAGTAGTGTATACGTTGACCTTGTAGGCATTATTTGCACACTGTTTTCTTCAACCCGCCATCTAGCTGTGTGACCTTGTTCACATTCTGTCTAAATATCCATAATATTATCGTCTCTAGAAAAACCACTTGAGTTACTTTTTTTCAAGCAGCATTCATATATTTTACGTAATCCGTATCCACCGCTGTAGTAGTGTATACGTTGACCTTGTAGGCATTATTTGCACACTGTTTTCTTCAACCCGCCATCTAGCTGTGTGTATTATCGTTTCCAGAAAAACCAACTGAGTTTTTGTTGTTGTTGTTGTTTTTTTAAAAATAATGCCAGGCAAAGGCAGGCCGCCACGCAGAGGCCGTGCTAGGGGCCGTGCTGCTATGCAATCCTGTGGCCCTAGCAAATTGCCCAGTTTTAAAAAGCCAATGACCCTGAACTCCCAAAATGCTGAAGAGGTAGTTGACTGGCTTACACAGCACACCCCATCCTCTACCGTTTCTAACTTTACCACAACATCCTCCTCATCCTCCACTGCTATGGCCACCCCACGTAACACTTCCTCCACCACCGGTGCCCCTTCTTCACTGGGGTCAGAGGAGTTATTTTCCCATGAGTTTCTTGAACTGAGTAATGCGCAACCATTATTGCCAGAAGAAGATGAAGGAGATGAGGACCTTACACCAGATTTAATTCTGGCAGAGAACACGATAGAGATGGACATAATGAGTGATGAGGAGGAGGTCCCCGCTGCTGCTTCCTTCTGTGATGTGTCAGAAGAAATTGATGCATCTGAGGAGAATGATGATGAGGAGATTGATGTTTTGTGGGTGCCTAGTAGAAGAGAGCAAGAGGAGGGTAGTTCAGATGGAGAGACGGAGAGTCAGAGAGGCAGTAGGAGAATAAGACTTAGAAGAAGCAGGGAGGACAGCCCGCAGGGATCAGTAGGGCAACAACATGTATCGGCACCTGTGTTCAGCCGGCCAACGCACCCGCCATTGCCGCCAATACCGCCAACTCCGCCAACTTCTACTGTTACCGCCAGATCGCACACTTCCAAAAAGTCAGCAGTGTGGGATTTTTTAATGTGTGTGCCTCTGACAAAAGCATTGTAATTTGCAATGAGTGCAGTCAGAAACTGAGCCTTGGTAAGCCCAACAGCCACATAGGTACAACTTCTATGCGAAGGCACATGAGCGGCAAGCACAAAGCACTTTGGGAGCAACACCTCAAAGGCAACAGGCAAACTAAAAGCCACACTCCTTCTGGTCCAGCATCTTACTGCTCTACCTCTGCTCTCCTTGACCCGTCTGAACCACCCTCCACTCCGCCTTCCACCTTGACCACCTGTTCCCATTCCCAGTCATCTGCCACCAGCCAAGTTTCTGTGAAGGCCATGTTTGAGCGTAAGAAGCCAATGTCTGACTGTCACCCCCTTGCCCGGCGTCTGACAGCTGGCTTGTCTGCACTCTTAGCCCGCCAGCTTTTACCATACCAGCTGGTGGACTCTGAGGCCTTCCGCAAATTTGTAGCAATTGGGACACCGCAGTGGAAGGTACCCAGCCGCAATTTTTTTTCTAAAAAGGGAATACCACACCTGTACCAACATGTGCAGAGCCAAGTTACCGCATCTCTGTCACTTAGTGTTGGGCCAAAGGTCCATATGACTACTGACGCATGGTCCTCCAAGCATGGTCAGGGCAGGTATGTCACCTACACTGCCCACTGGGTGAACTTGGTAATGGCTGGGAAGCAGGGAATGGGTAGCTCAACAACAACAGTGGAGTTGGTGTCACCACCACGGATTGCACGCGGTTCTGCCACCACCTCTACTCCTCCATCGCTCTCTACCTCGTCTTCTTCTTCTTCTTACTCTGCTGCTGGGTCCTCCTTCTCCTCCTCCACACCTGTGCTCCCCCTAGGCTATTCGACGTGCCAGGTACGCCGTTGTCACGCTGTCTTGGGGATGACGTGCCTGGAAAGCAAAAACCATACCGGATCTGTACTTCTGTCATCTCTGCAGTCACAGGCCGATCGGTGGCTGACCCCACACCAACTGCAGATCGGAAAAGTGGTGTGTGACAATGGAAGCAATCTGTTGGCAGCGTTGAGACTAGGCAATTTAACACATGTGCCCTGCATGGCACATGTGTTAAATTTAATAGTCCAACGTTTTGTCTCCAAGTACCCAGGATTCCAGGACGTTCTCACCCAGTCCAGAAAGGTGTCGGCCCATTTCAGACGTTCCTACACAGCCATGGCACGCCTTGCTGACATTCAGCAGCGCTACAACATGCCAGTCAGGCGTTTGATTTCTGACAGCCAGACTCGCTGGAATTCAACGCTCCTTATGTTGGAACGTCTGCTGCAACAACAAAGGGCCGTCAACGAGTACCTTTTTGAACTGGGTGGTAGGACTGGATCTGCACAGCTGGGGATTTTTTTCCCCCGTTACTGGGTGCTTATGCGCGATGCCTGCAGGCTCATGCGACCTTTTGAAGAGGTGACAAATATGGTCAGTCGCACCGAAGGCACCATCAGCGACCTAATACCCTTCGCTTTCTTCCTGGAGCGTGCCGTGCGACGAGTGACAGATGAGGCTGTAGACCAGCGTGACGAGGAGCTGGAAGCGCACGATTTCTGGTCGGAATCACCAGAACGAACCCAGGCACCTGCTGCAACGCAGGGAGAGGTGCCAGAAGTGGAGTCAGAGGAGGAAGGTGGCTTTGTGGAGGAGGAGGAGGAGGACCAACAGGAGCAGGCTTCCCAGGGGGCTAGTGGTGACCTTTTGGGGACCCCTGGTCTTGTACGTGGCTGGGGGGAGGAGACCGTGGATGATGCAGTCCTTGATAATGAGGAAGCGGAGATGGATAGCTCTGCATCCAACCTTGTGAGAATGGGGTCTTTCATGCTGTCATGCCTGTTGAAGGACCCCCGTATCAAGAGGCTTAAGGAGAAGGACCTGTACTGGGTCGCAACGCTACTAGACCCTCGGTACAAGCATAAAGTGTCAGAAATGTTACCAACATACCACAAGTCCGAAAAGATGCGGCATTTACAAACCAGCCTGCAAAACATGTTGTACAATGCTTTTAAGGGTGATGTCACTTCAGGAACTCATCAACATTCCAGGGGCAGAGGTGCCAGTAATCCTGCCACGAGCACACCTGCAAGGACAAAGCCCTTTGGCCAGTCTGTAACGTCAGACATGCAAATGTTTTTCTGTCCAAGGCAGCGCCACAACCCTTCTGGATCCACCCTCAAAGAACGCCTCGACCGGCAGGTAGCGGACTACCTGGCATTAACTGCAGATATCGACACTCTGAGGAGCGATGAACCCCTGGACTACTGGGTGCGCAGGCTTGATCTGTGGCCAGAGCTGTCACAATTTGCCATGAACCTCTTGTCTTGCCCAGCCTCAAGTGTGCTCTCAGAAAGGACCTTCAGTGCAGCAGGAGGGATTGTAACTGAGAAGAGAACTCGCCTAGGTCACAAAAGTGTCGATTACCTGACCTTTATTAAAATGAATGAGGGGTGGATCTCGGAGGGTTACTGCACGCCGGAAGACTTGTTCTGACTTCTATGCAGCTGTCCTTCTCTTCAAGCCTCATGACTCCACACACAGCTGTCCTTTAGCGTCCTCCTCCTCCCTCCGCCACCGTTACAAACTAGGGTGCAAACCCTACTGGTTTAATTTTTTCTGGCCTCTGTGCTTCAGTGGCTGCAACCAAAAAAACTGGGCAAACAATGTCTACAAGGTCAACGTATGGCAAAAAATGACTATTTTCAGCATTTATATGGCATATTTTTTCTGGCAACTGTGCTTCAGTGGCTGCGTCCAAAAAAATGCATATTTTCTGCATTTATATGGCATAATTTTTCTGGCAACTGTGCTTCAGTGGCTGCGACCAAAAAAATGCATATTTTCTGCATTTATATGGCATAATTTTTCTGGCCTCTGTGCTTCAGTGGCTGCAACCAAAAAATTTATATTTTCAGCATTTATATGGCATAATTTTTCTGGCCTCTGTGCTTCAGTGGCTGCAACCAAAAAAATTTATATTTTCAGCATTTATATGGCATAATTTTTCTGGCAACTGTGCTTCAGTGGCTGCGACCAAAAAAATTACTATTTTCAGCATTTATATGGCATATTTTTTCTGGCCTCTGTGCTTCAGTGGCTGCGGCCAAAAAAACTGGGCAAACAATGCCTACAAGGTCAACGACGTTGACCTTGTAGGCATTGTTTGCCCAGTTTTTTTGGCCGCAGCCACTGAAGCACAGAGGCCAGAAAAAATATGCCATATAAATGCTGAAAATAGTAATTTTTTGCCATACGTTGACTCAACGTATATGGCAAAAAATGACTATTTTCAGCATTTATATGGCATATTTTTTCTGGCAACTGTGCTTCAGTGGCTGCGACCAAAAAAATGCATATTTTCTGCATTTATATGGCATAATTTTTCTGGCCTCTGTGCTTCAGTGGCTGCAACCAAAAAAATTTATATTTTCAGCATTTATATGGCATAATTTTTCTGGCAACTGTGCTTCAGTGGCTGCGTCCAAAAAAACTGGGCAAACAATGTCTACAAGGTCAACGTATGGCGAAAAATTACTATTTTCAGCATTTATATGGCATATTTTTTCTGGCAACTGTGCTTCAGTGGCTGCGTCCAAAAAAACTGGGCAAACAATGCCTACAAGGTCAACGTATGGCAGTTGTTTAAAGAGAACAGTAGATTACTAGCCAGCAAAGCTACCTAAGCTAAAATGTCCCTCAAATCCCTGCAGACTTCTGTCCCTCCAATACAGAGCAGTATCAAGCAGATTACTAGCCAGCAAGCTTACTATCATCTGTCCCTGAAATCACTAACAGCTCTCCCCCTACACTATCTCTTCCAAGCACACACAGGCAGATTTTTCAGATACATTTTTGCCCTTGATCCCCCTCTGGCATGCCACTGTCCAGGTCGTTGCACCCTTTAAACAACTTTAAAATCATTTTTCTGGCCAGAAATGTCTTTTCTAGATGTTAAAGTTCGCCTTCCCATTGAAGTCTATGGGGTTCGCGAACCGTTCGCGAACCGCTCGCATTTTTGCGCAAGTTCGCGAATATGTTCGCGAACTTTTTTTCCGACGTTCGCTACATCCCTACAGACTAATGGTGTATATCATTTAAACACAAAAACACCAACAATTGGTAACATTCAGCAAGGGCTTTATTTGTAGTGGGCCTCTTTACATAGAGCAGAAATCTCAACGGGTACTCTAATGTTCACATGAGGATTTATTTCCCCTTTAAATCGGTGCTTGTGTTTTATTTAGAAAACAAATCCTTTGTGATTCTGTATTAGGTTTGTTTTATTGCAGTTGTTTGTATGCCTTTTGCCAAACCCTAACATGGTGCAAATATTGTAATCTGCATGGGGTGTGAGCCCATCCTGTTTGAAGTGAGTTCTCAGAATCCCATTTAATAAAACTTTAATGTCTTCCTTCATAGAAACTAGTAATTAAAGGGTAATATAGAGTGAATACCCCTAAATCCCAAAGCTGAATACTGATACTTCAGCTACAGTTAATAAACTTTAAACTTCTCAGTAATTCTGCTGTATGGCCCCTAGGTGGCAGGACACAGCCACATCTTTCATTTACCATCCAGAAAGAATTTTATGTTTATCAAGGGGCATGATAAAAAAGGAAGGGAAGGAAAGAAAAATAGTCCTGTTTCATAATTCAAAATATCCCCTCTATTTTAGTAGGGTTATAGACTGGGAAGGGACTTTGGCTGTGGCTGTGGGCATGATAGTCTCCTGGAAGGGACAGTGGCTGTGGAATGGCAGGTATAGTAGGGAGAGATGGTGCCTATAGTAACAGTGGGATAATAGTCTCTGGGAAGGGAGTGTGACTGTGGGATAGCAGGTATAGTAGGGAGAGATGGTGCCTATAGTAACAGTGGGATAATAGTCTCTGGGAAGGGAGTGTGACTGTGGGATAGCAGGTATAGTAGGGAGAGATGGTGCCTATAGTAACAGTAGGATAATAGTCTCTGGGAAGGGAGTGTGACTGTGGGATAGCAGGTATAGTAGGGAGAGATGGTGTCTATAGTAACAGTGGATAATAGTCTCTGGGAAGGGAGTGTGACTGTGGGATAGCAGGTATAGTAGGGAGAGATGGTGCCTATAGTAACAGTGGATAATAGTCTCTGGGAAGGGAGTGTGACTGTGGGATAGCAGGTATAGTAGGGAGAGATGGTGCCTATAGTAACAGTGGGATAATAGTCTCTGGGAAGGGAGTGTGACTGTGGGATAGCAGGTATAGTAGGGAGAGATGGTGCCTATAGTAACAGTAGGATAATAGTCTCTGGGAAGGGAGTGTGACTGTGGGATAGCAGGTATAGTAGAGAGAGATGGTGCCTATAGTAACAGTGGATAATAGTCTCTGGGAAGGGGCTGTCGAATAGCAGGTATAGTAGGGAGAGATGGTGCCTATAGTAGCAGCAGACCCCAGACAGCGCTGGTCAGAATACCGTGTTGGCCTAAATGCAGTTAGTTTGGAAAGAGACTGGGGATTTGAAATAGAATGGAAAATAAGATAAGGTGAGAGCACATATATTAATGCATTATCAGTCTAAATAATAAAAATGCAGAATATGATTTTTAAGATATTTTCAGTAAAAACATTGTCAGAGTTTGGCAGGGTGCTGTTGTATGGAGCCTGCTCTACACTTTTCTGCCTATTTTGATCCCATTCACCATAGAAACATTAAAACGTTCCTACAGCAGAAGGCTTTTTGTTCCCACACATTGCAGCATATGGCTCCTCTGACCTTGAAGCCAAGGACTTTCTGCGAGGAAAGCGTTTCAGCAATTAACCAAATGAGCCGCTGCCAGCCAGGAACACTGTTTACCATTTAACCAAGGCCAAATACATTAGACAATATGTTGTTTACACCATAAATGTTATGTATGCGTGTGCACCTGCAGACCTTTCTCACATATTAAAGGAATACTGTCATGGGATAAAAGGTTTTTTAAAAACACATCAGTTAATAGTGCTACTCCAGCAGACTTCTGCACTGAAATCCATTTCTCAAAAGAGCAAACAGATTTTTTTCATTAAATTTTGAAATCTGACATGGGGCTAGACATATTGTCAGTTTCCCAGCTGCCCCAGTCATGTGACTTGTGCTCTGATAAACTTCAGTGACTCTTTACTGCAAGTTGCAGTGATATCACCCTCCTCCCTTTTCCCCCAGCAGCCTAACAACAGAACAATGGGAAGGTAACCAGATAGCAGCTCCCTAACACAAAATAACAGCTGCCTGGTAGATCTAGATTCTAGAACAACATCATTCAATAACAAAATCCAGGTCCCACTGCGGCACATTCAGTTATATTGAGTAGGAGTAAAAACAGCCTGTCAGAAAGCAGTTCCATCCTAAAGTGCTGGCTCTTTCTGAAAGCACATGACCAGACAAAATACCCTGAGATGCACCTACACACCAATATTACAACAAAAAAATACACTTGCTGGTTCAGGAATTAAATTTTATATTGTAGAGTGAATTATTTGCAGTGTAAACAGTGTAATTTAGAAATAAAAACAACATCATAAAAATCATGGCAGAATCCCTTTAAGCTAACCATTTCAGCACTAACGTGTTTATGTGGCCGCAGGGCACTCTGGCAGAGCGGGTACGAGCAGGAGGTGCTGGCATTCCCGCGTTTTTTACACCCACCGGCTACGGAACGTTAATCCAAGAAGGCGGAGCTCCAATTAAATATAATAAAGATGGCACAGTTGCTATAGCCAGCTTCCCAAAAGAGGTGAGTAACCTGTGCCTCGTCTGTACCTTCCATTCTGATTCATGTTTACAACTTATCTATATTGGCACAATAATAGTGTACGTGTTACATTGGGGACACTTGTAGCAAATCAGTGTGCAGGGCACCATTTATATAAAGTGTGTTTGCCTTAAATGAATCACCAATTCCTCTAATTAAAATAAACTACCCAGAAATTGTTTAAAGAAGAAGGAAAGCTACGGAGGCATTTTATTACCAATAGATTAGCTGCAATAGTGCCAGTTAGAATGCTATATTTATTCTGTAGAATGTTTTACCATACCTGAGTAAAAAGCTCTAGAAGCTCTCTGTTTGTTTAGGATAGCAGCTGCAGTATTAGCTTGGTGTGACATCCCTTCCTGCCGGAGTCTCTCCCTGCTCACTTATAGCTCTCGGCTCAGATTACAGCAGAGAAAGGGGGGAGAAGAGGAACAAACGGAGCATGCTCACGCCCGGGGGAAGCAGGTTTAAGATGAAAACAGGAAGTCTGATACAGAAGCCCATGAGTACTCAATAGAAGGAAAGAAATGCTGTGTTTCTTTTTGACAGAGGACTCAGAGCAGCATTAAATTGAGGGTTTACTGGTATATTTAGGTGGACCTTTCTGATAAGGCTTACTTAAAATTAACATTTCCTAATCCTTTAATGGAAACCTATACAGGTATGGGATCTGTTATCTGGAAACCCATTATCCAGAAAGCTCTGAATTAAGGGATGGCCATATCCAAATTAAGATACTGTATAATTAATCCTGATTGGAAGCAAAACCAGCCTATTGGGTTTATTTAATGTTTAAATGATTTTCTAGAAGACTTAAGGTATGAAGATCCAAATTATGGAAAGATCCCTTATCCAGAAAACCACAGGTCCTGAGCATTCTGGATAACCTGTCCCATGCCTGTATTAAGGGACCACTTCAGTGTCAGACTGGGCCAGCAGGACACCAGGAGATAACATGGTAGGTCCCATTGCCCCCAGGCAGCTCCTTGGGAATAGTTTGGTGGTACAGTGAATGAGGAGGGGGGGAGCTCCACAACTGGTATGGTGTGCCCTGGACACCCCAATTTAACTCTGGCAACATGGTGCACCAGCAGATGATGTCTTCAAACCTGCCCAGTCCCTTAACCAACACACATCCATAGTACATGGATATCAGTTGGGATTGGCGGGCCCCCCATATAGTGCAGATTCTTTGATACATACAATTCTATCTGTATGTGTATGGCCATACAAATCTGTGTTTGGTAATCTTAGAAAAGCACACTATGGAGGATTAGGCTGTCAGATTGCTGGTAATAGTTCTACCAGCGTACCAGAGACTATCCCAGTGTGCCCAGGAGAATTCTAATCAGATCACCCATATATCTGTTGATAGTCTATATACAAACAGATTTCAATTGACACTATCTGTATCTAATTGAATAAAAGTAGGCTCAAATGTCCACTTCTCTGGTGTACCTGAATAGAACCGCTCCAACATTTGGGTCCTGCTGTTCTTGGGCCAGTAGTAGAGGGACCAGTTATGGCTGAGAACAGATAAAAGACAAAATCCCATAAATTGTAGTGACGTGTACCCTACTGAATGAATATTATTGTTTGTAATACGAAAACTTGAAACCGAGGAGGGTGGCTACACATACTGTATCTAGGGTTGCCACCCGTCCGGTATTTTACCTGCCTAGCCGGTAAAACACCTTCCAAGGCCGTGCCGGTATTACAAATTTACTGGCAAGCTGCCGGTAAATTTGTAATACCCTTAACAAAACCCCTTGGCCTTCCCCCAATCCGCTGCAAACTTAACTTTTGTTCTCCTTGTGCTCTTAGCTGTGATGCAACCACACCCCCTTTTATCACGGCCTGCCCCTTTTTGTTCCTGACCCCCCCAACCAGACTATAAACATTTTAGGAAAAGGTGGCAACCCTAACTGTATCAATGCAGGGGGACAAATCATGGAGACATGCCTTATGTTAGCTTCTTCTTCTTTTTTTTTTTTATAGGTGAAAGAATTCAGTGGCCGCCATTTTGTCATGGAAACATCAATCACGGGAGATTTTGCTCTAGTGAAGACCTGGAAGGCAGATCGTGCCGGAAATATTGTGTTCAGGTTTGGCATCTTTACTTTTTTGTTTTTGTATTTTTTGTATTTTGTCTTGTTTTCCTTATCCATATTTCCATGGGCTTAAATTGATGGAGATAAAATCGGAAGAATTGGTAAAGGAAGAGGGAAGAAGCAGAATGGAGGGGCTTGTAGTAATGGATCTCTAGACATTTTCTGAAGATAGGGGCCCTTTATGAAAATGATATGCTGCAAATAATATAATACATTTCGTAGCAGAAGTGCACAAAGTCTAATTTTTCTTAAAGGTTTACATTTCCTTTTACTTTTTCACTTGTAGTTTGGAATCTCAGTGGCTAGTGGGATGCTAGAGTCCCGCATAAGATGGCCATGGATGCAAAGATGCACCTTCGTTTTGTACGGTTTTTGCATTGTATGTGGAGCATCCCAACATTTTTTTGTGCCACGGTGATCAATCATTTAGTTGTTCGGACAGGTTTAAAGAGTTCTGTCGGCTACCAATAACATGTATTGTCTATCTGATGATATCAGTGGGTGACTGTCACTACTATGTGTCAGACATAACTTTTGTACGATCGCTCTCTTGACAATTAATGGCCAGAACATTGTCTGATTTATTTTTTCTACTTATTTATCTGAATGTTTCAAAGTAAAGCGGCTGTCTAAAACGACTGATCGTTCATCGTGTAAAGTTTAAAATCTGCAAGTCTATGGTCAGCTTTACCCAAACAGAAGGTGGTTTAGAAGTCAGGATGGAGGATGTATAGGGGAGGGCCTATAAAGAAACATAATCAATAAAATGTAGCATTAACATACCTCCCAACATTTAGGAAACAGAAAGAGGGACAAAAAGATTTGGTGCGCGTAGCGGGGCAAATTGTTTTCGGCCACGCCCAATTTAGTGGGCACACACCCTAATTACCATGTTCATTTTACATAATTTGTCAGGTTATAAAAGTTTGAACACATTTTTGGGTCATGAAGGGGTGGGACCTGTGGGGAGTAGGTAGGGTTTGGGTGTATTTGGGGTGTCCCCGTGGAGTCTCATTTTACTTGTTGGCAGGGCCCAGCACGCAGGTATACCTAGTGCCCTCAGCGGGAAGGGTCTACTATTTCATTAGTGTGGTGCCCCACAGTGTCGGACTGGGACACCACGGGCCCACCCAAAAACCTTTGACCAGGGGCCCACCAATTAATCTTACACCAGGGGCCCACTCTTAGTACTATTTTTCTTCCTCTTCTAATTCAACCTCTATTCTCCTAGTCTCTATTCTTTACATACTATAATCTATTATTCCATCTATTTAGCCTCTTTGTTCTCATAGAAATAGGGAATGGCCATGAAATAGGCCAAAAGTTTAGCAGCATGAGGGACCCACTGACACCTGGGCCCACCGGGACATTTCCTGGTATCCCGGTGGGCCAGTCCGACACTGGTGCCCCATGATTACTGATGGCAGCCCTGATGGTGGGAATGTATTTGTAGCCTTCTGTAAGCCACTTCCACTAAACTTTGTAGCATGAGAGAAGAACTTCTTAGGAACACAAACATTTCTTCTGCATATTGTCTATTATACATGCGAGGAAGCTGTCATACTGCAGCAGACAGATTCATTCGCAGAGTCACGAGGATGATTTTAAGAAATTATAGCAACTAGCACATGCTCTTTTGAATGCAAAAGGAGTGTTCTGTGCCCACCACTGCCTGCTGTCTATAAAGAGAGATAAAGCCCACGTATATTTGAAGCTATTATCAGTAGAAAGAATCTAATTTAGTAGAGTAACATATACTCCATCTTCCTGCCTCACAGATCAAAACAACTTTCATTAATCCTCTTCTTTCGTTCATATCAACTCCGTGCCGCTGAGCCGGCGAATTCGGTGCCACCCTCCCAACTGTCTCGTGAAAGTTCAGTCGGCTCCGACATCAAGTAGTTACCAGGGCAACCCAGGATGGCTCCGTTTTCCGACAGATTCCTCTAGAAAAAAGTGCTCAAGAGTTAAACATGCTGCAGAGACATACATTGATTTCTATAGCAGCGAAGTTATTTTAAAAAAAAATAAAATAATTTAAGCTGGTTTAGATGTCTGGAGGCCACAGGGAAGACCCCCAGGGTATTGATATATTGCTCTCATAGGCATCAGATCAATGTTTTTTATGAAAGGAAGATTTCACCTTTATTTAAATAGATCATAAACCTTGAAGAATTTGAGCTCAAATAATGGCAGATATTCCTGGAAATTGTCATGGAAAAAAATGACAATAGAAATATAATATTAGCTGAAACTGCTTTCTATTGTGTGTTTTTTTTTTTTTTATTTTATTTTTTTTTTAGTCCCTTTCTGAGTCAGTCTCTGTGCAGGCAATGAGCAAATCATCAGAAAACACTGTGTATGTGCTTATTGTATACCAACTGACTTCCAATTAGCTACGCCCCTTGCTGTCCTGTTTTAAAGGGACACTGTAATGGGAATTTTTTTTTCCCCAAAACACATCAGTTAATTGTGCTGCTCCAGCAGAATTCTGCACTGAAATCCATTTCTTAAAAGAGCAAACAGATTTTATTATATTTAATTTTGAAATCTGACATGGGGCTAGACATTTTGTCAGTTTCCCAGCTGCCCCCAGTCATGTGACTTGTGCTTTGATAAACTTCAGTCACTTTTTACTGCTGTACTGCAAGTTGGAGTGATATCACACACCCCCCCCCCCAGCAGCTTAACAACAGAGCAGTGGGAAGGTAACCAGATAACGGCTGCCTGGTAGATCTAAGAACAGCACTCAATAGTGAAATCAGGTCCCACTGAGACACATTCAGTTACATTGAGTAGGAGAAACCACAGCCTGTCAGAAAGCAGTTCCATCCTAAAGTGCTGGCTCTCTCTGAAAGCACATGACCAGGCAAAATGACCTGAGATGCACCTACACACCAATATAACCACTAAAAAAATATACTTGCTGGTTCAGGAATGACGTATATTGTAGAGTGAATTATTTACAGTGTAATTTAGAAATAAAGACGACACCATAAAAATCATGACAGAATCTGTTTAAGGTTATTTTAACGCTTCAGGAAGCGATGGGAGTAGAGAGGGTTGAGGCAGACCACTAGTAAACAATGGAATTTTACCCTGGGCTGAAACTACCTTTGTAGAAGCATGTTGAATTAACTGTCAAATTATCGTTCCTGTCAAATTATCGCTTCTGTTCCTGCGGGTACTTTGGCAAACAGAGTGAATAGGGTTGGTAGTCAAACCTCCCATCCTTTTCTGCCACCCCAGACATATTAGGGGATAAATGGCAAATGGCAAATTGTGAGGAGGCCTTACTGATCTGCTACAACAATCATTCATTTCAGTGGGTGTGGTTATGTGCGTGCGTCCGATGCTTCTGGACTATCTGCTTTATCTATATATTATGTAGGGATGCACCGAATCTACTATTTGGGATGCAGCCAAATCCCTGAATCTTTGGTGAAAGATTTGGCCGCATACCGAACCAAATCTGAATTCTAATTTGCATATACAAATTAGGGGCAGAAAAGGAAAAAGTGGAAAAAATCCTTCTTTTGTGATGAAAAGTCACATGATTTTCCTACATGCCCCTAATTTACATATGCAAATTCTGATTTGGTTCAGCCAGGTACAAGGATTCGGCCGAATCCTGCTGAAAAAGGCTGAATCCTGGCCAAATCCTGGATTCGGTGCATCCCTAATAACATGGGTTATTTTTTAATAATATAACTTATATATGTTTTTTTTGTTTTTTTTTTAATATGGGTTATAATTTCTATCCATTTTTTTAAACAGAAAAACAGCAAGAAACTTCAACCAGCCAATGTGCAAAGCAGCGAAAGTAACTGTGGTTGAGGTATGTCAGTCATTATTATGTCCTACTATCCATTGTTTTATACATTTTTTTTTTTTTTTCCATATTTGCCTTTTTTTTTTTTTTTTTACATTATTTTGGACACATAGGGGCAGATTTACATTGGGTCGAATATCGAGGGTTAATTAACCTTCGATATTCGACTGCCGAATGTAAATCCTTCGAATATCGAAGTTGAAGGATTTACCGCAATTCCTACGATCGAACGATTAAATCCTTCGAATCGAGCGATTCGAAGGATTTTAATCCATCGATCGAAGGATTTTCCTTCGATCAGAAAATTGTTAGGTAGCCTATGGGGACCTTCCCCATAGGCTAACATTGGCCTCGGTAGGTTTTATTTGCCGAAGTAGGGGGTCGAAGTATTTTTTAAAGAGACAGTACTTCGACTATCGAATAGTCGAACGATTTTTAGTTCGAATCGTTCGATTCGTAGTCGAAGGTTGAAGTAGCCTATTCGATGGTCTGAGTAGCCATATTCAACCATTCGAAATTCGAAGTATTTTTACTTCTATTCCTTCACTCGAGTAAATGGGCCCCATGGTGTTTGAGCACCACTACTAAGGTCTATGGCACACAGTCCTACTGTGTTTCTGCTACAAAAGCCAGAAAATACACTGCCATAGACAATACTGAGAACTGTCTCTGCTAAAAAAAAGTGTAGTTTGTCTTTGCAGAGACAATTTTTCCATATTGTCTGTTTTGTAGCTGTGACAAGTAGCTCGTTACCATAACGGAGTCATGTGCAGGCACATTGGCTAGAGCATACCTCTCAACATTTTGGAAACAAAAAGATTTGGCTCACAGAGCACGGCAAATATTATTGACCACCCCCCATGTTTGTGGCCCCTAATTACCATGTTCATTTTACAAAGTTTTCAGGTTATGAAAGTTTGAACACGTTTCTGTGGTTTATTACATTTTTGCTAATAAAGGTGAATTACCCTTTAAGCTGCAAGTCACAGTTTCCCATAGAGATCTGCTTATCTTGTTACAATTGTTTCTTTGCTTATCTTAAATTTACAAAAGTATCTAAGTGCACCTTCCACTTATTCTGGGCTCTCTGCCAAAAGTCAATTACGTTTTAGAAACTTTGATCTCCTGCACTGAAGAGCCAAAAAAAGATACAAAGAGACAGTCAGGACATTTTAGTAACAATCAGGGAGTGTGGGTTGAGCTGTCAATATTGGACTGTCCCACGATAAACGGGACAGTTGGGAGGTATGTTAGAGGACCACAGCGGCATCTCAATGTTTTCCTCACTGAATGGATTTTCAGACCTACCTGATAGATATATGACCAGTCCTTGGCTAGATATTGGTCTAGCAGTCAATTGGAGTGGTGGAGGTATACAGCTAATGTGGGGCTGTGTATGTATTCATGAATCCTTATGAGAAATGAGAATTCCCCATTTAAAGGGAAAGGTGAGGATCACTGAAAAATAGAATGTGGAATTTTATTATGCATTTAGTCTTTGTTTCATTTTGGTATAGGGAACACATTCTCATTAGTATTCAGCTATAGTACCCTTTATAACATTGGTTGATCTGTCTTGTTAGAAATACTTGTTCTCCTTAGATCCGGAATGCCAGTTATTTGTCTCCTCCCTTGAAAGAGCAGAGCTTCTCTTCCTACTGTGTACTGTATGTAGATGGCAGTGAAAAAGGTCACCATGATTTATCTTCCTAAAGGGTATATCCGCCCAAAAACAGTTTTTTTCTAATGAAAGGAAATGTAATTCTAAGCAGCTTTTCAGTATACATTAAAGGCCAAGGAAAGGTGGATATACTGGTGGGTGCCAATTTCTTAGTCACCCTCCTGTGGAGCCAATCACTTCTTTTCTTTTTCGTTTGTTAATTCTCAGTTTAAGAGAAAACTGCACTGGCTCGAGGAAATAGCTAACAGTGCCGCTCCTTCATCTTACCTTATTCCCAGCGTCCTAGTCCCAGGCTTGTCCTTTTTTCAGATGTCAACAGGCAGTATGTGCAGGACCCTGATGAAGGCTACGTGTCCTTAGAATTAAGTGCAAGGTGGGGAAGGAGGAGAGGACAACACAGGACTAATGCAGCCCAATTTTGCACCCTGCATGCGATGTGCATTCACACTGGTACTGTAGCTTCCTAGGGCAATGCTTACCCTGGTTGAAAAGAAGAAAGAGGACTATGTCTGAGGAACCACAAACTGCCTTTTCTCTCTCTTTTGGAAAATTAGTTTTATTTCCTAAACATCCAACAGTGATATAGAGAAAGAATCTTCAACCTGTTGGCCCAGCTCATTCTGAACTCTAGTAGATTTGGGTAGAGAGTAGTTGATGTGCATTCGCACTGTTACCATGGCTTCCTAGGACAATGTTTCCTTAGTTGAATAGAAGAAAGAGGCCTATGTTCGTGGAATCACAAACTGGTTCTCTAGCTCTTGGAAAAGAGCTTTATTTCCTAAACGCCCAACAGGGGAAAAAAACATCTTCAACCTGCAGGCCCAGCTCATTCTAAACTCGCTTTAGACACGGGGTTGTCTTTAATACCCTGCCCTGTCTCACTGTACTGTAGTTAAAAGGGCATCCTTTCCCTCTTCTATGGACAGCCAAGCACTTCTGAAGCAGTTTTTATGACGTAACGTGCTTCTGGATAACAAGGTTACAATGTTAAGAGCAAGGTTTCACTTGGACGATGAGAGCAATTTAATGCAATTAATGTAGATTAAAGGAGCCGTGGTAATGTAGTAGTTGTAGAAATGCAGGAGCACAGGTCCAGTGTGTCAGATCAATTAAACTATTAGCAATGAAATAAGCCAGCAACATGGTACATAAAGCAGGTCTTCACTAAATGTCCCACCAAGGTGTTATAGCCTGTTCATATGTAGTGTCTTGCCTATCTTTAATATGCCACTTTAAGGGCTACATCTTACTGAACCAAACTGGGCTATTATAATGGGTCTTACTTTCATGCGGTAATGCCACTCTAGAACACTAGAGCAGCAGATATCATGACATGTTGATGTGCAAATAATGACTTTCAGCTGACTAGCCTGAGGTTTAAAGGAGAACTAAACTAATGAATAGGGCTAAAAATGCTATATTTTATATACTGAACTTATTTCACCAGTCTAAAGTTTCAGCTTGTCAATAGCAGCAATGATCCAGGACTTCAAACTTGTCACAGGGGGTCACCATCTTGGAAAGTGTCTGTGACACTCACATGCTCAGTGGGCTCTGAGCAGCTGTTGAGAAGCTAAGCTTAGGGGTCGTTGCAAACTATCAAGCAGACATTTGGTTTGGCCTGTAATATAAGCTGATGCTACAGGGCTAATTATTAAATTCTGGTGCTAGTTGCACTGGTTTCTTTGCTGCCATGTAGTAATTATCTGTATTAATTACATTGACATTTCTTTTCTATGTGTACTGTATATTGTGAGTGGGTCCCTAAGCTCAGTAAGTGACAGCAGCACAGAGCATGTGCAGTGAATCAGCAGAAAAGAAGATGGGGAGCTACTGGGGCATCTTTGGAGACACAGATCTTTACTGCTAAAGGGCAGTGGTTGCCTTGGGCTGCTGCAGGAGCCCAAAATATAATGTACAACATTTCTAGCTATTTCTTTAGTTAAGCTTTAGTTCTCACTTAAAGACCCTTCTGTACCACCAGCTAATTCCACAGATCCTTCTGTAAAAAGTAATATGTTGTCAAAGATAATCTCCAACTCCAGACCTAGAATTTCTCGTCATGCTCAAATTCAATTAAGGTGCACCTAATTAGCTTGCATTAAGACCCACATAATGCTTCGCTTATTACTGCCTCTGATGTGAAGCCTGGGAGAAGTGAAACACAAACGGAGAATGTTCCAGCTCATAAAATACATTTATATAAATAACATGGCATTAAACTCATGGTTGCCTAGAAACTGGGCTGAAATCTACATCTGTGTGTTCCATTATCTTTGTGTAATGAACCCAATAATGCAGTTTTTTTCCTAAATTCATTTGTATTATAATCCCAGGCAGAAATGTATGTCGTCACAATTAGTTGCTATCAGGAGGTGGCAGGTAGTTCTAACCGCCAGTTTAAGTGCCAGTTGATTTTGTGGCATAGTTCAACCAGAGGGCTATGCAACAAGTGTGCTGGCACACACACGGTAAGACACTGCAAGGAGCGGAGATGACTTTATGAGTAATTTTAGCAAAGATCCTTGCATTTAAAATTAGGATGGAAAGGGAAAGTAAAACCAAAGAAGGATTCTGACAAACTAAGAGGGAGATTTATTAAGGTTCTATTGGAAATTCGAATTTTTGAGTTGGATTATTGGTCAAATTCGAGTTGGGAATAATCTTTTAACTATTTAACACCTAAAAGCTGCTGAGTTCATGTAGAAGTCAATGGAAGAGGTCCAGTGACCCATTTGAAGATGTTAATAGCCTTCCTGACATTCAAGTTGTTTTCGAAGCTTCGATTAGTCTGATTAGATTCGAATTTTCGGGTCGGTAATATTCGTTTGACTTTTAGACATTCAAATTTATTAGTGTAAAAAAATTTCACATGAATTCGAAAATTCGACCTTTGATGAATGGGCCTCCCCATGTTAGATCTTGCAATTTATAGTAGTTAACAATTGACACCCTGGTTACCTACAATTAATTTAAACCAATAAGTCAAAGCAGAGGTCTGACCAAGGTCGCCAGTAAAATTATAATTTGTGGTGCTTTATTTGGTTTTAAAACAGCATTATTCCTTATTGGTTTTTTAACATATTATTTTGGTCCTGTGATAGATGTGTGAGGGTGGCGTTTAGATGCCACTTGCTCCGTTCTACTTCATTCTTCTTCTCAGTGCAACCTTATCTATTTGTTCCAAGGGGCCGTTGATTTGTGTTTTTTAGGCTATCGTAAATCTGTGGCTACTAAAGCAAATAAAGTTCTGTCTTGCATAAAAAAGGGCATTAACTCAAGGGATGAAAACATAATTATGCGTCTTTATAGGTCCCTGGTAAGGCCTCATCTGGAGTATGCAGTGCAGTTTTGGACTCCAGTCCTTAAGAGGGATATAAATGAGCTGGAGAGAGTGCAGAGACTAAGTGCAACTAAACTGGTTAGAGGGATGGAAAACTTAAATTATGAGGGTAGACTGTCAAGGTTGGGGTTGTTTTCTCTGGAAAAAAGGCGCTTGCGAGGGGACATGATTAGACTTTACAAGTACATTAGAGGACATTATAGACAAATGGCAGGGGACCTTTTTACCCATAAAGAGGATCACCGTACCAGAGGCCTCCCCTTTAGACTAGAAGAAAAGAACTTTCATTTGAAGCAACGTAGGGGGTTCTTCACAGTCAGGACAGTGAGGTTGTGGAATGCACTGCCGGGTGATGTTGTGATGCTGATTCAGTTAATGACTATAAGAGGGACTTGGATGATTTATTGGACAGACATAATATCAAAGGCTATTGTGATACTAAACTCTATAGTTAGTATAGATATGGGTATATAGAATTTAATTAAAAGTAGGGAGGGGTGTGTGTATGGATGCTGGGTTTTCATTTGGAGGGGTTGAACTTGATGGACTTTGTCTTTATTCAACCCAATTTAACTATGTAACTATGTAGCTTATCTCAGCTTAGGGCTAGTTTAAAACTCGAGACCGCAGTCACGGTTACCCCGCCTTCTCCAGCTTTGTGGTGTTCCAGGTTTAGAAATCATCAGGCAGTCGTTTTTCGGACAACTCCACCATTCTTCATTTCATCTTCACTTCTTTTAATTGGAGCAAAATCAAGATTTTTTTTTTTTTCTAAAATCAATTATTGGAATTAATTTGGGAATCTAATTAATTTAATATGTATTGCACAGAACTTTAGTTTTGCATCATTATCTAATTATTTAAATCATGAACCAGTAATGCAGTTTAAGTTATTGCTTTTTAAATGGTATTTCTGATTAATCACTCCGAAGGAATTAATTGATGTCCTTGCATTGCACTTTACTTATTTAAAATTCTCAATAAGCACTTGCACTTTGTACACCTTGGTGGTGGATCAATTTGTGATATCTTGCAATTAATTATTTCCCAATTATTAGGCACGAATAGAGGAGTAAAATAGTAGAATAGGTTAAGGGGGTTGTTTTCTCTGATCCTGCAACTTGTATTGAGGAATCTGTAATACTAGTAGGGTTGCCACCTGGCCGGTGTTTTAGCGGCCTGGCCGGTAAAAATGATGTCTGATCCCAATGTTATAAATAGGGAAAAAAGATAAATATATAGGAAGGCCGGTATTTTTTTTCCAGAAAAGGTGGCAACCCTAAATTCATCTTAAATTTTAACACTCAAGACTATTGTGCAGGGTCATATTGAGCTTGCGGCCCCTTGGCCCTACAGGATTACAGATAAACAGTACATTTAAGTATTGGCAAGCAAGGCACTCAAAACCATTAAAAAGAACATTTTTATTAGTATTGGCTCTGAAAAATTCAAGCATTTTCATTTCCCCTGACTAAGTCACTTAACTATTTAAGGAGGCAAAACAAGTGTTATTAAATATGCAATACAGGTATAGGATCCGTTATCCATAAAACCCATTATCCAGAGAGCTCCAGATTACAGGATGGCCATATGCCATAGACTGCATTTTAATTAAATATGTCACATTTTAAGAAATTATTTTCTTTTTTTTTTCTCTAATATTTAAACAGTATAGGTATGTCATGTGACCTATTATCCAGAATGCTCGGGACCTGGGGTTTTCTGGATAAAAAGATCTTTCTGTAATTAGGATCTACATACATTAAGGGGGTTATTTATCAAAGTCCGATTTTATATCAACATGCAAACTCCAATCAAATCCGCTCGGTTTTTTACGTTTATTTATCATTACATTTTCCCGAAAATTTGCTTTGCAGAAAAAAATCTGGTTTTTTTTTTTGGCCTAAAGCTCCGAAAACTTTGGGTTATTGCACGAAACACAGAGCACATCAAAAAATCATTGGGACTTTCCCATTGACTTATATGCAACCTTGACAGGTCTGAGATGCCGGATTCAGACTTTTCCATCATCTGGGTTTAATAAATTCCGAAAAATTCGTGATTGTTTGTCTGATTCTGTTAAAAAAAAAAATCATAAACTCTTCATGATTTTTGCATTCGACGTTTAGTAAATAACCCCCTTAGTCTACAGGAAAATCATTTAAACAGTAATAGGAATAGGCTGGTACACAACTTCATGGGACTTAACCCCCTGCCTGAAAGGTTCAAATACATTCAATCAAAATAGAACATTTTATTATAATAAAAGGCAATATTTATTAAACACCAAGCCAAAACACTTCAATTAAAAACAGTTAAAATAACTAGAGAGGTACATTTCCTGAAGAAAATGTGAGTGGTGCTTGCCGTGGCAAAACTCAGGCCCAAATCTGATTGGCTGTTGTTGCCCCGCCCCTTTTTTTCCTAATTGTGAACCACAGTCACTCAGTGACTAACATACCAAACTTTGGGAATGCTGTCATTTAATGTGTAAAAATGGCAGCATTTCTATTTTTTTCTATTGAAAATCAATGAATGAAATTTGATTGGTTGTTGGTGGCTCCGCCCACTTTTTCTAAACTTGAAGTGGAAACCCCCAGCGACCACATTTGTGATATTCAAGGTCCCTGACATCAATACTGAGAGAATGGCAGCCTTCTTAATTTTTCCCATTAAAACCAATCAAAGAAATCTGATTGGTTTTGGCTCCACCCACTTTTCTTAATTTTAATCCCAGTCCCCCAGTGACCAACTGAGGACCCTGCCATTAACCGTCTAAGAGCGGCAGCAGTTTAAAATTTTCCTATTTAATTGAATGGCTGAAATTTGATTGGCTGTTGTAGACTCCGCCCACTTTTTGTAAATTTTGGCTGCAGTCACCCAGTGACCCACGGTGCCAAGTTTGGGAGCTCTGGCTTTAATACTGTGAGAATTACAGCTGTTTACATTTTCTCATTGAAGTCAATAGGGAAAATCTGATTGGTTGTTTGCGGCTCCGCTCACTTTTTTGGGTCCCCAAAATAGGACAGAAAAGTCACAACACCCCATTCCCGAATAAGATGAACGGTTTGACACCTCATTCATGGGTCTGCGACAAACTAATTATTCGATAAATTCCCCATTATAAGTCAATGGGGCAAATTTGGGGACCTCTCCTGCCCCGGGGGTAAAACTTATACCCTCGTGTGGGGTATCATCTGACACAGGTCGCAAACCTCTTCAAATGTGGTAAATTTAACGTTTCTACAAGATTCCCTCTCTGCGCTAGAATCCGTCAAAAGTTGGCCTCAATGTTAATCTATGGGACTTTTCGGGGTGGTTAATTGCCCCCGCAAGGGGCAATTAACCACCCACCCCTTAGAAAAGTCATACCACCCCATTCCCGATTAAGCCGCACGATTTGACACCTCATTCATGGGTCTAGGACAAACGGTGCGGGACTAGTTACGCGCCAAACTTTCATACGGAAGAAGAATAAAAATAAGTTTGCAAGATAACAGTAGTGATGCTTTGCTTCGCAAGCACCACTAATAAGCAGCGCTGCATGTGGACGGGGATCCCCTTGGTACGAATATATTATATGCACTGGTGCAAGATACATGTATTTATATGATGAATGGCTGCCCAATAGGACATGCAACGATACACTGGGTACCACATTGCAAAAATAAAGTGGGGCAACCAATGTACAAATTGGGCGTATGTCCTTCAAGTGTCCAGTATTGGTATCCAAGAGAATTACTACACGTGTATATTGATAATGATAAATCCAGGGGTCATAGAGAGCAGACGGAATTATTTTTGCACTGTGGTACCCAGTGTATCGTTGCATGTCCTATTGGGCAGTACCAAGGGGATCCCCGTCCACATGCAGCGCTGCTTATTATTTTAACTGTTTTTAATTGAAGTGTTTTGGCTTGGTGTTTAATAAATATTGCCTTTTATTATAATAACATGTTCTATTTTGATTGAATGTATTTGAACCTTTCGGGCAGGGGGTTAAGTCCCATGAAGTTGTGTACATAGATTTATCTGGTTGTGGACACCCAGGTAAATTTTGGTTCTTATACATAATTTGCATTTATTACCTACCAGAACCCCTCTCTCACTTTACTCCACTGTTGTAATTACAGGAATAGGCTGGTTTTGCTTCCTATAAGGATGAATTATATCTTAGTTGGGATCAAGTACAAGCTACTGTTTTATTATTACTGAGAATATCATTTAAATATTTGGATAAAATGGAGTCTATTGGAGACAGCCTTTCCATAATAAGCCTGCACTAACGGAAGGTGGAGGATCGAGAAAGGAAACCGCAAAGTGCATTGTACTACCCTTATACTACCCCACAATATATTGTGATATTATGCAGGAGTGCACTGCCAAATATTTTCTTTATTCTAGCTTAGAAGGCTGAGAAACACTGGGCCCTTTGGTACATTTATAAACAAGGATATAAAGTCTTTATCAAAAACATTCTTCTTCTAGGAAAATGTATTGCATGTATATTGAATCCTACACTATATTAAAGTGTTTGAAGGCTGCAAATGCCTCTCTTCTTAGTATGTAAATTGTTGGATGTGTATATATGGTTAAACTCTAGTTCTGCCCAAGAAACAAGTTACTATATATAGGGCTCATAAATCACTGTATATACAAATGGCTTGCACCATGCCATGCAAAGACTTAATCACTCCCGGGGCTACACAACAAAGTCAAATCACGTTTCAAATCATTATGTGCTCCTTGTCCCTTTTTTCAATATCAAATAGCCGTCAAGCCCACTTACAGCTTCTTTCTTTCTTTTACTTATTTTTTCTTTTTCAGCAGACGCCATATTGTTAAAAAGGACTGAGAATGGGGCTAAAAGTGCATTAACCACAGTGTTAGAATGTTTGTAGGGGAATTCAGCAGCCTATTAATAGTGAAGCCAGTATATGGCTTAGCTGTGACCTTGGGATTTTATAAAACATGTGCATATATAAATAGTCCAATAAGTTATTTTTTTTTCCATCAGTCACCTCTTCAGTGAATAGAAGTTGCATGTTGACAGTTGCATCTAAATGTAAAGCATAATACAGTATTCCTGACTTGATATAACATAGGCTTTCTCTAAATTCCTTTATTTGTAAGATCAATATTCCGTTTATGACTCTTGTCTCCTGGTTTGGACCTGGTCTTTTTTTGATAGAGTGGATCGATTCATTCCAACAGGCTGCTTAGCTCAAGCTCATTTTAAAGGGGAACTGCCGTGAAACTGAAAATTTAATTTAAGCTTTGTCACACTGAAATAAGAAACATTCTAAAAATAATAAATTAAAACTTCTGTATCGTTTCTGAAATAATCAAGTTTATTTTCATATCTTCACTCACGGCATCAATCTCTCATTCTTCTTGCAGGAGTTGAATGTCAAATTTTCTGCTTTCTTTTGTTTTGTTTTTTTTTTTAAATCTTTTTTAAATCTTTCTTTAGTGTTTTCAAAAATATAAGGGGGGGGGAAAAAAGTAGGTTTACAATTAGGTTTACAACATGTCCTTTCTATAACTTTAATAGCCCAACTTTAGTAGCCCAACATTCACCCATTGATGGTATAGTATATCTGGCTTGCTGTGCTCTAACCAATCCAAATTCACATTAGCTAACACATATCAATTCAATTTAAAGTTCTCAAGCCATGGTTTTCATATTTGTCTATACTGAAATAAATTATTTTGTATTAGACAAGTAATTTCTTCTAGTTTCCTAGTCTCTTCTACTAAGTTTATCCATTCATTTTTTATAGGGGGGGGTTTCATCCTTCCACCTTTTAGGAATCAATGCAAGTGCCGCATGAAAGAGGTGTAGGGTTAGTTTATCGGTTATTATCCCTCCCGTTTTTTGATCTATCTGGAATAGAAGCAAAGGTATATCCGTATGTTGGTAACTAGTCCCCCTTACGTGATTAATGGTCTTGCATACTTGTTCCTAATATGTGGACATAGCCGAACATGTGACCCAAATATGTTTTAAAAGAGCCCACCTCTGATACACATCTCCAACATTTCTCTGAAGTTGATGGAATTGATTTATGCAGTCTTTCAGGGACATAATACCATCTCAGAGTGATTTTATAGAGCATTTCTTGGACCGTAGAAGCTCTAGCCGATTTATGAATGTTAAATAATATTTTATTCCTCTATATATTTGGGAGTTTTTCATCCAGCTCAAATTTTCATTGACAGTTACATCCAATGTAATTTTCAGGGAGGACTTTCCTGGTAGATGTGCTCAAATAACTGACTCCAGCACAAACAAAATAACTGATTTTGGCCCAAAAGCTGCATATAGGGAGAAAGTATTTCCGGTGATTTTAAAAGAATGAGCTCTAATGAATTGCATTGGACCCAACTGTCATTTAACATCAGACTCCCAACTCCTGCATGAAGAGAGAATGAAGACAGACAGATGCCGAAATGGGTAGAACGAAGATTAACCTGATTATTTCATAAACGGGCGACAATTTGTAATTGATTATATTTAGAAAAATTCAAATTTTAGCATGATGAATCACTATACCTGTACTCACATGAGCAAAGGTGAGCCTTGACAAACGGCTGAACCTTGATCTCAAAAAAAAAAAAATGGACAGTCCTGATTTAGCGTCTCTCTCCGTCATTAAAGGGGAACGTTAAAGGGGGAAAAGAAAGAAGAAAATTTTCACAATAGTTCCCCCTTTAATGACGGAGAGAGACGCTAAATCAGGACTGTCCATTTTTTTTGAGATCAAGGTTCAGCTGTTTGTCAGGGCTCACCTTTGCTCATGTGAGTACAGGTATAGTAAAATTATCAATTTACCAGTTATTCTGCGATAGTTTCGAGAATATCTAGGACAATAAATACATATATTACCCCCAAATCTCACCCCAACTGACCTTCAAGTTGGGCTTTCAGGTATATCTTGATGAGCAGATAGTTACTCTCTCCTGTTGTCGTGTCAACTGGTCTTCAATGTATGGTGTATGTCTAGTCAAGCCAGATAGAGTTATAGATGGTACCAAAAAAAGTATAATTTGGTCAAAAGCCTATCCAGAGAGAGTGGGGATTTTGGCTAATTGCTTGTGATTCTATACAGAGAATCAATATATGCATGGCACATTGAAATTGCCCATGTTTTATTCAATTTTCCTTTCAATGGAAAATGCAGAAAGTATTGTAATGCATTTATTCCCATTGCTGTATTGGTGCTTTGGATTCAGTTTAGAAGAGGATTTTATCTCCATGAGTTGGTACTCTGTGTGCTATTGTCAGGTAGGCCTTGTTGGCTTCTGAAACAGGTTCTGCCTTGTGTTAGTGTGCATGGGATAGGGGAATTAGATTGTAAGCTCCACTGAAACAGGAAGTAGTGTAAATGATTAACTTTTCTGTACTGCACTACAATGATCCTCTATATAACAATCACTTAAACTAACATCAGGTCCATTTGTGCAGGTGGAGGAAATTGTCGAAACAGGAACATTTGCCCCTGAAGACGTCCACATTCCCAGCATTTACGTAGATCGCGTTATCCAGGGTGAAGGCTATCAGAAGAAAATTGAGGTACTGCTAATATTTTGGTATTAAAGGAATTGTTCCGTATAAAAATAAAAAGTGAGTAAATAGGCTGTGCAAAATAAAAAATGTTTTCAATACAGTTAGTTGGGCAAAAATGTAATGTATAAAGACTGGAGTGACTGGATGTCTAACATAATAGCCAGAACACTACTTCCTGCTTTGCAGCTCTCTTGCTTTCCACTGATTGGTTACCAGGCAGTAACCATTCAGTGACTCTTGGGGGGCCACATGGATCATAACTGTTGCTTTTGAATCTGAGCTGAATGCCGAGGATCAATTGCAAACTCACTGAACAGTTATCTCCCATTTGGCCCCCCCTTCAAGTCACTGACTAACTCAGAGTTAGAGAGCTGAAAAGCAGGAAGTGTTGTTCTGGCTATTATGTTAGACACCCAGTCACTCCAGCCTTTATACATTACATTTTTGGCTAACTAACTATATTAGAAACATTGTTACACTTAACTGTTCCTTTAAAAAAAAAAATATATATATGTATATATGTGTAAACATAACACCGGCTGTTGTACATCAGAAGAGAAAATAACAATTACTCAATTGCTCCTGCCTGTGAATGGAACCCTGGGTCACTGCCAGATTTAGCTGGAACCATGGACCTTATATTGCATTTCTTTCTCCTGCCATTGTGTAGAACAGATCTCACTAATTAGCTCTCATCACGCCAGATTGTCTTCTTGGACTCTGTTGTTCAAAACCCTCTGATCATAGGAGATTATTATGAACACGTTACGCCTGACCGTCCAACCTCATAACGTTTCTGACTTCGCCAATTTCTACATCTCGTTAATTATTCTTGATTAGGTCTGATCCTATTTTTTTTTTTTTTCAGTCTCCTGAAGTTATTATGATCTGATGTATTCACTGAACGAACACCCAAAAATAGCAGAGAATAAATTGCTCTGGCCAGGACTATTTAAAAGTGTAGCAAGAGGTCATCTTCAGTCTGAAACACAATTATTTCCTTGGCACTGTTTTCCTGTTTCCAGGGCTGAGTAATAAGACAAGTACATTGAGTTAGAAAAAAATGTGCTGCACTGGTAAAGAAGATTTAAAGGAGAAGGAAAGCTACCGAAGCAGTTTATTGCGATTAGATTACAATAGTGCAAGCTATAAAGCTATATTTATTCTGCATAATGCTTTACCATACCTGCTCTAGAAGCTCTCTCTGTTTGTTTAGGATAGCAGCTGCCATATTAGCTTGGTGTGACATCACTTCCTGCCTGAGTCTATAACTGCTTACTCATAGCTCTGGGCTCAGATTACAACAGGGAGAGGAGGAGGGAGGGGGAAGAGGGAGAAAGGAGCAAACTGAGCATGCTCAAGCCCTAGCCCTGGTGGTTTATGCTGAAAACAGGAAGTCTGATACAGAAGCCCATGAGTACACAATAGAAGGAAAGAAATGCTGTGTTTCTTTTGACAGAGGACTCAGAGCAGCATTTCTTTGAGGGTTTACTTGTGTATTTATATAGACCTTTCTGATTAAGCTTAATTAATTTTAGCCTTTCCTTCTCCTTTAAGTGTACAGCTATTATTTTCTTTTTAACAATGAATAGTCTATCACTCCCAAGCTCTCCGTGGGGTCTTTGCTATCTCAACCACCTAAACTCATTGGCAATTTTACAGGGCAATTGCGCAGGCCCCTTATCACTTACAAAAGCCCAGTAATCCAATGCATACGTATGTGCAGTACCAGGTAAAAGTGGGACATCTCCTAATAGTATCCACAAGACTATGAGCAACGGTGACAACTTGAGAGACTATGATCCCCAGGACCTTTGTGCTGGTTTAGCAGCTGTGTACTTGAGTTTTTGTTCATTCTCATGAGGTTTCAATGTAAGCTTACCATTCGTCCCCGTTTTACGGGGACAGGCCCCGTTTCAGGACCTCGGTCCCCGTTTGAAATTGCACCGTGAAGCGTCCCTGTCTGCAGCACTATCTTAAAAAAATCCCCGTGAAGCAGCCAATCCGGCCCGCATTGCATATTTACGCAGGCAGGGGGAGCAGGAGAGAGCAAGCAGGCAGCAGGCTGATGACATCACCAGCACAGCCACGAGGAGACTGTGAAGAGGAAAGGAGCGCCTATGCACCTCAGTCTGGAGGACTTTGCAGGATCATGTTCCAGTATGTATGCTCCTGATTGCCCCTCTCCCCCCTCCTCCCAGACGATCAGTGGCAGGCTGAGAATGCTGATAATTTTCTGTTTTTTTTCTCTGTCTGTCTCACTCAGTTTCACTCCCTCCCCACTATTCTCTCATCAATGCTCTTGCGAAGTTTTAGCTGCTTCACCTAGTTTCTCCCATTGTGCCACCATTAACCCTTCCCTTACCTGTAATTCTGGGGGTTTTGTACCTGGAATTACCTTTATGCCAGTCTAGTATGAATTCTGGGGGTATTGTACATGGAATTGCCTCTATGCCAGCCTACTGTGAATTCTGGGGGTATTGTACATGGAATTGCCTCTATGCCAGCCTACTGTGAATTCTGGGGGTATTGTACATGGAATTGCCTCTATGCCAGCCTACTGTGAATTCTGGGGGTATTGTACATGGAATTGCCTCTTTGCCATCCTACTATGAATTCTGGGGGTATTGTACATGTAATTGCCTCTATGCCATCCTACTATGAATTCTGGGGGTATTGTACATGGAATTGCCTCTTTGCCACCCTACTATGAATTCTGGGGTATTGTACATGCCATGTTCATTTATATATTCACCGAGGGTGTATTTATAAAATGGGGAGTGGTTAGTGGGGGTGTTTTTTACAAAGTGGGCGTGGTCTAAAAATTTACCGGTGACATTCTCCCCTGTCCCCGGATTTCTTTCCAAAAATCTGGTCACCTTATTTCAATGGATAAATGTATTTGCAATGTGCTTATTTTTAATGTACTGGTGCATCTGTGATAGTTAATCCTTATTATCTGGTTATGATATCCAGATAATTTCCCAGACCGCAGACTCTAGTATAGACATCACTGAGGCTAAAAGTACAGGTATGGGATCTGTTATCTGGAAACGATTTATCCAGAAAGCTCCAAATTATGGAAGTCTGCTCATAGACTCCATTTTATTCAAATAATCTTGATCCCAACTAAGATACAATTAATCCTTATTTTAAGCAAAACCAGAATATTGGATTAATGTTTACATAATTTATAGTAGATTTAAGGAATGAAGATCCAAATTACAGAAAGATCTTTTATACAGAAAACCCCAGGTCCCGAGCATTCTGGATAACAGGTCCCATACCTGTTCTAGGAAAGTGAAATTAACTAGGGGTATGCCAATTTCTATGCTACCTTTCAATGCATACAGTCACTTACTTTGTACCCCCTTCCGCTGGGATCCCTTAGGCCACTGGGCTTCCACGAAGAACACGCAAAAAAGTGCAGGTGTGAGTTTTACATTAAATTTCCTGAATTAGAAGGGTTTTAGGAAAATGGTTTTTTTTTTATAACAGAGGCTAACACTAAGAAAATCGGAAAATTCAAAACCCAAGCCCAAAAAAGAGTCTGATATTGTGAGAGAGAGAATTATTCGTCGAGCAGCACTAGAGTTCCAAGACGGCATGTACGGTATCCTTTATCAATCTGCCTTGAACCCTGAGCATCAAAATTACCCTGAAAGTAAAACAACATTTTGTTGAGGGTTGGTCAAACACCCAAATTCTCTTCTGACTGGTGATACAGTACAATTCATAAAATATCTTCATGATTGTATCCCATTTTTTCATCACCTGGATATATCAAATATCAAATTAGCTCAAGTTTTGTTTTTTACTTTATTATTGAAGTTGCTTATTTAAGTATATCTTTTAATTTAATACTTACAACGCACATTTATATTTCTATGTTTGCATTGAAATATAAATTTGAATACAAATTTTATATATATATATATATATATATATATATATATATATATATATATATATATTATATAACTATTTAATTTGTTATATTTATTCTATTGATGATTTTTTTTTTTTTTAATTTATTTATTTATTTATTTTTCTTGCTTTTTCAGCGTGCATCATTGCACATTTAACTAAATGTCCTGCAGTTCTAGGTTAGGGTGACATCACTACTCTAATCCAATCACTTCTTTACCCCCAAGCCTTCAGTTTCCAGTAACCAAAGTGCAGAGGAATTGTGAGAACTTTGAGGAGTACAACATCTTACCAGGGAGCTATTCCCTGTGTTCGACCTAAGCCCAATATAAGGGACTTGGCTTCGCCCTAACCGTTTGCTACATGTCTGTCTGCTTCTGTTTGTACAGTAACTATTCCTGTGTAAACCAGAGGCAGCCTAAATGCCCTTGTTAAAGGGATGATGTCATGATTTTGATGGTGTTGGTTGTATTTCTAAATTAAACTCTTTACACTGCTAATAATTCACTCTACTATGTAAAATTTAATTCCTAACCCAGGTGTTTTTTTTTTTTTGTTTTTGTTTTTTTTTAGTTTTAATATTGGAGTGTAGGCAGCCATCTCAGGTCATTTTGCCTGGTCATGTGCTTTCAGAAAGAGCCAGCACTTCAGGATGGAACTGCTTTCAGGCAGGATATTGTTTCTCCTACTTAATGTAACTGAAGTAGTCACAGTGGAACATTAATTTTTAGTCTTTAGTGCTGTTCTTATATCTACCAGGGAGCTCTTATCTTACCTTCCCATTGTTCTGCTGGAGGGAAGGGAGGGGGGTGATATCACTCCAACTTACAGTGCAGCAGTAAAGAGTTATTCAAGTTTTCAGAGCACAAGTCACATAACTGGGTGCACCTGGGAAACTGACAATATGTCTAGCCCCATGTCAGATTTCAAAATTAAATATAAAAAAATCGGTTTGCTCTTTTTTGAATAATGTATTTCAGTGCAGAAGTCTACTGGAGCAGCGCAATTAACTGATGCATTTTGAAAAAAACAACATGTTTTGCCATGACCGTATACCTTTAAAAATCCTAGTAGGGAAGGCTGCTAGAAATCACAAAAAGCACTGTTCAGCCTTCCAAAGAGTATGCCATACATGACTACTGTATGTTTGTATACACTGTTACAGTTCAAAGCACAGATTATTTCTGTACTATTTGTTTTCCTTAACCAATATGTTTTGCAGCAAATTTAGGCATTGGTATTCCAATGTTGGCAAGCAACTTCATCAAAAAAGATATCACAGTCAATCTTCAGAGCGAAAATGGCGTCCTGGGCCTGGTTAGAGACTGCTAAAATGTTATTCAAGGGCTGGCTGCAGAGGGGATACAGAGGAAGCAGATGTTATAGAAGCTTATGCATTTAACCTAAAGGTTCAGCATGTCCCTCACAAACATTTGGTACCTGTACAATGCTCCAAGTTGAAGAGAAACACTCATTACAGTTAAACACAGGCTTAATTAGTGATCTAATTTCTTTCATATACAATAAGGCTTCTTTCACACAACCAGTTACATAACTAGAATTGGCTAGGCACCACCACTAAATAGTTTAGGGCACCAAAAACCAGAAGATGATTGATGTTGCACACATATGATGGCACAATCCTTCACCCTCTGAGCCTGTTGGCATCACGATCATCATCAGTAGACTTCTGTTGCAGCTGTATATCACTGGAATTTATACATAATGATCTTCCCAGACATACCATGCCACTTCCATTAACATTTGCTGTGTCACTATAGTAGTTGTAATTCCTTTTATACCTCTAGGTAAATACGTACATAAACAGTTATGTGTTCCATTATCATATTATTCTTAACTCGTTAAGTAGAAAGCTCTGAATTGCAGAAAGGTTTTCTCCCATAGATCCCATTTTATCCAAATAATCAAAATTTGTAAAAACTATTTCCTTTTTCTCTGTAAAAATAAAACAGAATTTAGTACTTGATCCCAACTAAGATATAATTAATCCACATTGAAAGCAAAACCAGCCTGTTGGGCTTATTATTTTCTAGTACACTTAGGGGCAAATTTACTTAAGGTCGAATATCGAGGGTTAATTAAATACTTCGAATATCGAAGTCGAAGGATTTACCGCAATTCGTTCGATGGACATTAATCCATCGATCGAACGATTTTTCTTTGACCAACAAAAAGATAGCAAAGCCTATGGGGACCTTCCACATAGGCTAACATTGACTTCGGTAGGTTTTAGGTGGCGAACTAGGGGGTCGAAGTTTTCTTTTTAAAGAGACAGTACTTCGACTATCGAATGGTCGAATAGTCGAACGATTTTTAGTTCGAATCATTCGATTTGTAGTCGAAGGTCAAAGTAGCCCATTCGATGGTCGAAGTAGCCAAAAAAGACATTCGAAATTCGACGTTTTTTTCCTCTATTTCTTCACTCGAGCTAAGTAAATGGGCCCCTTAAAGTGATACTGACCCTAAAAAAACTACTTTTTAAAATATGAATGTACATTAAAAGTCACCAATAGGCCATGCTTCAATTTCTGGTGTCAGCATATCTTTAAGGTATGAAGATCCAAGGCATTCTAGATAACAGGTCCCATACATGTACCGTATATACTCGCGTATAAGCCGAGTTTTTCAGCACCCAAAATGTGCTGAAAAAATTGACCTCGGCTTATACGCGGGTAAGAACCTCTTGTAGATGAAATACGGTAGGAAGGCTGCCTCACCGGTAAATTTCAGGAGGCGCCACCCCCCGAGTCCTCAGCCCGAGTCCCTGGAAGTCCACGTGTCGCGCCCGGAAGCCCCACAGCTCGAGCAGCAGCCGGACGCCCCCTCGCGTTTCCCCGCAATTTACACCCGATCCCCGGCCGCCTCTGCCTTGTGCTCCCGGCCGCCTCCCCTCTCTCTGCTCCGAGCCGTATCTGCGCAGCTCTCTCCGCTTCCCCCGGGAGCGTCTGTGTCTCTCCGCGGCTCTTCCCTCGTCTCCAGCTGCTGCTGCCGGGTCTCACCTTCCGGCCAATGGGGGAGGAAGAGCCGGAGAGTCGGGGAGAGTGACCTCAGCAGCCCCAGCGCGGAACTGGCAGTCTGTGTCCCAAACAACTACCGGTATTAGAAACTTTCTCAGCTCTGCATTAACATACCGGTATGTTATCAGCCTTGTCATTATTATGTCGGGAGTGTGTGTACGGTATATAGTGTATGATGGTGTGGGTAGAGAGTTTGTGTGTGTGTATATAGTATATGTGTGGGGAGTTTGTGTGTATAGTATGTGTGTGTGATTATTTTGTGGGAAGAGTGTGTGTGTAAAGTATATGTGTGTCTATGTGTGTATAATTGCTAGTGGAAAGTATATTTTGTCTCAGCTGAAAAATATCTGTAATATAAATCCACTGAGGGGGGGACAAATTTTCAGTGATTTCGTTTGCGCTGTAGTGATTGTAGCATGAAGGGTCTTAGTTGTGTCTAGGCTTATACGCGAGTCAATACGTTTTCCCAGTTTTTGTAGGTAAAATTAGGTACCTCGGCTTATACACGGGTCGGCTTATACACGAGTATATACGGTAAGTGTAATATTTCAGGTCTTACAACCCATAGCAAGCTAGCATTCAAACCGTAAATTCTGCTTGCTTGGTGGTCACTTTCAGTTTCTAAAATTGGCTCAAAAGGTTTTACATTCCTCCCTTCTTCAATAATTTGTAGAATTTCAGTTGAAGAACTTTGAACTCCACACTTCTTGGCCACTATCATTATTAAAATGTAATGTTTGCAATGTAATACATGCACCCCCCAGGAGTCACCAAGCTGTATGTTATTATTTTTTCTTTCCTTAAAGGGTCCATATCCTGTAGAAGAAGAAGTAGATCCAGACCTCATCAATGCAGGCAAGGAACCTGGCAAATGTGGCTAGTATGTGTGTGTATGTATGTATGTATGTATGTATATGTATATATATATATAGATAGATAGATATAGATATATTTCTTTCTCTCTCTCTCTCTCTCTCTCTCTCTCTCTCTCTCTCTCTCTCTCTCTCTCTCTCTCTCTCTCTCTCTCTCTCTCTCTCTCTCTCTCTCTCTCTCTCTCTCTCTCTCTATGTATCTATGTGTGTGTGTGTGTGTGTGTGTGTGTATATATATATATATATGTATATATATATATATATATATATAGGTGCCCCAAAGAGTCTGACCTGGGTGCAAAGTGACAAATCTGTAAAGCAAAAGGGAAAACTGGCACACTCTGGGTTTGTATATTATGCATAATAGACACTATATTTTGCATAAATATGTGCCAGTTTTTACTTTTTTTTTTTTTTAAAGGAAAACCTAATACCTAAAAATCAAATATGGCTTAAAGATGCTATATTTTATATACTGAGCTTACTGTTATAACCCAGAGGTTAAGGGGGCAGAGAAAAGATCCAGGGCATAGTTTGCATTTGACCTCCATCCTGTTGTGCTCCTCAACCCAACTTTTGAAATATTAGATTAGCTCCAGTGTAAATTGTTAAAGGCATAGTGACACATTACATTTAACACATTGTTTTCCCATGGGCAACTTCTACATTGTGTGTTGTCATTTTAAACCTTTAGGTAAAGAAACTGTGACCGTTCTTCCAGGAGCTGCATACTTTTCCAGTGATGATTCCTTTGCTATGATTAGAGGGTAAGTATATAAAGCATTATTCCAACTGCTTATCAAATTGTTAGTAAGCAATACAAATGTACAATCTAGCCTGAGTTGTTTCACGCAGTCTTTGCCAGATACATTATCTCTGCACAAAGTTATTGGGCTGCTTTACCTGCCTATCTGTTAAATAAGTGAAATGAACATAGTATTGCTTGTTTAGTGTTTTATTCTATTTTATGCAGGGGTCATGTTGACTTGACCATGTTGGGTGCAATGCAAGTGTCAAAGTACGGAGATCTTGCAAACTGGATGATTCCTGTGAGTATAGCAGCTTAATTGTTCTATTTATTCGTATAAATGCTTCTGGAGGAGGCTTATCATGTTTCACTGTACTAAACATAATTATATTTCTGCTAGCTATAATAGAACAGGCTGCTCCAGCAGTAATGTTTATTAAGTGCAGCAGGGAGAAGCATTATGCATCTGGCCTCTGTCTAAAGGTGGCCATACACGGGCCAATAAAAGCTGCCGACAGACCGAGTCGGCAGCTCATTGGCCCATGTATGGGGCCCTCCAACGGGCTTTCCCGATCGATATCTGGCCGCATCTGTTCGTTGATGCGGTCCCGCGATCCGACCGCCCGTTAGCCATCGTTAGGATCCAACCGTTGGGCCCTAGGGCCCACAATCGGATCAGCCCGATCTTGCCCATCTCATGGTGGGCATATCGGGGAGAGATCAGCTCGTTTGGCGACATTGGCAAACGAGCGGATCTCTCTGTGTATGGCCACCTTAACATGCAGAAAGCATTAAACAGTCACAAATTGGGCCATACACCCTTAAATTTATCTCTGCTTTTCATGCATTTGTGTGGCCCAGTTAAAGGTGTGGTTCACTTTTAGGTTAATTATGTTATAGAATGGTCTATTAGCATGTTTTCATTATTTATTTTTTATAGATTTGAAATGTTTTGCCTTCTATTCTTTACTTGCACTTGTAAATTCCCACTTGCAAATGGCCCCAGCAGCCAAAAAAACTCTTGCTCTGTGAACAGTTTTATTGTTATTTTTATTATCTTTCTATTTAGGCCCTCTTCTATTCATTGTCCTTTCTCTATTTCAATCCAATGCCTGGTTGCTAGGTTAATTTGGACTCTAGCAACAGATAGTTGTTAAAATTGCAAACTGGGGAGGTGCTGAAAATGCAAACTGGGGAACTGCTAAACAAAAGCTAAATAATTCAACCGCAAATAAAAAATGAAGACCAAATGCAAATTATCTCAGAATAGTGCTCTCTCCATTGTACTAAAAATGTAAAGATAAACGAACCCTTTAAACTGTATTTCTTGGTATTTTACTGTGTGGGGCCAGCTTCACTTGTGAGTCTCACCTGCAGTGAAAGGTAAATATGGAGTCTAAAGATTTGCTCATTGTAACAAAAAATGTGGCATGCCAAGTTTTGTTTTGGGGACAGTAATAGGCACATATTTTAAAAGCTTGACCAAAAATCAGCATTCCAGAATAAAAATATAAAAAAAAAATTGTTTTAACCCAGTTTACAGGGGGTCTCCGCCCCCCCCCCCCCCCCGTGGCGAAACGCATCATACTTGCACTTAACTTGAGCTGCCATTGTAAGAGTCTAGGCTAGATTCATTACCAGTTATGGGTCCTGACCCTGAGTTTGCCACTACTGTAAAAACTTGATAATTCCATTGCTACTATATCTAATTAAAACTGTAAATGGCTGGAGCCGACCTAGACATTTAGCAGTCTGCCTATTCTGATTAATAATCAGTCTTGCTCTATGGGCTTCTGGCAGATATTATTTGACTTGTGATAATTTATGATGATCCCTAAGCAGCCCAGACCACACTGAGCATGTGCACAGTCTTGGTCTTGCAAAGATGTTTAACAAAGTTACAAGATGGTGACCCAGTGTGGCCAACTATGAAAACATCAATCATTTGTTTGATCAGGCTTGTGGTGCAGTAAGCTCATGTTTATGTTTAGTATACAAAATACAGCATTTCTAATATTATTCTATTTTATACTTCCCCTTTAAATGCTAAAAATTTATTTAAAATGTCACAAATTTCACGCCACCCCACCCTTGTTATACTGTATGCTAATGAGTGCAATTCTGACGCTACCCATACCGACAGTTTCTTTGACTAATGATGCATCGGAACTGCCGGGCCAGTTTCCTGGCTTCAGAGCCGTGCGAGTGATAAGTATAAACAGATTAAATGTGATAACTGTGATAAATGAATCCTCCCGGAGCCTCATTAATATTTATATGTGGCACTCCGGTGAAATGATGCAGAAGCAAGTAATTCACTGCATCACTGACAGCACAACCCTAAAGCTAGCTCATGATAAATATTACATTGCATTGTACACAAATATCAGCTGCTGACATTTGATGGTTAATGTGTGTTCTTGTGCTACAAGGTACTCCCCTAATCAGTCTGTAGTTGAACCTGATGATGTTGCTTTAGTTGTGTTATCATTCATTCACCACTCAACGAGTGCATGTAGGCGACCATTCTCTGTGTGGGTTTCATTTTTTTGGATGTTAATGTGGCAGCCGGGTCTTAATAGGATCAAATTAAACCTATGTGTGTAAATCCGTAGTGAAACCAACCCTTGGCTAATGGATAATCAAAGTTAGCTAAGAACAAGAGCACTTTGCTCTAGAAGTCACCCCATTGTAGCTCCTTTTTATCTGATCTAATGCAGAGGACAAGCAACCCATGTCATTGTGACTCCTGTTTTGGGGAGATTAGTCGGCCAGTTACAAATCTCCTCTTCTTTGGGCGACTTATCTCCCCAAAATGCCATCCCACTGGCTAGAATGTAAATCGCCGGTGGAATTGCACTCGGATCACTTCGGACGTTGCCTCACAAGGAAACTTCTGGCGACTTCGGAAAACCAAATCGATCCGAGTGCCATCACATTCTATCGGAGGAGATAAGGCATTTCGGGGAGATAAGTCGCCCAAAGAAGAGAAGATTTGTCACTGGGCGGCTGATCTCCCCAAAAAGGGAGTCACAATGCCATGGGTTGTTGTCCTCTGCAGGATACAAAGAAATTCACTGCTTGACAAAAGGGAGTGTCCCCGAAACGTTGCACATTGCATTAATAAGACTGCTAGTGCTTGCACTGCTAAAGCACGTCTTGTGTGCCCGTGAATTTCTTTGTATCCTGTAAGTGAGGTGGCCGACTCATCTATCACTGGGCACCAAGAGAAGTTACCTGGGTACTTAAAGAGATACTGACACCAGAAATCATAATATTTTCTTCGCATGCTGTCTATAATTTTGCCATAAAAGTATTTACAGATGCTTTTACATTACCCATCTGATCCCCCATGTTCCTCTCTGAGGGGGCTGCCATATTTGAACTTCAGTAGTCTGTTAGCATTAGAAACTCTAACTGACAGTTAGATTGGCAAAACAGTAAGGTTTAAGAACTTCAAGTAACAATTACTTACAAAAGCAGAACTATCTGTGAAAAACGATAAACATGAGCTATAGGTAACTTTCGATGTACATTAATAATTTATTTTAGTGTTTTTTGCTTGTCCTTTGTCAGATCAGATAAAAAGGAGCCACATTGGGATGACTGCCCCAGCTAACCACCACCCTTAAGTGGTCTCCTAAAAGTCTTTTTGCAGTCTCTTAAAAGTCCGTTTCATCTGCCCACATGCTCAATAGTTGCATTGCCGTTAATGACCAGTTACATCAAAAAACAGCCCTGTTCATGTTATGATGTTGACTTCTGTACAATCAGAAAATTCCTTTTATCCAAAGATAGCTGTCCCAAGGCTTTCTTTCCATGAAAATTTTTCTTTATTTAAATTAGCATTAAAATTCAAATACAGACCCCACCAGGCTCACCTTACGCGTTTCGCACCATCCGGCGCTTAGTCATAGGTGTATCTGTAAACAGCATAGCCTCTGCGGGATTTATACCCTAACCCATATAAAAATTCCAGGGCACTTTCATTACATGCAGTAAAGTGTCTAGTGACATTGCTCTTTTCAGCCATTCGTGGGTTTTTTATCTGGCTCGCGAATGGCTGAAAAGAGCAATGTCACTAGACACTTTACTGCATGTAATGAAAGTGCCCTGGAATTTTTCAGTATTCAGGGGATAGAGAGAGTTAGATTGGGAGAGAGAGGAGGTGATCAGTTGAGCCTTTTAGAGAGGAGAGAAGTATTTTGGATATTCCATCTGGGCACACGTTTGCCCTTAGGACTCAACCATGAATTCGATGTTACCTGCTATACTTGAAAGGGTTAACAAGGTTTAGGGGTTTAAGATGGGGTTATCTAGACTAAAGAGGAAGCCATTGACGGTTTATGAATAATAAGTGCAAAAGAAGTGAGTGCAATTGACTTTTGGTAATTACACTGTTTTGTTGTGATATATGCTGTACGTACTTTATAATTATTATTATATTTAAATAACATTTGAATTTACAAACAGTGATACATGTAAAGGAATACAAACACCCCATACTGGCAAGTTTGCGAAGCAATTAACAAAATAGGGTTAATCCCTCATAGAATTTGATTGGTTTTAAGGAAAATGGGAGGGATTGATAGGGTATAAATCCCGCAGAGGCTATGCTGTTTACAGATACACCTATGACTAAGCGCCGGATGGTGCTAAACGCGTAAGGTGAGCCTGGTGGGGTCTGTTTGTATTTGAATTTTAATGCTAATTTAAATAAAGAAAAATTTTCATGGAAAGAAAGCCTTGGGACAGCTATCTTTGGATAAAAGGAATTTTCTATATGTTCATCGCCATCGCGAGTCCCTTGGGCTTAACTAAATTTAAATCAGATGTGGACTCCCAATTTTTGTATACTGTTCTGTACAATCAGGTCTCATAAAAATGAATTGCATAGAAGTGATGTCTTGACTTTCTCTGTAGTTTGTGCTCTATTGGCATGTCTGAATTTACTGACCAAATCCACATTGATCACTAAGCTGTTGCTTTTGAATTGACATCAAGATAAGACATAATTATGATCTGTGCCAAGGAATCCATCTTAGAAAATGCTTCCTGTCATTTTGATTCCAGCATAAGTCCCTAAAAGTTAGTTTCATTATGACTGGTCAAACTAGTACATTTGTAAGCATGGGGTCCTGGGTCTATTCTGACCAAGGCATTGTCTTTATCGAGATTGGATCTTCTTTCCATGGAAGCATGGAGTTTGGATCATCTTCCCCTGGAAGCATGGGTTCCTGGGTCTGTTCTTACCATGGCAGTGTCTGCATGGAGGTTGGATCGTCTTCCCCTGGTACCATGGGGTCCTAGGTCTGTTCTGACCAAGGTGTTGTCTGCATGAAGGTTGGATCTTCTTCTCCTGGAAGTATGGGGTCCTGGGTCTGTTCTTACCATGGAAGTGTCTGCATGGAGGATGGACCTTCTTCCACTGGAAGCATGGATTCCTAGGTCTTTTTTGATCAAGGCATTGTCTGCATTGAGGTTCTATCTTATTCCTCTGGAAGCATGGAGTGCTGGGTCTATTCTAGCCAAGGCAATGTCTGCATGGAGGTTGTATCTTCTACCCCTGGAAACATGGGGTCCTGGGTCTATACTTTTGGCACTCTGGGACTCTTCCCGCCAAGGCATTGTCTACTTGAGGGAGCTTGTGGGAAAACTAGTTTTCAACAGCGGTAGCAGCAGAAAATGAATTTAGGGAGTAATGGAAGGTTTGTGATATTGCTCTGCTTAGAGCTTACAAGAGATATCAGATGACTCTTCTCTGCTAACTAACTTAATTTAAACAGAACAAGATCACTGAACTTTCCTTGCTAACCTTCGGCAGTAGGCTGAACCAAACACCAGGTGGTACAATTTATGCAAATTCATTATATTAGTAGTTTAAAAACTGTTAAAATCTTGAAAAAATAGTTTCAGAGGTGCCTACTCCCTTTTACATTAACCTGTTTCCAGGGTTTACATATCCTTGAAAAGAAGAGGTAATTTTGCAAGCACTGGCTTCCGACACATATTGCCCCTTGCCCCCACCACAACTCTTACTGTAAAAAATTGGCTAGGCCCAATTCTGAGAGCACAATACAGTTTTGGGAAACCAGCTACAAAAAAGCAAAATAAACTACAATATCATACCTTCCAACATTTTGGAAATAGAAAGATGGAGACCTGCTTATCTTAAATTGTTACAATTGTTCCTTTGTTTATCTTAAATTGTAACAAATGTATCTAATAGCACCTGCCATGTATTTTGGGCTCTCTGCCAAAAGCCAATTAGAAACATTGTATCTTTTTCTGGCCATTCAGTGCAGGAGATCAAAGAGAAAGTCGGGATATTTTATGAATTATGAATGAAACCCCCTTCAATGCCTGTGCAACAAAATCCACTGTGTGCAATTAATGGTCTTGATCTCTTACTAATACATCTTGTTTTGTTTTATATTGCATTTCCCACAATATCCATCTTTGCAGCCTGTGCGACTGATCTCCTCTGGCATTGTTGCTATTGTGCCAGCATGATGGTGCTTGATTTAGATTACTGCTGGTGGGATTTAATTAGCATATACTTCTTTCTTAGGGGATACATATGGCAGATCTACAGGCTGACTTCCTTTATTACAAGCTAACAGGGAGCCTGGCCTTGTTCTTTTTCGGTTGAGGCGACAGAGAGAGATCCCACACATTCAGTAATTACTGAGAGAGAGAGAGAGAGAGAGAGAGAGAGGCACCCCACTCGTTCAGGAATTCTTGAGAGAGGTACCCCATTCATTCAGGAATTACTGAGAGAGAGAGGTACCTCGCTTATTCTGGAATTGCTGAGAGAGAGAGGGGTACCCCACTCATTCTAGAACTCCTAGGCAAAGTGCCTGTGTGGTGGATTGAAAGGTGGTGTTGTTTACTGTGAGTGATATCTGAGGGACAGGGGAAGATCTTGGAGTAAATATTAGTTCTGTCTTTGGTTCAGTTTCAGGTGGTGGTGTGACATCAAGGAGGAGACAGCAGAGAGACAGTCTGTAACTTGGGAAAGGACAGAAGGAGAGAGGTCAGGAGTAGACCAGTAGAGTTGGGTGTCATCAGCATAAAGGTGATCCTGAAGTCCAAACGACTGAATAAGTTTTCCTAGTGAAGTAGTATAAAATGAGAACAGCAGAGGGCCTAGAATAGAGCTCTGAGGAACTCCGACAGGGAGAGGGAACGTAGTAGAGTTGAGAAGGCAACTTTAAAGGAACGGTCAGACAGATAAGATGTAAACCATGAAAGAGCAGTGTCACGAATGTCAGCTGAGTATAGAATGTCTAGGAGGAGTGTGTGGTCAACGGTGTCAAAGGCTGCAGAGAGATCTAGAAGGATTAGTATGGAAACGTGGCCTTTAGACTTTGCCAGTATAGTTCAAAAATATTCCATTCAGCCGTAGAATTTGTACGGCTAATACAGTTTCCCACATTTGTTTTTTTTTTTTTTTTTTTTTTTTTTTTTTGACGGTCTGCACTTGGAGTTCCTGTAGTTCAGTATGCGGATGGGTCTTATTAGAGCTCAGCCGAATGCTCAGAGCTAAAATTTGCAATAATATCACAGGCTCTCGTCTCTCTTGCCCCTTTCCAACACATGTAATATAAAATGGAGGATGTGCTTAATTATAGCAAATGAAAGGCATATTACGTTATTTACTAAAGGTGACGTTACAATTACTATCTTTCTCAGAATGTGTAGAGCTGAATCGTCCGATATACAGGTAGAAACAATAGAATTAAGGTGGCCATACACTATTAGACCTGCTCGTTTGTCGAGGTTGCCAAACGAGCTGATTTTAACCCGATATGCCCCATTAACGGCAGGGCCTAACGATCAGATTAAAACTAAGCGAATGGGCGCCAACGGGTCGTAGGACTGCACCAAGTAGCCCATGTGGTCCTGAAGAAAAAATCAAACCTGCCCGATCAATAGGCTGATTTTTGGCCAGATATCGATTGGGGAGGACCCATCTGATGCCCCAACACACTGGCAGATAAGTTGCAGAATCGGTCTAAAGGGCCAATATTGGCAGCTTTAATATTTGGGTGTATGGCCACCTTTTGACTTGGGAATAAGAAAATCTGGTACATACGGGGGGGGCTTTTTTCCCTTGGTAACAAAGTTATTCAGTGCAGAAACGGCTCACATTCGTAGGATATAAACTGTGGTTTTCAGGTGGGGGAGCAATTTTCAAACATGGATGCTTAAAGGAACAGTAACACCAAAAAATTAAAGTGCCCTAAAGTAATGAAAATATAATTCACTCTTCTGCTACACTGTTAAAACAGGTGTGTTGGATTCATAAACTCAACTATAGTTTATATAACTGGTTGCCGTCAAGCCATGGGGCAGCCATTCCAAGCTGAAAAAGGAGAAAAGGCACAGGATACACAATCGATAACAGATAAACTCTGTACTATACAATGGGATTCTTCAGAACTTATGTTATCTACTGTGTATCCTGTGCTTGAATGGCTGCCCCCATGGCTACACAGCAGCTTGTTTATATAAACTATAGTAGTACTTATCTGTTATCTACTGTGTATCCTGTGAATGAATGGCTGCCCCCATGGCTACACAGCAGCTTATTTATATAAACTATATTTGTGTTTCTGAAGCAAACACACAAGTTTTGCCAGTGCAGGGCAACAGTACATTTAATTGGCTTTCCTTTAAAGCACTTTTTTTGTTAATTTTTTTGTTGTTTCTGTCCCTTTAAGTGCATGGGTACAGTTGCCAAAAAACATCCTGTCAGGTCTTTTCTTTCATTTTCAGGTTGTAACGTGTTGAAGTCTGTTCAAAACTGATTGCTGTTGACAAATGCACTTGTACAGTTAGTACTTATGTTTGCGGTTACAGGGAGGCCCAAGATTGTAGAGGGCCCAGTCTCTCCCTAATTAAAGGACCAGTAACAGCAAAAAAAAAAATTCGTTAGTATGCTATGAAAAAAAAGACACCAACACATATTAAACTTTAAAGCCATTAAGTCTTTATTAGAAAATGACTTACCAAAACTCCGCTTGTACTCCTCTTCAGAAAAGGCGATCGGCGATCCATTGTGCTGAGCTCCATTTCTCCTCCCTGCCTTCCTTATAGGAGATAGAAATCGAATGCCGCACGATGGATCGTCGCCCTGTCGCTGTTTCTGAAGAGGAGCGCAAGCAGAGTTTCAGTAAGTTATTTCTTAATAAAGACTTAGCGATTTTAAAGTTTACTACGTAGCATTTTTTTTTCGTAGCATACAAACAAATTTTTTTTAGAACATTTTTACTGTTACTGATCCTTTAATGAGCAATTTCAATATAGGTATGGGATCTGTTATCCGTAAACCTGTTATCCAGAGAGTTCCGAATTGCGGAAAAGGCCGTCTCCCAAAGACACCATTTTATCCAAATAGTCCAAATATTTCAAAAGTATTTCTTTTTTTGCTCTAATAATAAAACGTACTTTCTACTTGATCCAAACTAAGATCAAATAAAAAAATGAATGTCCTGATCTCCCACCTCCACAAGCTCCACTTGTTATTTCCAACCAGTGGCGTAACTACCGGGGGAGCAGGGGGTGCGATTGGGCCAGGGCACGCACCCCCTCAGGGCCCCCCGGCAGCTTGCGCGCCTTCTGTGATGGAACCTCTGATTGGAGAGTCTGCCGCCCCCCATTGTTGATACTGGAATATTGTCTCATAAAACTAGCTAGAATCTCAGCCATAAAGCAGGGTAGAACTGCTTCTTGAGATATATTGCAGACACAACAGTAAATATATAGTGGCTAAAGTACCCCCTCTTGTAAAATATAAGGATATTATAAGTTACAGAGGAGTTTCATGACCATATAAAACACGAGGCCGAAGGCCGAGTGTTTTTATACAGGTCATGGAACTCCGAGGTAACTTCTAATATCCTCATATTTTGCAACTGGGGGTACTTTATTAATTATAATACACAAGTTTCAGTGAGTCATGTGAATGAAATTACATCAGAACTCACCGTTTATAACTGATGACATCAGAACTCACCGTTTATAAGGATATAATTTACAAGATATTCATGGCTTTTGTGTATTATATATCAATTTACGCCTCCCCCGAAATGACTCTACTTCAATAAATATCACATAGTGTTTTTAGGCACAAATAAAATCTTTCCTTTTGCATGATAGTGTCTCAAGAAATAGATTTATTGCATTAGAGAAGGAGGCAGTCGGATGCATGTTTTTCATTTGTATTTATGATGAGATAACTAGATTGTATCCTAAACCTCCTGTTGTGAGGCTCCGGGGCCACTTTGTATTATTTGGCTGCCCTTTCCCGGAACAATAAATATTTATTTTAACATATTCAGGGACATTTGTTTCATTTCTCAGCCAAAGATAATGTATGTCAGCTGCACTCCAATCTGATTTGCTCTTAATATACTGCTCTATAATTCACGTTGTTTGCTTTTCATGTACTCCTGCCTGGAGTTTGTTAGACTTTAACAGCCAATAATGAAATGATAAACTCGTTATTCTGTTCTCTATGGGTACGAATGTTTTCTTTGACACCGAAATCCTGTTTTGTTTATTGTAGTGCATTTGTCAGTTCAGTCAAGTGAAAAAGAGACTGCCATTCTAAATCGCTTTCCATTGTATATTTATTAAAGATTTCAGTGGTTAATTCTGCACTGCTGGTTCCATCTCTTGAAAAAATGTAACAAAAGCCTGTTCTGCTGTGCTCTTTTCTACTGCTACATTTTCAAAAGTCAGAGCCATCAATGCAGAGACGATAAAGGGAAAGACAGATGCTGAATTCAATACTGGTTATATTTACAACTAATTTATAGCCACTGAATGTTGGAAAGTTGCCTTGAATGTATTAAATTAGGCATAGTTTTAAAAACGCAACTCCGCACTGGGTTAAACTCCCTCTGACACTATGGGGTAGAGTCAACCTTTTTAAAATGCTATATCTCCCAAGGTTTCTTTACCCGCTCTGGAATGCACCGATTTACATAACCATCCCATTCTTTAAGAAAGTTAACAGTGAGATACTTTCATTTCTTTGGGCCAACAAAGCACCTAGATTATCATGGCTCACGCTTACTGCATCTAGGGATAAGGGGGGACTTGCTCTTCCACATTTGCAAAATTATTATTATGCGTCCCAGCTATCCTATATTCATAATTGGTTTAACCCAGATGATAGCAACCCATTAACAAATTTACATGCAACAATCGGGTTCTATGGAAGCTATTCGTAATGCTCCCTATAGAAGGGGGGGGTCGTCCTTCATTACCAGGGGTACTCGTCACTCCTATTAAAGTGTGGACAACGGTGCAAGCTAAAGGCGCTATCTCTTCTCCTACTTTATCAGGGAAAACACCACTGTGGAGAAACTCAAATCTGCCTCATCTGTCACAACTGCTGGATTTTCATTACTGGCCACTTATTGGGATCAGACACTTAGAGGACCTATTAGTGGATGGATCCTTCCCCTCCCTGGCACAGTTAAAAACTAAATTTAACCGGCAGGACATACAACTATTTCGATACTTTCAATTAAGACATGCTTTCTATGCCCAATTCCAATCATACCAGCTTTCACCAACACAGCAGGTGTGGGAGGCCAGACTTTGGGATCCTGCCCCAGCTAAACTGGTATCACAGTTATACAATATAATCCATGCTTCACAATCTGTGCCGTTTGACAAAGCCAAAAGGAAATGGTTGGATACACTTCCCTCATTAGAGGAGGAACAGTGGGAGGAGGCTATAGACAACCTTTACTCCTTTCTAATCTCCTTAAGGGATAAAATGATCCAATTTAAGATGATTCACCAAATATATATCACGCCCCAGAGACTCAAAGTTATGGGTAGACTAGAAGGGGCTAAATGTGCTAAGTGCAGTACAGCGGAGGCAGGCTTCCTACACTTAATTTGGGACTGTTCCAAGGTACGGTCGTATTGGAGGGAGGTAATTCGATATAGTAATGAACATCTGTCTCTCCCTGGAATTTGTACTCCTGAAGTCTGTATCCTAGGTATAATTGACGAAGTGGTGCCCTTACAAAAAACTAGAACTTTATGCAAAAAAACTAATTATTATGAAATGGATGAGTCCTAATGCCCCCACACTCCAGCAGTGGATTAATTTAATAAATGTCACCCTTCCACTGATTAAGATAACCTATAATGCTCGGGGAACTCCTGACAAATTTGGGAAAATATGGACCCCTTGGTTGGATGTCAACCCCCAGGTATCGTTGTCAGATAGTTCAACTTTGACTGCAAGCTGTGATATATTGCATTTAGTAATGTGTCCATCACTGTGTTATGATATCACTTGTACCCAGTCTCCTCTGCAAATGCCAAGTACGATTATTATTATTATTGTTCATTTTTATTGTTTTCTTTTATGTTTAAAATGCTAAAATAAAAACCTTTAAAAAAAAAAAAATTAGGCATAGTTTATATTGGAGAACTAAAGCTTAACTAAAGAAGTAGCTAGAAATGTTGTACATTATGTGTTGTGCTTCTGTACCAGCCCAAGGCAACCACAGCCCTTTAGCAGTAAAGATCTGTGTCTCCAAAGATGCCCCAGTAGCTCCCCATCTTCTTTTCTGCTGATTCACTGCACATGCTCTGTGCTGCTGTCACTTACTGAGCTTAGGGACCCACTCACAATATACAGTACACATAGAATAGAAATGTCACAATATAAGGCTGATTAGTAATTAATACAGATAATTACTACATGGCAGCACAGAAACCAGTGCAATTAGCATCAGAATTTAATAATCAGCAAACCTGTAGCATCAGCTTATATTACAGGGGAAGCTCATTTTCTGCTGGATAATTAGTGACGAGCCCTAAGCTTAGCTTCTCAACAGCTGCTCAGAGCCCACTGAGCATGTGAGTGTCACAGACACTTTCCAAGATGGTGACCCCCTGTGACAAGTTTGAAGTCCTGGATCATTGCTGCTATTGACAAGCTGAAACTTTAGCCTCGTGCAATAAGTTCACTATATAAAGTATGGCATTTAGATATATTCATTTTTAGGATTTAGTTCAAAAACAAAAAGTTTCCGGTTTGGCTGACCAGGAACAATCAGCAGATTAATGAGATTAGTGAGAAGACTCATGTGATGTTGCTCTGATTTAGAAAATTAAATTAGTGAGCAGAGATGGGTCATTCAATGTCTCTCTGGTCAGTGCAAAGCAACGTCATAAAACTTTCCTCTTCTCAGTGGTGTAACTATAGAGCAGGGGTCCCCAACCTTTTTTTACCCGTGAGCCACATTCAAATGTTAATAGAGTTGGGGAGCAACACAAGCATGAAAAAGTCCCTTGGGTGCCAAATAAGGGCAGTGATTGGCTATTTGGTAGCCCCTATGTGGGCTGGCAGCCTACAGGAGGCTCTACTTGGCACTATACTTAGTTTTTATGCAATTAAAACTTGCCTCCAAGCCTGGAATTCAAAAATAAGCACCTGGTTTGAGGTCACTGGGAGCAACATCCAAAGGGTTGAAGAGCAACATGTTGCTCACGAGCTACTGGTTGGGGATCACTGCTATAGAGGAAGCAGACCCCGCATTAGCAGGGGCCCAGGGAAAAGAGGGGGCCGGATGCAGGGTCTGCTTTCTTTATAGTTAGTAAGAACCCCCCTTCCCCAGCCACTCCTGTGGTAGGGAAGCAGAGACATGGGGCGGAGTCAGGGTGGAAAGTGGGCAGGAGGATGGGGATCGGAGTGCGCTGGGCCCCTCTGAAAATGTTTTTGCGGGGGGGGTGTGGGCAGCACACTCTAGTTATGCAACTGACTCTTCTCACTAACTTAATTTTCTGCCTGAATTGCTCCTGCTTTAACTTTTCAAGCATGCAATAGGATAGGTACTGCTCGTGCAATGAAAACTGACATTTTCTGCATCTGATGCAGGCAGTGCATTCTTGCATTTAATGCATGCCAATCATACTTCACCCCCTTTTTAAAGTGAGCCATGAGCATGCACCAGCCACGTGACAAGGTTTCTATGGGAAATGATTTCAGATATTTTCTTGCCTTTGATTGTAACCCTCCAAATCCTGGCACTGCAAAGGGTTAATAGTGTAATGTTTTATATTGGGGGTCCCCAACTGCCTGACTGACTTCGTTTTAGAGCCAAATAGCAGAGCAAAAAACACTTATCGTTCCTCCACGGCAGTTTCTCACAATCGTGGGTGAGCCCATGTGTGTAAAATGCCCCCCCTAAATGCCATGCTTTTAGGCTTATTATCTTATATATGCGTTAAAGGGGTGGTTCACCTTTAAGTTAACTTTTGGTATGTTATAGAATGACTAAGTCTAAGCAACTTTTCAATTGGTCTTCATTTTTACATTCATTAATTTTTTTATAGTTTTTGAATTACAGTAGAACCCCCATTTTACATCCCCGATTTAAAATTTTCCTAATTTTACATTGTTTTGTAGTCCCACCTAATACATTTCCCTGATTTTACATTTTCCTGAATTTTTTTCTAGTCCCCTGAAAATGTAAAATGGAGGTTCGACTTTTTGCCCTCTTCTTCTTTTGACAGCTTTGAAATGTGAGAGACTGACCCCATCTAAAAAAACAATTATTCTATATTTATTCTATATCTGTAAATTGCTTCAGAATATCACTCTCTATATCATACTAAAAGTCAATTTAATGGAAAACTAAAAATGAATGTGGCTAAAAATACCATATTTTATATAGTGAACTTATTGCACGAGGCTAAAGTTTCAGCTTGTCAATAGCAGCAATGATCCAGGACTTCAAACTTGTCACAGGGGGTCACCATCTTGGAAAGTGTCTGTGACACTCACATGCTCAGTGGGCTCTGAGCAGCTGTTGAGAAGTTAAGCTTCATAATGTGCACTGCACCTTTATACTTTATAGTAAGAAGATGAAAGAACATCTGAGGAGCCTTGCCTCTAAATAATCATTCCAGATTCCAAATCACAGTGTTAAAACCTTTTTTTCTATTGTTACAGGGCAAGATGGTGAAAGGAATGGGAGGTGCCATGGATTTGGTCTCCAGCTCCGGAACAAAAGTAGTTGTTACCATGGAACACTCTGCCAAAGTAAGTGACATGCTTGTTGTTTTTTTTACTGGGAAGAAGACAATAGGAGGTTATAGTAAATGTGATAGGAGACTTTACATTGGATGCAATGAGGGTAAATTAGAGCGTAGCTGGGAAACCATAAGTGGAAGGTTACATGTAAGCATCATGTCTCTATTAGGAATGCACCGAATCCAGGATTCGGTTCGGGTTTCGGCCAGGATTTGCCCTTTTTCAGGAGGATTCGGCCGAATCCTTCTGCCCGGACGAACCGAATTCAAATCCTAATTTGTATATGCAAATTAGGGGTGGGAAGGAAAACACATGCCTTTTGGTCACAAAACAAGGAAGTAAAAAATGTTTTCCCCTTCCCACCTCTAATTTGCATATGCAAATTAGGATTCGGTTCGGTATTCGGCCTAATCTTTCCTGAAGGATTCAGGGGTTTGGCCGAATTCAAAATAGTGGATTCGGTGCATCCCTAGTCTCTATGTTCTAAAGTCATAAGCATTGTCCAGTCCTCTCCATCCACATCAAAACTCTATAGGCAGCCTCCAATACAATAAGGATTGGTTCCCCTTTTTGAGGGCTTAAAGGAACTGTAACACTAAAAGGTTTTATGTTAAAAATCCAGTATATCTCTGTTCAACTACAGCTCTATCCTGCAGATCGTTTATTATATTAAATGCTTTATCCAAAAGACCATTATAAAAAGCTGCTTCTGGATGTACACTGTCTTACCATAAGGGGAAAGGGTGACTCTGCCGGATGCAAGAGCAAGATCTTTGTGACTTTTTTGCCCCTGTGTTATTCCTCAGGTTCCTTCATCTGTAAAAGTGCTGCGAGCAGTACGGCAACATGCTGGTCAGCCACAAAATCTAAAAACCACTAAAACCCCCAGTAAACCCATTAAAGGAGAAGCTATGGATTAGCTATGGATTAGCTGCAATAGTACAAGCTAGAATGCTATATTTATTCTGTAGAATGTTTACCATACCTGAGTGAAACACTCTAGAAACTCTCTGTTTGTTTACGATAGCAGCTGCAATATTAGCTTGGTGTGACATTACTTCCTGCCTGAGTCTCTCACTGCTCACTCATAGCTCTGGACTCAGATTACAGCAGAGAAGAGGGGGGGCAAGAGGAGCAAACTGAGCATGCTCACGCCCGGGGCAAGGAGGTTTAAACTGAAAACAGGAAGTCTGATACAGAAACCCATGTGGACACAACTCAGAGCAACATTACTTTGAGGGCTTACTGGTATATTTAGGTGGACCTTTCTGATGAGGCTTACTTAGTTTTAACCTTTCCTTCTCCTTTAAGCCTATTACAACAATAAATTACGCAGAACACGTTACAGGAAACAGGCAACCCCATCCACTAAAGAAAGTGGCTGAAAAATGGTCTGGTTACTTACAATCTGCAATTACTCCTTCCCATCTCTTAAATTCCATTAGTAAATATAACAAGCACTTAGTGTCCGAAAACTGGAGAGTACAACATTTTAAATTGGTTCACTTGGGCTATGGGAAACCATATAAAAAGTGCTTAGGTGTGGGTTCTCAGACTTTCTGTCCGAAATGTACCCAACTAGATGTGGACCTATTTCACTACTTATGGTGTTGTCCAAAAGTGTGCAAGTTATGGTCATCCTTGGAAAAGTTTTTGATTCTAAAACTAAAGCTTAACATTAAACTTAACCCTAAATTTGCACTCCTACATTTGGATTCCCCAGGACCTGGACTAAAGGAACAACCGAATTCCCTGAGAGACCCATTGTTAAGTCTACTTTTGTTGTTTACAGCTGCTACTAAGAAACTTCTGTTTTTAAATTGGCTGTCCGAGTCCATTCCTTCACTGGCAGACATTCTGTCTCTCCTAAACCAACTCTGCTGGCAAGAAGCAATAAGGATTAAATCAGCAGAACCACATCTCAAACAGTCATTTACTGAAACTTGGTCATTATTCTGGGATCAAATTAACTCTAGTTTCAAAGCACGCACATTGGGTTTGTTACATTTATAAGCTAATCTTTGCTGGTTCAATGGATATGTTTATATATTTTCTTTGTTTACAGCCGTTGCTTTATGCTGGTATATTTTAAAATTTAGTAACATTCGCTGAGCGTTGTTTGGTGGTTTGGTTGCTTGGTTATATGATTAGATTTTAGATGGCTTCACCAATCATATTTACTCTTTATTTTCCTATTAGGCATTTTTGCTACAAGTTGTATTGGTGCGCCTCATTGTTCTGCTTTGATCTTTTGTTGAAATTCCTGCTTGTTTAACGTGGAAAACAATAAAAACATTTTCAACAGAACACGTTACACTGCTTTGCACACCCTCCCCTGAATCCAAACAAAAAAAAAATCTGCTTTAGAGCTGCAAGAATTAACTTCTGGTTTGGAAGTCTATCTAGGAGGAGATGTGGAGCGCTGCACCTAGGATCTGGCACCTTTTTGCCTTTTGCTATGACAGTGCACATACAGAAGCAGTTTTTTATAAAGGTATTTTGGACTGAATATGTAATAAACTTTCTGCACAAATGTTAGTGTTACAGTTCCTTTAAAGAACATGTCAAACGAAAAAATGAATTTTTTTGCCTAATAAAAGAAAACACAATTATAAGCAACTTTCCAATATGAATCTATAAAAAATTGTTAGTCCTTTTGAAAGCAGCATTTGCTTTCCTTTTTACTTTACTTTACTTTTTAAACAATGTTGCAAAAGCCAGTGTCCTCCAGCAAGACAATAATCCATCATTTTATATTTCATTGTTTCAAAAGCCAGAGCCACCAGGGCATAGAATAAAAAGGCAGACAACTGCTTTCAATAGCAATAGAACTACAAATAACATTAAAAAAAACAGAAAATTTGCAATGAATGTATATTGCAAAGTTGCTTAGAATTATGTTTTCTTTTATTAGGCAAAACATTATTTTTTTGGGTTGACGTCCTTTAAAGTTTATTGTTCGCAGGTTACATGCCACTCAATTGTATTCAAAAAAATTTTCTCCTGGAAATGTTTTCTGTTAGTTTGTATTTGCAGCCCAGAACAGCTGCTATCAAGGACACACAAAATGTTTGTTGAATTAAATTGGGTGCAGTCTGTGAACAGCAAGCATGGTGCCCAGCTAATGAATTTTGACATATACAGCAAATCTCCTTAGACCAGTTGTCCCCTACCAGTGGCTCATGAGTGACATGTTACTCACCAACCCCTTGGATTTTGCTCCCAGTGGCCCCAAAGCAGGGGCTTATTTTTGAATTCCAGGTTTGGAGGTAAGTTTTGGTTGTATAAAAACTAGGGATGCAACGAATCCAGGATTCAGTTCGGGATTCGGCCAGGATTTGGCCTATTTCAGCAAGATTCGGCCGAATCCTTTTGCCTGGCCGAACCGAATCTGAAACCTAATTTGCATATGTAAATTAGGGGCGGGTAGGGAAATCTCGTGACTTTTCGTCACAAAAGAAGAATTTTTTCCACTTTTTCCTTTCCTGTCCCTAATTTGCATATGCAAGTAAGGATTCGGTTTGGTATTCAGCCGAATCTTTCACTAAGGATTCGGGGATTCGCCCAAATCCCAAATAGTGGATTTGGTGCATCCCCAATAAAAACTAGGCGTGCTGCCAAACAGAGCCTCCTGTAGGCTGCCAGTCCACATAGAGGCTACCAAATAGCCAATCACAGCCCTTAAAGGGCACCAATCATGACCAAAATCATTTACTAAGTAAATACACTATGTGAAAGTTCAAGAAATCCGATTTTTAAAACAGTTAGAATTGTTTGTATAATGTAAATCATCAGCTCACTATTCCTTCTGCAAGATCTCCCCTATCTCCCCTGCAGTTCTAGCTGAGGCAGCCATCCTTGATTTCACTGGCTCCTCCTACCTATATCTTCCCAGCCAACTGTAGCTCTGAAATCTCGCACATGCTCAGTTGAAATTCCTTGCATGCTTATCAACCCTTCTAAGCTATTTTCAAATCAGCGAAACCTCTGTTAGTTGCTGTTCAGTAGTGCTGCCACCTGCTGGAAGTTAGTGTGTGCCCTTCATTTGCATAATAACATCACCAGCAGGGGACAAGATAGGGAAATCTCCTGATACTTCTAGTGGAGGAGTTTACTAAAACAAGGCATTCTGGGTAGAATACTCAAAGCATGCTCCTGAAATTTGCATATTAGAGTCTTTGTTATAGTCACAGTATGGCCTCCCTCAGTGAAAGCACCCATTGGACAAAGTAAGGGATTTTTTTAAAACCTGCAGTTTTTTTCAAAAAACTATATATGTAGTTTGATTAAACGTGTTTAGCTTGTACTGGTCAGATTGTTAATATGTGTTTGATTTTGGCTGTGATAGGTGCCCTTTAAAGGGCATGTAAAGGCAAAAAAATTAAATCCCATTTTTACTTTCTTTAATGAAAAAGAAACCAATCTCCAATACACTTTTAATTAAAAAACTGTTACAGTTTTTATTAGAAACCTGACTGTATGCAGTGAAATTCTCCCTTCATTTACTGCTGTGGATAGGAATTGTCAGACGTCCCTAACTGCTGAGCAGGGAAACAATCATACTTATGAACAGCAGGGGGAGCCCCCGCTTTACTTCCCAGCCATGCAGAACTCAAGCAGCTTTGTTTATGACGATCCCTAAGCAGCCCAGACCACACTGAGCATGTGCACAGTCTTAGTCTTGCAAAGATGTTTAACAAAGTTACAAGATGATGACCCCCTGTAGCCAACTTTGAAAGCATAAATTATTTGTTTGATTAGGCTCACAACATCACCCGGCAGTGCATTCCACAACCTCACTGTCCTCTCTGTGAAGAACCACCTACGTTGCTTCAAATTAAAGTTCTTTTCTTCTAGTCGGAAGGGGTGGTCTCTGGTGCGGTGATCCTGTTTATGGGTATTTCATATTTCATGTATTAACAGTACATGTATCCCTTAATATCGTTAAAAACAAAACAAATAATGATTGTACGTTGCAAAAGTGCTTAGAATAGCAGCCTCATCAATTTTACATTCATGTATTTTAAAGGTTTACTTATCCTTTAAGAATTGTGGGAATTGTGCTGGGCACTGGCTTGTGTGTGCAGTCTGCAGGGCCGGATTTACATAGTGGGCGCCCCTAGGTCTACTGCCGTCCGTCGACCCTATCCCCTCCCCTTTTATCATCTGCACTGGAGCAATGGGGATTGGCGCACAGGAAATTTTAAAAAATGTCTGTATCTCCAGCGCATCCCCACTGTTTTTGAACCAATGTGGGTGTGGTTGGGCAGCATGTCACCCCCATAAAACCCTGCTGCCCTAAGCCCGGGACTAAGTGGCCTTTCCACAAATCCGGCCTGGCAGTCTGCCAGGAGTGAGTCCATCTTTACATCAATTAGCATCATTGGAAAGAAATTTGCTGCATTCATTCAGCTGCTTCCTTTTATTCGCTCCTTAATTACAGCCTGCACCTTGTCTCTTTGTATATATTATTTATACATCTAGCTTATTCTGGCACACAACGGCCTGGCACAACCAACAGTTAAGCAGTTAAAGAAGCATCGCCAGTCAAATTAAACCCGGCTTTTTTAATAAACTGCCAGCAAGCCTCGTCCCCCAGCCCACAAAATCCTAATGCAATCCTTTGTGCTTCTGCGGCCGAACTAAGACTCCACACAATATTTGGGTTGCTAAGGAAACGGTTCCTTTTCACAATACCTGGTTTCGCTGCTTAATGCAATGTCGTTTGAGGCAATATACTACAAAGGAATTGCCTTTCACTTAGCTGCTTCATTATTAGAAACTATCTGGCATGTTAGATATACCCCCGGCAGCTGTTTAACTGTAGGGCTTGGTGAGCGCCATGCCAAATGCTCATGGTGTGACTTTTTTTTTCAGCTTGAATTTTCAATAAATGGAAAGTTCCCTTTTAATATGAAAACATATGTTCTATTCTTAGCAACTTTTCATTCTGTCTTTTAAGTTTTTATTTTTAGTTGTTTTTGCATCAAATTTGCTTATACCTCCCAGCAAATCTCTAGGGATCTTCAACCTGTAACTCTGAAGCTTTTGCTGAACTATAATGGCAATTGAAGTTCAGCTTAAAGGAACAGTAACATCAAAAAATAAAAGTGTTTTAAAGTAATGAAAATATAATGCAGTGTTGCCCTGCACTAGTAAAACTGGTGTGTTTGCTTCAGAAACACTACTATAGTTTATATAAATAAGCTGCTGTGTAGCAATGGGGGCAGCCATTCAAAGGAGAAAAGGCTCAGGTTGCACAGCAGATAGCAAATAAGCTCTGTCTGTCTAATGGTGTTATCTGTTATCCATTAGTTATCCTGTGCCATATAGCTGTTTTTCAATTTCCGCCATTGCTCCACAGCAGCTTGTTTATATGAACTATAGTAGTGTTTCTGAAGCAAACACATCACTTTTACCAGTGCAGGGCAACACTACATGATATTTTCATTACTTTAAAACACTCACATTTTTTGGTGTTACTGTTCCTTTAAGGTGGAGAGCCAAAAGGGTGAAGAGCAGGGCTTTAGAATCCTCAGATGCTGATTGGGTTGGGATTAGTTTTAATGCGGACTGGCTCATGCCTCACTCTTCTGACTTTCTGCTACCTCTCATTTTTATACTCATGCCTGTTTTGCCCCCTGTTGTCGGCCATGAGTATATAAGTGAGGACAGATTGGCAGGTCGAGTTGAATCTGGGTTGGAAGAGGACGGTTAGGGTTAGACGTGGGTTGACTCATTTATCTCTTATTGGTATGTAAACACCTGCAATATTGAAGTTGAAAGTCCTTAGCTCACACCTTTATCTGAAACTTGAAGGTCACCAGCAACTAAAGGTGCCACAGCTAAAATAATTTATAAAGTGTTATTACGGTCATCTTGCCCTACAATTGCCTTTTGGCCCTACGATCCTGCTCTACTGTACTTGCTCTCCAGCCCCCCTATTTTCTACTGCTGCTTTGAGGTCCCCAGGGTTATATAGCAAGTTAGGTTGAAAAAAAAAAAAAAACACCTGTCCATCAAGTTCAACCTTTTATGTCTATATTTAATCTGCCTATCTGCTAGTTGATCCAGAGAAAGGCCCAAAAAAAAACCCCTTTCTGAATTTGCTTTGAGGGGTAGAAAATTCCTTCCTGACTCCAAGATGACAATGGGACCAGTCCCTGGATCAACTTGTACTATGAGCTATCTCCCATAACCCTGTATTCCCTCACTTGCTAAACACCATCCAACCCCTTCTTATACCTATCTAATGTATCAGCCTGTACCACTGATTCAGGGAGACAATTTCACATCTTCACAGCTCTCACTGTAAAAAAACAACTTTCCTAATATTTAGCTGGAACCTACTTTCTGTTACTTGGAATGGATGCCCTCATATCTGCTGGTAAAGTAAATAGAGAATTAGAGAGATTATTATATGATCCCCTTATATATTTATACATAAGTATATCTCCCCTTAAAGGGATTCTGTCATGATTTTTATTTTGTAGTTTTTATTTCACAATTACACTAACACTGCAAATAATTCACTTTACAATATAAAATGTAATTCATAACCCAAGTGTATTCATTTTTAGTTGTAATATTGGTGTATAGGCACCATCTCACGTAATTTGAGGACTTCAGGATAGAACTGCTTTCCGAATTTACTATTGAGTGTTGTTTTTATATCTACCAGGGAGGTGTTATCTGGTTACCTTCTCATTGTTCTGCTGATGGGCTTCTGGTGGGGGGGGAGAAGGGGGGGGAGTGATATCACTCCAATTTGCCGTGCAGCAGTAAAGAGTGACTGAAGTTTATCAGAGCACAAGTCACGTGACTGGAGGCACTTGGGAAACTCGCTATATGTCTAGCCCCATGTCAGCTGCTGACTCCAATGTCGCTTTCCATGATTGATTTGCCTACTTCAGTCACATTAAGTGTATCAGTGGCAGGCTAATTTTTGCATCCCATGTGCATGACTTTACCTTTATTAACACTGAATTTCATCTGCCACTTAGCTGCCCAGATTGCCAGTTTGTCAAGATCCTGTTGCAAGGATGCCGCATCCTGGATGGAATTAATTTCTAACCTCATCATAAAAATCAATCCAATTTGTGTAACATGACCTGTTTGACCGAATAGTGCCATTCACCAGAACATTATTTTGAATGGGATCTCTTAACAAGCCTTCAAATAATTTGCCCAACGTGGATATCAAGTTGACTGGCCTGTAATTACCAGGCTGAGATTGTAATCCCTTTTTAAAAATAGGAATTATATCGGCTTTCCTGCATTCCATAGGTACCACACCAGATGCAAAAAGAGAGTCTGGGAAAATCAGGGTAGTTAGGCATCTTTACACTGTGAAAGCTGTGATTGTTAGAACCAGCACTCTTCTATGCAACTAAAATACAACCTCAAATTGTGTAGCAAACTAATGTGCTGTCAGCCCAGGATCAGGTATGCGTGGAAGAACATCTGATCTCGCATTTAGAAGGGCATTAAAATCACTATGCAAACACATCCAGGATATTATCTGTGATGCATATTCATTTGTCTGTATAAAAATACAAATTAGTGGCAGATCAGAGACTTTTAGCCATCTGTTTTTAATGTATCACGCCTCATTAAGATGGGAAGTCATGCCTTACTCATCCAAATTTATTACAAATCTCTCCCTCTGAGTGATTTATATGGCACCTTCCCTGCCTTTCTATCTCCTATAAAAACTTAATATAAAGGTGAGACACAAGTGGTAAGGTTAATGTCCCAAGAGTTGTGTTGGTGCAAGCCAGACGGCTAATTTGTGGCACGCTTTATATATTGGTGTTTTTATAACTGCATGTTTCACTCTGCAGACGTTCTCACTGACATTACAGAGGCACTAAACCCATCATCAACAGCAGTTTGTCTGGCTAGGTAGTAGCCTACCATAAAATATCTGCATATGTGTTTCACTGGAGACCTAGAGTCAGAACATGTGGTGTGTTGAGTAACTGTAATTTTAAAGAAGAGCCATTGGTCAACCCAGAAGTTGGGTTGAAATGCTACACCTTTAATACTGGCCTTTGGTACCACCATAGCCCTTTATCAGATCTGTTCCCCCAAAGAAGAGCCCAATCTTTTTTTCTTCTGATTCTCTGTAGTGATGTAGCCTGTCAGGAAAACTCAATCCACACCCTAACCTGCAAAACCTTAACCCTCACCTGACCCTAACCCACATAGGTGGCCATTGTATGACCCACACCCAACCCATACCTGTGTCTGTTCACTCTGTCTGTTGCTTCTGTGCTCGCTCGTGGTTAAAAGACGGGGAATTTTAGGGCGCAGAGGAGGAGGGTACTTCAAACCAGCAGCCAACCCTAAAGGTGGCCATACACAATAAGATCCACTATTTTGGTGAGGTTGCCAAACGAACGGATCTTTACTCGATATGCCCACCAAAGGCAGAGTGATATCTGTCACAAATTTCCTTTATTGTAATCCCATTGTTTGGCCCCTAGGCCGAACAATCGGATTACAACAAAGGAAATGGGTGCCGACGGGTCGTAGGACATCATCAACTAGCCAATACGGTCCTCGATCTCCAAAAAAATCAAACTGGCCCAATCAATATCTGTCCAATTTTTGACCTGATAATGATCAGTGAGACCCATCAGAAGCCCTCATACACGTGCAGATAAGCTGCCCGATATCGGCAGCTTTAATCTACCCATGTATGCTCACTTTAACCTGCAATGGTTGGCCAAACTAACAGTATACTGTACATATCCAAAAATGACAACATTAAAAACCAATGCATCCAAAATTGGCACTGGCACTCAAAAGATGCCACTTAAAGGGCATGTCAACCCCAAAGTAAAAAAATTGCTTAGAAAAGAAAACCTAATTCTAAGCAACTTTCCAATATATAAAGACAGGTCTTTTAGGGCTCTTACACATGAGCATTTCATTATTTCAAATGGGGCTGTACTCACACAGGCGCATGTAGGCGCCGAACGCAGGTTGAGACGCAACATGCTGCATTTTTCCTGCGTTCGGCGCCTACACGCGCCTGTGTGAGTACAGCCCCATTTGAAATAATGAAATGCGTCTATTCCTGCGCTCCCCTGCGGCTGAACGCCGAAAAACGGAACGCAGGGGAGCGCAGGTAAAAACGCTCATGTGTAAGAGCCCTTAATCATCTGCCTTGTCTTACATTGTATGAACAATGTATTCCCTGTCCTCCAGGGCATAGAATAGATAGGGACAGACACTGCTTTCAGTAGCAATACATACAGTATATAAATAAATTAAATACTACAGAAAATGTGGTTTCAATTAATGTATGTTGCAAAGTTGCTCAGAATTCTCTTCACACTTGAGAAAGGGCAACACCTGCCCGAAACATGTCGTGTAAAGCAGCATGAATAATAAATAATCACAAGCGGTTAATCTGCGTCTGAGTGCTCTCCTCTCTTTCAACTTTTAGTTGCTCAGAATTCTGTTGTAGACAATAAATAATTTTTTGGGTTGACATTCCCTTTAACATGATTTGAAACTTTGAGCCAGTGAGGACTTTGAAGGCCTGGATCCTTACTTGTCATAGGGATGCATATATAATGCAGCATATTCTTTAATAGGCTTTAGTTTTCCTTTAGGTTGTGGATGAGATTCACAAAAATGTCTATTACCCCTAATTGAAGAAACCATGATTGAACAAAAACCTTGCTTATGAACATCGTGGGGCAGGGAAGCTGGATGCTGTAGTTGTGCAATACCTTTCTCTGAGCTATAACCCCCCCATAGTTATTGACAGAGACATGCTCTGCTTATAAGCAATAAATATATTCCCTGTAAATTTCATGCTGTATGTAATGTGGATGATCATATGGTGAGGAGAAACACCAGATGGGAAACGCATAAGCAGAGAAAAAAAAGTGGATTCTTTTTATGCATCTGACTGCGATACAATCAATAAAAGAAAATGCGAAATTGTTTCCAAACAGTGCTAAAAGTTTCTCTTGTTTATTACAGGGCGGCTCTCACAAAATTTTGGAACAATGCAACTTGCCACTTACTGGGAAACAGTGTGTGGATCGTATCATTACGGAGAAGGTAAAACAATTCATTTGTCTCCGGTTCTGATACATACAATTACTCTCTAACAGCTAGATTAATGTTTGTTCAGTTGCACACTTGAATTTACATGTCCAAATGCCTTACAAGCTTCCTAATGTGTAATAACTAACCCCCAAATGTATTAATTCCCCTTAAATGTGCCACCAACACCTGCAGTAAACCCAGCTAGATGTTGTATCTCAGTATCTGGCTGCTAATTATAAGCATCAGCTGTTTGTTTCACGCCAAAAAAAGGGCAACATTTCGTGAAAAATTAACTGCCTATTTGTGTAATTAAAGTTCATTTTGCTTGACTAATGTGATAAAATATGATTTAATATGAATAATTTTTTAGGTCCCCTTTAAACATTTAGGGTCAGATTTACGAAGATTCGAATACTAAATTCAGAATTTTTTTGGGTCAAAACTCACAATTTCATATTTAAAAGCACCAACTTAAATTTGAATTGGAATGTGAGATTTATCATACCCTGGAAACAGTTCTAATGCTAATATTCACCACCTAAAACCTGCTAAGTTCATGTAGAATTCAATAGCAACGGTCCCTTGAACTATTTGAAGATGTTATTAATCATTATAAGCCAAATTCTTGCAAAGTTTCACTGTGAAAATGACGCCCCAATGGGAGAAAAAAATTGTTGCATGTCAAAACACAGACTTGTGTGTGTTTAAAGGTACATATCCCTATCCAAAATTACAATATCATGCAGATAATGTCACTTTGAAACTGCTTATGGCTAAGGGAGCATTTCTGCAAATTGAATTTATAATTTTCATGAAAATTTCAATGTTGTTAAAGGTTCAATGACATTACCAGAAAGGAATATACGCTTCAAAAAAATCCAGCACAATTTGTTTTGCATCAGTTTACATGTGGGGTCTTTATATATATATATATATATATATATATATATATATATATATATATATATATATATATATATATATATATATATATATATATATATATATATATATATAATATATATATATATATATATATATATATATATATATATATATATATAATACACAAAAGCCATGAATATCCTGTAAATTATATCCTTATAAACGGTGAGTTCTGATGTCATCAGTTATAAATGGTGAGTTCTGATGTCATTTCTGTCACATGACTCACTGAAGTTTGTGTATTATAATAAATAAAATACCCCCCAGTTGTAAAATATGAGGATATTAGAAGTTACCTCGGAGTTCCATGACCTGTATAAAAACACTCGGCCTTCGGCCTCGTGTTTTTATATGCTCATGAAACTCCTCGGTAACTTATAATATCCTTATATTTTACAAGAGGGGGTACTTTATTCACTATATATATATATATATATATATATATATATATATATATATATATATATATATATATATAGATACAGGTATGGGACCTGTTATCCAGAATGCTCGGGATCTGGGGTTTTCCGGATAACGGAACTTTCCGTAATTTGGGTCTTCCTGGCTTTAGTCTACTAGAAATCATTTAAACATTAAATAAACTCAATAGGCTGGTTTTGGTTCCAATAAGGATTAATTATATCTTAGTTTGGCTCAAGTACAAGCTACTGTTTTATTATTACACAGAAAAAGGATATAATTTTTAAAAATTTGGATTATTTGGATAAAATAGAGTCTATGGAAGACAGCCATTCCGTAATTCGGAAGCTTTCTGGATATCGGGTTTCCGGATAAGGGATCCTATACCTGTATATATAAAACTGGTATAGGATCCGTTATCCGGAAACCCGTTATCCAGAAAGTTCAGAATTATGGAAAGGCAGTCTCCCATAGACTCCATTATAATCAAAAAATCTAAATTTAAAAATGATTTAATTTTTCTCTATAATAATAAAACCGGACTTTGTACATGATCCAAACTAAGATATAATTAATCCTTATTGGGAGCAAAACTGGCATATTGGATTTATTTAATGTTAATATTGGATTTATTTAATGTTAACATGATTTTCTAGTAGACAAAAATGTGAAGATCCAAATTATAGAAAGATCCGTTATCCGGAAAGCCCCAGGTCCCGAGCATTCTGGATAATAGGTCCCATTGTTCTCATATATATACATACACACACACACACACAATATATTATGGGAAATGGCATTGGTGGGTTTCAGAGAATTCTGTGTTTATGGGTTTCCCCATACCTGATTTATAATGATATTTAGGTTACTTTGGAAAAATAAAGGCGATGGCACATGGTATGATCATGGCACTGGGCATCGTGTGTTTCTTGCTAAAAAAAAAAAGAAAAAAAAAAAGCAGCTGCAAAATCGTGCCCCATATTTCCCCATCTGCACAAGAGTTCTGCAGCTTTGGTGCTACACAGCCAAACACAGCCCCTAAAACTATTGCCCTACAGTGTGTCTGGTATATGCGCTTTTCTGTACCAAGTAACCATAAACAAAGAACATTCCTGATGTTGGCGTGCCGTTAATATGTAAAGATCACAATGATGACAAACAGTGGCAAAATACAGTGACCAAGTATATGTCTCTTTAAGTGACATTATGAAATGATCGGTCATGCCTCAATCCATATGAGCCCTAGATAAAGAACATGTTCAGCAAATGCACCAAAAGAGAATGAAGTAAATGTGCTTTGTTGTTACATATGCCTCTATAATCCGCTGGTGTGCTGGCTGGAATCTCCTTGAGAATTGCATTATTTCATCCATATCATTCCTAAAGCCACACCAGCAGTGTGAGATTACCATCTTATTGGATCACGTTCCTGGCAGACGCTCTATTCCACAGAGAAATAGGTTTCTGACACCCTCCCTGTTGTGTTGTTGTGACAGTTTTCAATCTGATAATCACCGGCGCTTTATTTATATGTCTGGGTAATAGGCCGTCTTTGATGTGGACAGAAAGAATGGGCTGACGCTGGTTGAAATCGGGGAAGGCCTCTCTGTGGATGATATCAAGAAATGCACAGGTTGCGACTTTGCAGTAAGTTCATGGCATAATATGCAATATTGTTATGTTATTTGCTTTTGGTCATTGCCAAACTACACCAAAATTGTTCCCTATTGGTAAAGTAAGCATTTTAGTGGTGGGAACTTGTGTTTTCTTTTAGGGTCAGGCAGGCCTGGACTGAGATTCAAAATAGGCCCTGGCATTTCAGGTACACAGAGGCCCAAACAGGCCACACAGCAGCCCAAACAGCTCAAACAGCCTCCCACCAGCCCAATATACAGTGACTCTCTATGGCAACTTACAACAGCCCCTCTGGCATTTGCCAGAACCCACAGATTGCCAGTCCGGGCCTGGGGTCAGGGCACACAGGCAGATTTGGGGAGATTTGGCCCAGCTACAAACCTCCTCTTCTTCGGGGTGACTAATCTCCCCGAACTTCTTTCCTCTGCCGGTGGGAAGGCACTCTGAGCATTTAATTTTCCAAAGTCACCCAAAGTTTCCTTGTGAAGGGAGATTAGTCGCCCCAAAGAAGAGATTTGTCGCCGAATCTGCCTGTGTGCCCTGATCCTTAAAGGAATTGTTCAGTATAAAAACTGGGTAAATAGATAAGATGCTACTTCCTGCTTTGCAGCTCTCTTGGTTTCCACTGATTGGTTACCAGGCAGTAACCAATCAGTGACTTGACGGGGGGAGGGGCACGTCGGTCATAACTGTTGCTTTTGAATCTGAGCTGAATGCTGTGGATCAATTGCAAACTTACTGAACAGTTATGTCCCATGTGGCCCCCCTTATAGCCACTGACTAACTCAGAGTTAGAGAGCTGAAAAGCAGGAAGTAGTGTTCTGGCGATTATGTTACACATCCAGTCACTCCAGCCTTTATACATTATATTTTTGGCTAACTAACTATATTAGAAACATGTTTTATTTTGTACAACCTATCTATTGACCCAGTTTTTATTTTTACACTGAACTGTTCCTTAAAAGTATTCTCTTTCCTGAACTGGAGTCCTGCTCTATCCAACTGATTTTCTCCAGGTCTAGACTCTGATTCCAAATATATCCTGGTATTTCAAGTGCAAGAGGCCCAAACAGCCCTCATTGGAACCAGTAAATAGTTGCTGTCTATGGCGTTTGCCAGAATCTACACTGAGGTGTCTGTGTGATATACAACATGACATGTTTGGTTGACTTTTATTTCAGGTTTCCCCAGATCTCAAGCAGCTTCAGCAGATTCAGGATTAAATAACATCCATGCTCCAGAACTTGTAGTTCACCAGTGTAACTAATCCATGTGTATAGACTGCAGAGCAGGAAACTTCAAACTTGGGCAGAGCTGGCATCTTCAACCTTAAACTCCTCAAGTACCGCGTAGATCCAAGCTATCATAGAGCAGTCCCCAGCTGTACAGCAGGAACCTTCAGCCTTCAACTTCCAAACTACTGTAGAGCAGTGACATTGAACCTTGGGCTCTAATGTAGTTACATCCTTCAGCTTCCTGTGGAGACCATCTTTGAGACAAGGTTCCTCAACAGATGAAGAGCCGCAGATCTATGCTGACAAAAATATAACTGTTACCCCAGATTGATATTTTCAAGCACTTTAAATAAAAAAAAAATTCTATGAAACATTTGGATTGCATTTTTCAGATATTGAAAAAAATATTTAAGGCAGTCCCGTTCATCTTTTTACATGTAGGGCCAAATATTCCTCATGCGACTTGTTTGAAGGCCGTATTATATATAATAATGATGATGTCAAAGATGTCTTGGAGTCTCAGGGGCATAAAAACCTTTTGGAAGTCCCCACTCACAGCCGATGGACCTTGTTTAAGGGATGTTGGTAAAATGAAATTCTGTGTGTTGGAAAAACACTTCTGTGAAAACCATGGATGTCCTTGTTCTGCATTTTTCTCGTGATCTGTGCCCTTTTCCATGGTGTATTTTCTGTAAATAAGTTTATTCTGCACTTATACCATTTTAAACATTGGTTTCTCCTTGGAGTAACTCATGTTGTTGCCAAGGAAACCCAAGATCTTTTAAATTAAAGGGTCAGCGTGTTTTTATTCAAAAGAGGAACATGGACGATTTTATTTTACTTTTTTCAATGTGTTTGCCTTGAATTGTTATTCCACATGAGAAATTTTATGTGGTGGTTTGGGGTGCTGCTGCAGAGGGGCATCCAGGAATATAACACATGCGTGACAAATTGCGCAACAAATTTTTGATGCACAACAAATTTTTTCTCCCTTTAGTCTATGGACGTAATTTTTGCGGTGAAACTTGGCGAAAAAGTTCGCTCATCACTAATTTATAAGGCTGCTGGTATAAGTGGGTATGATATGGATAAACCTGTTTTAATTCTTTAATATCCACTATAGCTTTAATATACAAGTGAAATATCTGTTTCTTCATATTCTCCTTCAAAGCATCATCAACTTGATAACCAAATAGGGGCCTTCTCTGTTTCACTGGAGGGCTAAAGGCTGGACATCCCTGAGTTTGTACCTTTATATAAATGAAAGTATAACATCTTTAGACTTGTAGATACTCTCAGGGCTGGTCCTATCAAATGTGGGGCCCAATTGGGATCATTTTGGCAGACGAAGTGTTGCTGACTACTGACACACTAAGTATATATATATAAATAGGGGCAGACAGGATCAAGATATAACTGAAATAGGGGCACACAGGGGAAGAGAGATAGGGAGGAAACAGGGGCACATAGTGCACGAAAGATTGAGAGCAAATAGGGCCCAAAGGAACAGGAAAGAGGGGGCACACAGCGTACGAGAGAGAGAGGGAGAAAATAAGGCCACACAGGGCAAGAGTGAGAAAGGGATGGGAAATAGGAGCATACAGGGTAAGGGAGAAAAAGTAATGAAGAAATAGGAGCACACAGGGTAAGAGAGAGAAAAAGGAAGAAATAGGGGAACACTGCGTAAGAGAGAGAGAAAAAGGAAGACATGGGGCACACAGGGCAAGAGAGAGAGAGGGGGGAAATAATGGCACAAGAGAGAGGGAGGAATGAAATAGCAGAGTGGACTGGACCAATCAGGATTGGGGCAGGTTGGACAGATTCAGGTTGGGAGTGGGCTCAGTCAGGTTGGGGGCAGGCTGGGCCTATCAGAATTGGAGGTGGACTGGACCTGTGGAGTTGGGGGCAGACTGGACCTTTGAAGTTGGGGGTGACTTGGCAGTTTTATGTTCTGGGGGAATTCTTGTCCATGCTTACTCCTGGTGTGGGGCCCCAGAGGAGCAGGGCCCAATTGGTCCAATAGGCCTAAGGCCGACCCTGGATACTCTGTACTTCTACTTCTTCTTGAAGCAGTCCCATGACATGGGCTGAAGCTCTAGCTATATGTCAGGTCTGGGGTTTAAGTTGCCCTTTATATAGAGAGCTGCAGCAAGTTAAGGGCACTGAGTTTAGCTTTTGAGTTTATTGTATCCAAAGCATAAGGCAGGAGTGGATCTGAGGAGTCAGCGTTCATCATTTTGATGAGAACAGTAAGAGAACATTCTTTTCAAGCATGGCAAATTCACAGCAAGAAATTAAAGGCAACATGTAAAGAAAGCCCTGGAGCTTGGGAAAATTTCTATTTATTCAGGCAATGAATTATTTTGGCTCAGAATAGTTATTTGGAGACACTGAAGTGTAACTGAGGCCATGTCAGACTCGCTGCCTAAATTCTATCTTCTATACAAATCTATTTTAGACACTTTAAGGCTTTTTAACCTTTTCATAACATTAAACATTTGACTATAAATCATTTGAAGATACCTTTATTATACAGTTAATTGGATTGCTCAGCGCTACACCCATTTTGACGGTATTCCATGGGAATTACAAGTAAGATGGTGGTTTGGTGCTTCCTTAGAAAGCCCTGGGGGGTTTGAACAGTTTCCGATCATTGAAAAAATGAAAGCAAAGACCTGATTGGTTGATACTGGCAACTGATCATTAGTACTTTAATGAGCTCCCAGGACGATGCTGTTGTCATGTTATTGCATCACAGAATGCTATGACGTCATGCTCAACAAGATTCATGGCTTTTACAATTGTCGTTTCAATTCTGTGGTTTATCTTTTAATTTCCCCCTAATATGCACAAAGAATTCTAATGTTTTCAGGCTCTCATATTGGGACAAAATTGCACCAGCGACAGCTTCGCTGACATCACAACAGTTAGGTAGGCGTAGATTCGCCAGGATTATGCTAATTACGGAAAATCCGAAGTTGTGTCCAGGGCGCTGAACGCTTGCGAATTTATGCTAGCGTTACTGCGGCAAGCAAAGCGAAGTAATGCTAGTGTTGGCTAATTTGCATACGGCGGGAAGTTAAAGTTGAATGGACGTATATGTTGCAGCAAATACATTACATTACACAAGCCCAGGGAACCTTAATAAAATAAACTAGAGTTGTTATATTGCCCTACACATGAGCCCACTGTATAGTTTATGTGCCATATGTTAGGAAATATAGGGGGGAAGCCGGGTACCCCAAAAAAATTACTCTATTTTTCAGCCTATCATACCGTAAAAAGTAAAAGACGCCAGCGTTTTTTGGCACTTAGAGAAAATTTCAACTATTTTTTGAGGAACTCTATCTACTTTATTGCACTTCGCCTGGTCTGAGCTGGCGAAGGAAAGTCTGGCGCAAGAGGTAACGTTCAGTCAAATCTCAATCTTAGTGAATTAGCGTAGTTCGTTCGCCAGAGAACAACTTCGCCTTGCATTAGGGACCGAAGTACCGCTAGAGTCTGTCTCCTTCGCTAGCGAAGCTACGGCAGTGCCCGTTAGTAAATCGCCGAAGTTCCAAAATGATGTCACGCTGGCGAATTTTCTCCAGCGTTGGTCACTTCGCCCTTTAGTAAATTTCCCCCATAGTAGGAATATTCTTTGTGCATTAAGGCAGGCAATGAAAAACATTGTGCCCCAAGGCAAAGTGAAAACGGAGATCCAGAAGTTAATTGAACTGGAACAAACGTCACAAGTTTTAGGGCAGAGACACACGTTTAGTAAAAAGCTTTGCCTTTATTTTCATTTATACCCTGGGACTTCCATTAACTTTTGATGGTGTCAATTTGACTGGTTTGGCTTCAGTGGATTGGAGGACATTGATAGCTGACATTTTTTACATTGTTCTATGATACTTACTGATTATTTCCATTAATCTGATGTGTGCATCCGTAGAGCTTTTTTCTAAATGTAATTTTTTTTTAAAAAAAATTTTGATGTGTATTTTTTCCAACTTTCACTAAAAAGAACATTAATGCATTGGATTAAGTCCTTAAATCCTAGGATGCTACTATAGCCTTTTCAAAAAGAACAATAATTGCATATTTTTATGGCGCAACATTGTTTCAAACCTTTGTATTTATGTTTTTATAATTTGTTTTTATTTATATTTTCATGACATAATGAACATTATGTTACAATTGTACAATTTTTTCAGAATTAACTTAGTTTTGTATTTATAACAAGTATAAGAACATTTTAGTAACATTTACAACATTTAGCTCATCAGAAGCATATATATATATATATATATATATATATATATATATATATATATATATATATATATATATATATATATATATATATATATATATATATATATATATATATATATATATATAGACCCTATGAGGAATTACTAAAATAGGAGGCCAGTAATCTGTTAATCTGATGACTCCTGGGAGGTGCGTAATCTGGTTGATCCCGTTCTTGCTGTAGGGTTTTAAGGTATTGGGATGATTCCACGACCAGTGGGTGTTCTTTTAAGTTTTTTCGTTTCATACCATGTTGTACTGTATGGGGCATATTTATCAAAGGTCAAATTGAAAATTAGAATTTTCGAATGTTGAAAATTTAAAAAAAATTAGAATTTCAAAATTTATCATGTACGGTCAGTTTTAAAATTCAAATTAGACTATTCGCCATCTAAAACTTGCCGGATTTGTGTTTTAGCCTATGGGGGACCTCCTATTTAGAAGTCATTTAGTGGACTTTAAAAAAAAAAAAATGTTTTTTTTTTTTGGTGTGAAAAAAATTTGAATCAAATTCTATTCTAATTCGATTTGAATTTGCAACTCGATCCTATTCACCGTTTTTAAACGATTTGATTTTTTTTTAATACATTTCGATTGGTCATTTTTTTTCCGAGTTGATGGGAGTTTTTGGAAACTCCCAAAAATTCGACCCTTGTTAAATCTTCCCCGATGTCTGAAAGTATAGACCGTAAGGTGTCTAATTTGTTGTGGGAGACGTTTTATGTATGTTGTCCATGTATTAAAGAATCTCGTTGGGTTTTGTTCTTTTCTGGCTATTGTTGTTGACCAAAACCTTTCTATTTTGATGACTGTGTCCCGTATAGGCTTGAGCCTATACCCTAAGGCAGTTTGGGAAGATTAGTCACCCGAAGTAGAAGCGATTAATCGCCGGGGGACTAAATCTCCCTGAATCTGGAGGATTAGTGAACTGACATCTGTCAGCAGCATCTAAAGACCTTTTTATCCGCTATAATGACCTCCCCAGCCATTTCAGCCACTAGCTTGAGGAATCCAAGATACTTGCAAGGAAATTAAAACAGTAATAGCTGGAAAGCTAAACATGCCGGGGTCTCACATCTGGGATAGGCCTGAGTGGAAGAAGAACAAGTTCACGATCAAGTTACGGGGACACCAGGAGCAAAGAACAACATCACCGAAGTGACTCCGGCAAGTGTTTGCTTGGACTAATTGGTCAACCTTAATAATGGTGTTATTCTATTGGCATGTGTCAGGCTGGTGCAAGATTTGTTAACTAGATGCTCTTTAGCCTAAGCTGAATAACCAAGGCTACTGGGACAAGTGTGAACATATAGGGCATGACTTACAATACAGACTAGTTCAAAAGGTAACATTTATGTTCTGTGTAATGTATCTACAATATGCTTCCCCCCCCCCAAAAAAAAAATAATCCTGTTACATCGCTCTGCTCCTAGGGAACGTATTGTGTGTCCGCACCTACAATGTAGACTCTGGGTAGGTGGACAAAGCAGCTACATTTTAGCACTGTTCCAGGACATTATCAATTCTTCTTCTCTTGGTTCCCGAGACATGAATACCAGTATATAATTAAGAGGAGATGAATAAACAAAAACAAAAAAAAACACTTGAAATTCAGGCAGAGTTTCCCTTAATCATTCATACTCCAGTCTCTACCTCGGGGAGGTGAATGCATACAGTATATTTTTATTACTTGTTATTTTATTCATATAACAATGAATTATGGATCGTGCCCTTGCTATGAATAAAGGGCACATTTATCACTTATGTGACTTCTTTTTCCCGTTGTGACCATGGATAACTTTTCCAAAGCAAAGTGTTTTATATTAACATTAATTTGTTTTGATAAACTTGGGAAAAGGCCATAGGACAGATTCGCACTGACTGGGTTGGACAATGCTGCCATATTCTTTACTGCCTTTCCACCTGGGCATGTATGGCAATACAGGGGTTACTTCTACACACAATAAGACCTTAAAGGGCATGTAAAGTCTAAAATAGAATAAGGCTAGAAATGCTGTATTATGTATACTAAATATAAACATGAACTTACTGCACCACAAGCCTAATCAAACAAGTAATTTATGCTTTCAAAGTTGGCTACAGGGGGTCACCATCTTGTAACTTTGTTAAACATCTTTGCAAGACTAAGACTGTGCACATGCTCAGTGTGGTCTGGGCTGCTTAGGGATCGTCATAAACAAAGCTGCTTGAGTTCTGCATGACTGGGAAGTAAGGTGGGGGCTCCCCCTGCTGTTCATAAGTATGATTGTTTCCCTGCTCAGCAGTTAGAGACCGTCTGACAATTCCTACCCACAGCAGTAAATGAAGGGAGAATTTCACTGCATACAGTCAGGTTTCTTAGAAAAACGGTACACATTTTTTAATTAATTGCCTTTACATGCCCTTTAAATCTCACCAGATCGTATATTTCAAGTTGAAAATCTGACATGGACGTCTTAGATTCCCAGGTGCCTTCATTCATGTGATTTGTTGACAAGCTTCAGTCACTCTTCACTGCTGTACTGCAAGTTGGAGTAACACCACCTCCCTTTGCCTCCTGCCAGTTTATCATCAGAACAATGGGAAGGATAGCTCCTTGACACCTCATCACTACGTGTAGATATGAGAATAGCAGTCAATAGTAAAAACCCAAGTCCCACTGTGACTCCAGTTACATTGAGTTGGAGAAACCATAGCTTATCTGAAAGCAGTTCCGTTGTGAAGTGTTGGCTCTTTCTTAAAGCAGAGAGTCAGGAACAATAACCTGAGATGTAAAGTCAAAAGCGCAGAACTGTCCATGTTTATTCTAATCTAGTGAATCTGTCCCCAAAAAACCATATTGGATGCAGAGCAGAGAAATAAATATTCACAAACAAGTAATGTTTTGCAAAACTAGGTTAATGTGTTTTATCTGCAGTACCTATTGTTTCTAAAACATATTTTACCATCCTATCCTAACATGAATCTTTTTGCTTCACCAGTAAGACTTCAAAGGCTGTTGGCATTCTCTTATTAGATTAAAAGTCAAGTGATGCATAGGTGCATAATAAAATGCCAGTTTGTCACTCTTTCATTCGTGGGTGGTTGGCAGATGTCTGAAATATGGAATCAGAAATTGCATTCGCTTCATGTACGCTTGCTTAACATCTTGTGTTTGTCAGTTAAAGAGCAAATAATAACATGCAACATCTTTCCAATCTGTCGCATCTGTTTATAATGAAAAACAAAATTCAAATGTGGAAACAAACTGATTTCCATCAGCAACATGTAGGCTGAATATTTTATAATATTTGTGCTCAAGCGGTGACCATGAAAAAGAATCCAAATGTGCAAATAACTATCCATACAGCCAGATTCAAAGTCGGCATGATATAATCGCTCCTTCAGTAGGAATAAATCAGTTGCATGGAATAGTAATGTTGTTTTTTGGGACACCACAGTTTCCTTTTTGGTTTGGATTTTAATTTGCCGCCTTCCATAGTGAAGATAAAATATACCCTGTGTATAAGCAAGTAGTAGTAGGGTAGTCCAGCTGCTTATTCTCAGGAATATTGTTGACCTCCATGGGATTTATATCTTACAGTACTTGGACTTATTTTTAACATGTCATCATGTGTATATAATTTAGGCAAAAGTTAAAGGCATTGTTCACATTTATATCAACGGTTGGTATGATGTAGAGCAGGGGTCCCCAACCTTTTTTACTCGTGATCCACATTTAAATGTAAAAAGACTTGGAGAGCAACACAAGCATGAAAAAGTTCATGGGGGTGCCAAAAAGTGCTGTGATTGGCTGTTTGGTAGCCTCTATATGGACTGGCAGCCTACAGGAGACTCTGGTTTCTGGTACACATGGTTTTTATGCAACCAAAACTTGCCTCCATGTCTGGAATTCAAAAATAAGCTCCTGCTTTGAGGACCCTGAGAGCAACATCTAAGGGATTGGTGAGCAACTTGTTGCTCGTGAGCTACTGGTTGGGGATCACTGATGTAGAGAGTGATATTCTGAGACAATTTGCATTTGGTTTTCATTTTTTATGATTTGTGGTTTTTGAGTTATTATTTCTCTTTTTTATTCAGTAGCTCTCCATTTTGCAAATGTCAGCAACCTGTTTGCTAGGGTCCAAATTACCCCAGCAATCATGCACTGATTTGAATAAGAGACTGGAATATGGAATATAGGAGAGGCCTACATAGAAAGATGAGTAATAAAAAGTAGCAATATCAATAGATTTGTTCCCTTACAGAGCATTTGTACAAGCTGGAAAGAGTCAGAAGAAGTAGTGATGCTGCGGCCGGGTTAGGGCCGGGTAAATCCTGACCTGCACCTGACCCTAACCCGCCCCTTCCTTAACCCGCACCCGCCCACATCCACTTCCAGGTTCCTTTTATAAACCCGCACCACCCGCCCCACTGATGATGTCACAAAAGGGGTGGGGCAAGGAGAAGAGCTCATCCTGCATCTGCCCACCACCCGCGATGGGTATCTGGCCTGCCCGCACATCACTGAGAAGAAGATGAATTTTTCAAAAACTATAAAAAAGAAAAAATTAAGTGCAAGTGAAAAGTTGCTTAGAATTAGCCATTAGTTAACATAAAGGTGAACCACCATTTTAAGGATTTTAGGGTCGGACTGGGCCCACAGGACACCGGGAAAAAATCTGGTCGGCCCCAACCCATGTGGAGCCCCAGCAGATCTTCTTTTTGATTCTTCTTCTGTGCTGATAACGGCACTCCCTCCCGCGCATGCTCACAATCGTGCTGGCAAGGATAAAGCAGCTATTTTGGTATGTGATGGGGAGGGGTGCTGTGGTAGAGCTTTGTGGGGGGGGGGTTGGTGGCACTCGTGGTGCCCCATAAACCCCAGTCCGACAATGAAGGATTTTAATGGCTTTTATCAAGGGAGATAGAGAAAGGATTTAGATTAGGAAAACATTGGGGGAAACAGTAAATGTAATACAATACAAAGGCAATTGCAGTGGTGAATGAGAGTTGTTCATACTGTATACTGTAAACTCCCATCTAAGCAGCAATTTCTCTGCTATATATAGATATATATACACAAGCAGTGTGTTGGACCAGGGTGCATCCTGATGCAGTGCTTTCACATATAGGCCTTTTTGCAAGGGTCAGCTGATGACCTGTTCCACTTTCTACATATAAACTGCTGACAAATATAGTTACATAGTTAAATCGGGTTGAAAAAAGACCAAAGTCCATCAAGTTCAACCCCTCCAAATGAAACCCAGCATCCATCCATACCTATACACACCAACCCCTCCATAAACTCATATAAACTATATATACTCATAATAGCCTTTGATATTATGTCTGTCCAATAAATCATCCAAGTCCCTCTTATAGTCATTAACTGAATCAGCATCACAACATCACCCGGCAGTGCATTCCACAACCTCACTGTCCTGACTGTGAAGAACCCCCTACGTTGCTTCAAATGAAAGTTCTTTTCTTCTAGTCTAAAGGGGAGGCCTCTGGTACAGTGATCCACTTTATGGGTAAAAAGGTCCCCTGCTATTTGTCTATAATGTCCTCTAAAGGCCCCCATACATGGGACGATAAAAGCTGCCGACAGACTGAGTCGGCAGCTTATCGGCCGTGTGTTAGGCCATCCAACGGCCTTCCCCGATCAATATCTGGCCAAAAGTCGGGCATATGTTGATAGGGCAGGGTAGAAAATCCCGTCGGATCTCAGCCGCATCTGTGTGTTTATATGACCGCCCGTATTGGATGCATTATGATCCAATCGTTGGGCCCTAGGGCCCACAATCGGATCAGCCCGATATCGCCAAACAAGCGGATCTCTACGTCTATGGCCACCTTTATGTACTTGTAAAGTGTAATTATGTCCCCTCTCAAGCGTCTTTTTTTCCAGAGAAAACAACTCCAACCTTGACAGTCTACCCTCATAATTTAAATCTTCCATCCCTCTAACCAGTTTAAATATAACAATTTTATTGCAGCCTAAGGTCAACTGAAAATCACTGCGCCTTCTGACTGTAAATCAAACAAAAGAAGAATGATGGACAGGCCTTTCCATTAAAATGTAATAAATAAGCAATTACTTGACTAGAATATAATGCCTCCCCTTTATTATTGAAACCCCTCCTTGCCTGCATGTCTGCAGGACATCTGATCGACTCACGGGAAAGATAATGGCTTTAACCAATGTAAAATTGAGGTTGTGCCACTGGAGATTTCCATGTTGTGTTCAACTGATAGTGATCTCCTAAGGCTGCAATGGGAAGCAAAGCTAAATAATCAATGGCTCAGACATTTTATTCCTTTTCTTCTGCTTTTCTTCTACGTCTATCACTGCACAGACCTGAAGCCTTTCCATATTCTACATCGTACAATAGTTATTCCTATTGATATTTCATTTTATATTGGGTGCAGTTGCCAGTATCATAGTATTATATACTATTAGTTGCCAGTATTATGTAGCATCAGCCAATGAGACTAGCCTTACAACATCTTACTGTTGTGATTGGCTGTTATGTTATGTAACTGCAGGAACCAAACATATCAAATATTTATTCTTTATTTGGGTGGAATTTAGTGTTTGGTATAATCAGTATGTCAATGCCAAACTGAAAAAGGGAACTTTATGAGGGCAACACTAACCAATCCAAGGTCTACAAGCTGTTATTTGGGTCTTTTACCGTTTCAAATACATATTTAGATACAGCAGCATTTACAGGTCAATAGAAGCTGTTTTTGTTTTGTGGCAGCAGTTAATTATAACATTTTTCAATTATTTTTTTGAAAAATGATCCTTATAAACATTATTGATCCTACATGGTGATTTTAGCCAACTACTAATATACGATGACATAAATATGGGATACCATGGAATTGTCATTTATTTGTCAGGGGCTGCTACAGATGCCAAGATCAGTATTTTATAGGCTGCAGGATGAAATTATGTTAAAAGCTTCTGCATATAGACAATGAGTTCTTGTATTTAATAGGCAGTCTACAGAATGGATCTGTAATTACTAATACCAGTGTAACATACAGTAGCTTTACAGAACAACTGCTTGACGGAGCTATCAGGACTTGTTTGTACAATAGTCGAAATTTAATTCACTCACGACCATGGGCATTAAAGGGAATCTGTCATTTTTTTATTGTGCCGTTTTTATTTTTAAATTACACCGTTTACACTCCAAATAATTCACTCTACCATGTAAAATGCCATTCCTAACCCAACAAGTGTATTTTTTTTAGTTGTAATATTGGTGTGTAGGTGCATCTCATGTCATTTTGCCTGGTCATGTGCTTCCAGAAAGAGCCAGCACTTTAGGATGGAACTGCTTTCTGGCAGGCTGTTGTTTCTCCTACTCAATGTAACTGAATGTGTCGCAGTGGGACCTGGTTTTTACTATTGAGTGTTGTTCTTAGATCTACCAGGCAGCTGTTATCTTGTGTTAGGGAGCTGTTATCTGGTTACCTTCCCATTGTTCTGCTGATAGGCTGCTGGGGTGGATGAAAAAGAGGGGGTGATATCACTCCAACTTGCAGTGCAGCAATAAAGAGTGACTTAAGTTGCTTATCAGAGCACAAGTCACGTGTCTGGGGGCACCTGGGAAACTGACAATATGTCTAGCCCCATGTCAGATACATATTAAATATAAATTGCTCTTTTGAAAAATGGTTTTCAGTGCAGAATTCTGCTGGAGCAGTACTATTAACTGTTTTATTTAGAAAAAAAACATGTTTTCCCATGACAGTATACCTTTAAAGGAGTGGTTCACCTTTAAAGTAACTTTTAGTATGTTATAGAACAACCAATTCTAAGCAACTTTCAGTCCTCCAGGGATATAAGATTCTCAGCCACGATGAGTAAGTCCCTCTTGGATTTAAATAAATACTTACTCAAATCGAGCCTGGCCCCGAAGTTCCCCCTGGGCCTGACTTGAACCAAACAGATTCTCTCAGGAAATTAACCAGACAGCTTTATTTGAGGTATACATTAATACAGAGTATTACAATACAGAGTATTAAATAATAGCTCACACGCCCTGAAAGCTCGTGAGGACGTTGGGGGACAATAAGCAATACAACAGATGACTATTTAACCATTTTCTTCTTCCATGGGGCTGATCCAGAGGCATCCAATCATCATTCTTGTTTTAGCATAACTGTGTCACTATTTCCATCTTAGGGACAGACTCACAGTCTCAGTACAATAGCCAAATAAGATGTAACTACTGTGTCAGCTCAGTGTCCAGAATGGTATCTATGCTGTAGTTTCTGAGACGATGTGTCTTGCTTGGCCTTCCACTATACTTGTGACATGAGACAACAGATGTATTCCTTGTTCTGTGCAAACATTCTACATTCTAATAACAGAATGGCCTTTAACCTTGAGCTACTTATACAATACAGCAATTCTGTAACTAGTGTTGTGTTCTATAATCTTTGTTCTTTGATAATAACCACTTATGGCTTAAATCTTAAACTCTGATATCTACATTCATTATTTCTTTTTTATAGTTTTATGGCTATTTGTCTTTTTCTTCTGATTCTTTGCAGTTTTCAAATGGGCGTCACTGTCACAAATGGTCTGTAAGGCTACACATCTATTGTTATTGTTACTTTTTATTACTGATCCTTCTATTCAGTCTCTCTCCTATTCATCTTCCAGTCTCTTATTCAAATCAATGCATGGTTGCTAGGATAATTTGGGCCCTAGTTACCAGATTGCTTAAAATGCAAATTGAAGAGCTGGCGGCTAAAAAGCTAAATAACTCAAAAACCTTTAATAATAAAAAAATAAAACAAATTGTAAATTATCTTAGAATATCAGTCTTTACATCATACTAAAAGTTATCTCAAAGGTGAACAATCCCTTTAAGTTGCTCCAAGAAAGCTCTTAATCCTGAAAATGATTTGGTATTCTCTACCAACACAGCCCTTTATCAATAAAGATCTGTTCCTCCAAAGATGCCCCAGTAGCTCCCCGTCTTCTGCTGATTCCCAGCACATGTTTTGGGCTGCTCTACATTACTTGAGTTTAGGTGATTCCTGAGGACCCCTAAATTTAGCTCAACAACTGCTCAGTAAAAGTGAAAAGCAGGGTATCCTAAATTCACCATATAAAAATGCTGCATGTGCTGCCTATCCCTGGCACGGCCTAAATTTCCCTGGCCATTTAATACCTGTAGAACTTCTGACACAAGACAAACTTTTTAAACTGGTCTTGAGTCTGTGTCCTTCTTTATAGTCAAAATTCCAAGGCTCCTTAGGGTGGTGGCAGACGAGGTTACTGGGGGGAGATTAGTCGCCCAACGACAAATCACCTCTTGTTAGGCAACTTATCTCCCCTAAATGCCTGAATGTAAATCACCGGCGGGATGGCACTCGGAATGCTGCGGCTTTCCAAAGTCGTCCGGACAACTTTGTAAAACGAAGCGCTCCGAGGGCCGAGTGCCCATTTTTATGTGGTCACACCAATACATAATGCATAGTGCTTTTCCCTAATTTCCTGAATTGTACACCATTTTTTTCTGAAAAAACATAAAATGGGAGTTTTACTATATGCTCTTGTGCAAAAAAAAAAATCCATCAGTCTTCATAGGCTTTTGCAATGTCATTTACCATCTTCTAGTTTAAGATGTAATACACACATTTCAGTACCTAATGGGAAATATTGCTGCAATTGCATAAAAGATTGGCCCGCAGGCTCTACTTTTGAAAATTGTCATCATGAATGACAAGAAATGTGATTTTTATTGCTCTTTCCATAGGGTACAAAAGAGTCTGAAATTCAGAAAATTAATGAAAGCTGTGTATGTCTTTCAGGGAAATTAATTAGTGACTTAAAATTATCTTTTATATTACGTGGAGTTTTTTTTTGCAACATTTAATTACAAAATTATATTTAAACCCATTTCCTGGATTCGATGACAAGAGGCGATATATTCATGGAATTATGCTTAATATAATATATTAGGCTGTGATAGAAAGGAAGGAGTCTTTTTATTCTCCTCCCAAAATACCGTAGAGGTGCTGGCAGTACCTGCCAGTTTTTATGGGGGCACTCTGGCAATTAGTCACATAACTAGCTGATAATTACACAGTCAGCGACTGAAACAAGATTGGTGAGGTTCCACCTGGTGTCTCTATTTTTAGGGATAATCTGTGGTAACCATGTAATACAGAGTAACTGTAAAAATTGTAAGAATATTTTAAAGCAGACACCCCTAAGGACTTAGGAGCAGATTTACTAAAGGGGAAGTGACTAACGTTGGCGACTATCCGCCAGCGTTACCACTTTTAGGCACTTCGCTGATTTACTAACAGGTGCAGGCGTAGATTCACTAGTGGAAGAGACAGACGGTAGAGCTCATTCGCACTCTATCGCTGGCGTATTGACGCCAGTGCACAATGGCGCAAAATTATTTAAAGTATTTAAAGAGACATTTTGGATTTTTGCATTGCCCGTTATAGGTCCTAGTGCCTTCTGAGTTTGTTCTTGTCCGATTCTGATGCCTGTTGCGATCCCTGCCTGGTTTTTGACGATTCTGACTTCTGTATCCTGACCCCTGCCTGATAACCGACTCCACTTACTCCGTATCCCTTCTGATTGATCTCCTGGTTTGACCCTTGCCTGCCTGACTCCGATTGTACACTGCCTGCCTCGACCTGGCCTGATCTGCCTACGCTTTCTGTCTACGCCTTGTACAGTGACCGTCTGCCCAAAAGACTTTGCATTCCCGTTGTGCTCATTCAGAACCTTTCGCTTGGCACCTCTCTTAATAAGACCTGGCGGCATTCAATTAGCCAAGGGCTCCTCCCGGCTGTTAAAGGCGGAAGCAAGAGCCGAGAACAGGGAGCCTAGCATTGGTTCTGAATTTAGGGTGTCGACCGTGACAATAGATCTTCCTCATTACTTACATCAGATTTTTAGTGAGAAAAGTTATTAAGTCCCAAAAAATGCTGACGTCTTTTCCTTTTTTCAAAGTGCAAAAGTCCTTAAAAATTTTTTTGGTTAACCGGGTTCCCCCATACATTTTTTTTACATATGAAATATAAACTATACAGTGGGCTCCTGTGTAGGGCAATATAACAACTCTATTGTCTTTATAAAGGTTCCCTGGGCTTGTGTAATGTAATGTATTTGCTGCAACATATACGTCCATTCAACTTTAACTTCCCGCCGTATGCAGTGTAGACGTCTAACGAAGTTGCGCTAGGCATAATTGAACACTAGCACATCTTAGCTTAGATTGCCGAAGTAACGCTAGCGAAAATTTGCCAGCGTTTGGCGACCTGGACGTAACTTTGCATTTTAGTAAATTAGTGTTGTTTGAGCGAATATTTGCCTCGCGATGGGGGTGATAGGGATGCATCAAATCCAAGATTTGATTCGGTATTTGCCCTGGATTCAGCCATTTTCAGCAGGAATCGGATTCAGCTGAATCCTTGTGCCTGGCCGAACCGAATCTGAATCCTTTAAAGGAGAAACAAACCCTTAATAAAAAACCCGGACACCCTAGCCTACATATACCCCCCTCCCCCCAGCCTAGCTGCCCCCCCTGGGCAAATGCCCCTAACTCTTTACTTACCCCTCCGTGCAGATTCTGTCCAGCGGAGTTCATGGGCGCCATCTTCTTCTCTTCGGTGATCTTCGGAATTAGACCGGCAAATCGTTGCATGCACAGTTGGAGCATTTTTCTGTTTTGGGACAACTGCGCATGAGCTGAAACTCACAAAAATTGCTTAAGTGCCTGTCTCATTTTAAAGTATTGATAAATTGGAGGAAAAACGGATTTGATCAGAGTGGGTGAGAAAATTTCACATTTTTATAGAAAAATAGTATTGGTGGAAAAAATAGTAATCAAAATTTTACAAAAAAGGTCCCTTAAGGTATAGAAATCCAAATTACATAAGACCCCTAATTTGGAAAACCCCAGGTCCCAAGAATTCTAGCTGACAGGCGTCCCATTCTTGTAATAGAAAGTTCTTGTTTTGTGAGGATATTATGGAATAACAGTGTTGCACCTGCAGCCATGTTGGTTTTTGTTGGCTGGCAAAAGTGTTTTGGACAAATCCCCATAACACCAAGAGCCCTGGAACCATTTTCATTTCATCTGCAATGGTATCCATAGTTTCGTTTCTCTTGGCATTAAATAAGTCAAATGATTTAATTAGAATGAATACACGTGAAGGACGTTATTTCATATTCCAAAGTTGAAGTAGTCCTCATGTGTTTAATTGTTTTAGTATAAATGAATGATGAAATGATGGAGGGAACTTGGCATCTCCACCAGTGATTGTGCATCTGCCAGAAGCAACCACCTGCAAGATCAGGGAACCGTTGATCTGTTCTATTCTAATTATATGATGCTGGGCCAACGGTGTAGATTCTCCCACTCTCTGAACTGAGAGGAAATCAACAAATTTTGGATTAAGGTTTAATTTACTCCATGTAAACTGTTTTCATTCAAGTTCCCAACACAGAAGTGCATAAATAGCCTGCACATGCAAACTTCATTATATTTACCTTATTTATCTGTAATGTAATATTCTGCACTGAAATACTGATCGCCAAAATGGTCGGAATACATCTGTGCTTGATTCCTAGTGCCACCGTTGGAAGAAGTAGACGACATGAGTCTATAGAGCAACAATAACACCAAAAAATTAAAAAATTAAAGGAGTGACAATATAATATACTGTTGGCCTGTACTGGTAAAACTGGTGTGTTTGCTTCAAAAACACTACTATAGTTTATATAAACAAGCTGCTGTGTAGCCATGGGGGCAGCCATTCAAGCACAGGATACACAGTAGATAACAGATAAGTACTACTATAGTTTATATAAACAAGCTGATGTGTAGCCATGGGGGCAGCCATTCAAGCACAGGATACACAGTAGATAACAGATAAGTTACTACTATAGTTTATATAAACAAAGCTGCTGTGTAGCCATGGGGGCAGCCATTCAAGCACAGGATACACAGTAGATAACAGATAAGTACTACTATAGTTTATATAAACAAGCTGATGTGTAGCCATGGGGGCAGCCATTCAAGCACAGGAAACACAGTAGATAACAGATAAGTACTACTATAGTTTATATAAACAAGCTGCTGTGTAGCCATGGGGGCAGCCATTCAAGCACAGGATACACAGTAGATAACAGATAAGTACTACTATAGTTTATATAATCAAGCTGATGTGTAGCCATGGGGGCAGCCATTCAAGCACAGGAAACACAGTAGATAACAGATAAGTACTACTATAGTTTATATTAACAAGCTGCTGTGTAGCCATGGAGGCAGTCATTCAGGCACAGGATACACAGTAGATAACAGATAAGCTCTGAAGAATCCCATTGTAAACTGCAGCGCTTATCTGTTATCTGCTGTGTATCCTGTGCCTTTTCTCTCTTTTCAACTTTGAATGGCTGCCCCCATGGCTACACAGAATCTTGTTGATATAAACTTTAGTAGTCTTTCTGACCAGTGACCAGTTTTACCAGTGTGGCACAACAGTACATTATATTTTCATTACTTTAAAATACTTTCATTTTTTGGTGTTACTATTGCTTTAAGTTCCAAGCGGGACAGATGATGCCAGTTACAAATACGGAGTTCTCTGAATATAAATGGCTGGGTGCATATTGTAAAATGATTACTCTGTTAAAATCCTCAACCCTTTCTGTCTACATTAAATAATAAGCGGCAATTTTGATGCCACTCAAAAGCAAATGGACTGAAATCTTCAGCATTTTCAGAGAATAGAGGACAGATGATAAAATGAATTTTGAAAAGTGAATGGTTTCTTGATTTCTCCATTTTCAAAGCATCAGCGACTTTGCTCCTTTTGTGTGTGGGAAATTGAACTGTCGTTGTTATTATGGTTTTTCTTGCTTTTCTAATAGACTGTTCCATTGTACCTGATCCATTTTCCCCTCTATGAATATAATTTGTAAGAAGTCATACTTTCCTGCAGATAACTTCCTAAGCAGATATTTTTGTTTTATTTGGATAAGATATTCAAAGCCTTAGTGCCCCATTAGCACATTGTGGGCAGGTTTGTACACTGAGTCCTTGCATTACTGTCTGTTTAAAGCAGAAGGTAAAACAGAGCTGCTTCATGCTCGCTAAAGTGTCTTACTACTCACTATCCACCAACTCTTTAACAGTTTATGGAGCCTTAATATGCCTCCAACTAGATCTTGATCCTTTCTTCTTTATACGGACTTTCACTCACCTTCCACCTACTCTTTATCAGCTTATGGAGCCTTAATACTGTAAGTCTCCAACTCTTCCTACACTAGAACTCGAGTCCAAAGGCCAGGTATAAGCTTAGAAAGGTTTCTTTTTTTTCTTCCATATATGGTCTTCCACTCACCTTCCACCTACTCTTTATCAGCTTATGGAGCCTTAATATGTCTCCAACTCTTCCTACACTAGAACTCGAGCCCAAGGGCCAGGTATAGGCTAGAAGTGTTTTTTTCTTCATTTTCTTCTTCTTCTGCTTCTTGTCTTTTACTCACCTTCCACCTAGACTTTATCAGCTTATGGAGCCTTTATATGTCTCCAACTCTTAAAACACTAGAACTTGAGCACAAGGCATATGCTTAAAAGGAGTTTTTCTTCTTCTTCTTTATATGGTCTTTCACCCACCTTCCACCTACTCTTTATCAGCAGATGGACCCTTAATATGTCTCCAACCCTTCCTACACTAGAACTCGAGCCGAAGGCCAGGTATAAGCTTAGAAGGGTTTTGTCTTCTTCTTCTTTATATGGCCTTTCACTCACCTTCCACCTACTCTTGATCAGCTTATGGAGCCTTAATACTGTAAGTCTCCAACTCTTCCTACACTAGAACTCGAGCCCAAAGACCAAGTAAAAGCTTAGAAGGGTTCTTCTTTTTCTTCTTTATATGGTCTTTCACTCACCTTCCACCTACTCTTTATCAGCTTATGGAGCCTTAATATGTCTTCAACCCTTCCTACACTAGAACTCAAGCCCAAAGGGCAGGTATAGGCTTAGAAAGGTTTTTTCTTTTTTATATGGTCTTTCACTCACATTCCACCTACTCTTTATCAGCTTATGGAGCCTTAATATGTCTCCAACTCTTCCTACACCAGAACTCAAGTTCAAAGGCCAGGTATGAGCTTATAAGTGTTTTTTCTTCTTCGCTGCCTTCTTTATCTGGTGTTTCAATGCAGATATCAGCGTCTCCCTTTATTACTGTTTCCAGGCTGATTGTCAAACTTCTACAAGCAAGATTTCATTGTTATATCAGAGTTATTGGTCTGTAGTCCTGGTCTGAAGCTGTGAAGATACAGATACATTTTTGAGATTTGCCAGGAGAACCCTTAAGGGACAAAAGAAACAGTATTTCCTGGTGATTAGAATGGCTTATCTAATAGGGGCTGCCAGGGTTGGGCTGGGGACCCCTCCCAAGCCGCAAAAACTGATTTAGATCATAAACATTACTCAATCTTTATGAAAGTTGAAGGTCCTGAGGGGTTTGAGAGTAACTGTAATAACAAACTTAGATTATAGATTTATGGTTTTTAATAATATAATGGAGAGAGGTCAAATAATGGAGAGAGGTCACATAAATTATCATTATTATTTATACTAAAGATCCTATATATTGAAACATAATTAATCTTAATTTGATAATTTGGATACCTGTATTTTGCAAGTGTATAAGTATTTGTCACTTTTTGTAATATTTTGTATTTTCTGAATTTAGTTTTGGATTTTTCAAGCAATTTAACACATTTAATAATTTTATATCTAAATCAAATATTTGCACTATCACTTTTTATCAGTAATTGGATACACCTGTGACACCTCCTTAAAACACGTTCACATGTGTAGTTCACATAACTCTGAGGAAGTGCCGAGCTACAGGCACGAAACGTGTTAGTTTTGCACCCCACTGCTGTAATTTGATTATGAGTGCCTAAATAAAGAAGCCAGCGTTGATATTAAATTTGTCTCCCCTGTATTGGATCAGCGCATGAACCGAGTTTATTCAGTGTTACAGAAGCCGGTAAGGGAAGAGACCGGGATCTCGCGATAGCAGCGACCACAGGGGTTAAGGCGTATGGGTGAGCCCTGTCATACCACGCTGAAATTTGCGTCCTGAGGGGTATGCCCAACAGATCTCCAACTTTACCATTTACTTAGTTCGAGTGAAGGAATAGAATAAAAAAAACTTCGAATTTCGAATGTTTTTTTTTGGCTACTTCGACCATCGAATGGGCTACTTCGACCTTCAACTACGACTCCGAATCGAACGATTGAACTAAAAATCGTTCGACTATTTGAACATTCGATAGTCGAAGTACTGTCTCTTTAAAAAAAAACTTCGACCCCCTAGTTCGCCACCTAAAACCTACCGGAGTCAATGTTAGCCTATGGGGAAGGTCCTCATAGGCTTTGCTATCTTTTTTAGGTCGAAGAAAAATTGTTTGATCAATGGATTAAAATCATCCGAATCGAACGATTCGAAGGATTTAATCGTTCAATCGAACGATTTTTCGTTTGATCAAACAAATTGCGGTAAATCCTTCGACTTCGATATTCGAAGTCGAAGGATTTCAATTCGGCAGTCGAATATCGAGGGGTTAATTAACCCTCGATATTCGACCATAAGAAAATTTGCCCCCTAATGTTTATCAGTGAAACTCAGATGTAATTTAGTAAAGTTTTGGGAAAAGTTACCATTAATTTCTCATTTGTTTTATATTGCTCAGGGGAAACTTGTGTTGCTGTTCAAATGATCAGAACCTGTTTTAATGACTATAAAGGAAAGTTTGGCTTTTTATAGAATTTTTGTTTTTCAGCTCCATGCGGGATTGCATTGGCTCTAAAGTAGGTTTCCCGTTGCTAACTGGTTATCTCGAAGTCATGCTGAGCCAGGATAGTGCTATTCATATATGAGGTTTCAAAGAATATTTAAGAAATGATTCCAAATATCTGTATTTAATGAACACAATAAACATAGGGTATAAAAATGTAAACATAATGATGCAGCCATTAACATAAGACGCATTGAGCACTGGTTCTGGTTCTGGTAGTGAGTCAGACGATTTCAGCAAACATTTACATTTGTACATAAAAACCTTAGGTTTATTATCGTTAGCCAGAACTTCAACATGTTTAAAGAAAGACGGGACTATGCTTTAACTGAGAGCAGCTGACAGTACAGTATATATAACTGAGCTTTCAGAAGTATTGTAACATTTGCTCTTACCCATTAAGGCAAGGGTTGTCCAACATTGGATGATTATCTTGTCAGGAGCATATTATCACTAAATAAGGTTTTAGATATAGGAAAACAATGGTGTATCAGTCATTGGGGCATATTTTCAAGAATGGATGGGGCATAAAATAAATGTTCACCTTGATTATCACCCTAAGTCACTTTCAAGCTGGGCTCTCAGGCCTGTGAAGGAGATCCAACATACATTCACCCTGAGTCTTTCTCCAACAGACATTCAGGCTAACCCCCCCTCCCGTCTCAATCCCACAGTTTGGAAAACAATACTCTAAACCCTGCCAGCTAAGGGTTACAAGGCTAGGACAAACTGTGCCTATATTTAGGTATAACCCCAATAAATATGTTTCTACCTACAGAGAAAATCTTCAAAACCCAAATTATCTTATAGTATAGTAAGGGATACTGTCATGGGGAAATTTTTTTTTTTCGAAATGAATCAGTTAATAGTGCTGCTCCAGCAGAATTCTGCACTGAAATCCATTTCTCAAAAGAGCAAACAGATTTTTTTTATATTCGATTTTGAAATCTGACATGGGGCTAGACATATTGTCAATTTCCCAGCTGTCCCAAGTCATGTGACTTGTGCTCTAATAAACTTCAATCACTCTTCACTGCCATACTGCAAGTTGGAGTGATATCACCCCCTCCCTCCCCCCCAGCAGCCAAACAAAAGAACAATGGGAAGGTAACCAGATAGCAGATCCCTAACACAAGATAACAGCTGCCTGGTAGATCTAAGAACAACACTCAATAGTAAAAACCCATGTCCCACTGAGACACATTCAGTTACATTGAGAAGGAAAAACAGCAGCCTGCCAGAAGCATTTCTCTCCTAACGTGCAGGCACAAGTCACATGACTGGGGGCAGCTGGGAAACTGAGAAAATGTCTAGCCCCATGTCAGATTTCAAAATTGAATATAAAAAAATCTGTTTGCTCTTTTGAGAAATGGATTTCAGTGCAGAATTCTGCTGGAGTAGCACTATTAACTGATGCGTTTTGAAAAAAAATGTTTTCCCATGACAGGATCCCTTTAAGGTAAATATAAAGGATACTGTACCCCCTACTGTACATTATAATGACATTAGAAGTCACCATGGATTTCACCTGGGAGTCCATATAAAGGTACAAGGCTTAAGGCTGAATACTTTAATAAAGGTCATGAAAATCCAAGGTGACTGCTACCAGCCTTATATACTTTCATATATGTTTATTATTCTTTATAACCTACATTGAAGTCATCCCATGTTTCCATTTGTATGGGAGAAGGGGAGAATTGGTGATTTGAATGTGTGTAGGCTGTGCATTCCATTTAGGGGATGTTGTGAATGTAGTTCAGAAGGCTGGATATCACCACCCTGGTCTTGTATGTTATGGTGGTCTTGTTACAGCTGTTGGAGTCCATCTGCTGCCCATGTGTGTACCAGTTCTGACTGATTAATTGGGGGAGCTGGAGTGGGACTGGCCTGAAGTGCCCACTCCACCAGCATCGAGGTAGGACTATCATATCCACATATCCTTTTTGTAGCAGTGCCAGCTTATATACACAGGATTAGTGATGGGAGCGAATTTGGGACATTTTGCTTCGCCGAAAAATTTATGAAACGGCGAAAAATTTGCGAAACGGCGCCGGCGTCTCGTTTTTGACGCCACCATCTGTTTTTTGGAAAATTCGCCAGTGAAAATGCGCCAGTATCCAAAAAACCGGATGCAGGAATTTGCAGCGAATTCGCACTTGGCGAATAAATTCGCCCATCACTACACAGGATACTTATAAACAAATTTGTTTTATTAATATCCATTCTAGCACCAATGTGCTTAATTATGTGTCACTTTAAGTGAACAGGATATGCTGTTTATATGGTGAATAAAGTTCCCCCTATGGTAAAATATAAGGGTTCCATGACTATATAAAAGCATGAGGCCAAAGGCTATTATATTACTTCTAATATCCTTATATTTTCCAACACTTTATTATAATACACAAGTTTTAGTGAGTCGTGTGACAGAACATGTGACATCCCTATGCTCCATTTACAGGATATAATTTACATGATATTCGTGGCTTTTGTGTATTATAAGGATATTACTTACAGTTTGACCTATAGGCAAACTGTAGATTATCTGCCAGAAATTGTCAAATACAGAGGAACACTGAGGACAATGGCACATGGGATGTTTTATCGCCTCGGGTAAATCCTAGTCCCCTCTCCACCAGCAGTACAGGTATAGGATCTGTTATCCAGAAACCCATTATCCACAAATTTCTGAATTACAGACAGGCCATTTCCCATAGACTCCATATTATCCAAATATTCAAAATTTTAAAAATAATTTCCTTTCCTGTATAAAATAAAACAGTAGCTTGTACTTGGCCCAAACTAAAATATAATTAATCCTTATTGGAAGCAAAACCAGCCTATTGGCTTTATTTAATGTTTACATGATTTTCTAGTAGACCTAAGTTGTAAAGATCCAAATTATGGAAAGATCCGTTAGCCGGAAAACCCCAGGTCCCAAGTATTCTGGATAACAGGTCTCATACCTGTACTTTGAATCGCTGGTGAGAAAACACATACAAAGCAAAGTGGCAGAAGTTTCCTTGGCAGTTGAGTTTGGCCTACTTCGGGAAGTGAAAGCTAAGCATACAGTATGTTACTATATTATGTGGCAGTGGTAAAATACTATTTACACATTTACAATGGGAAAAGCTGATCCTTGAATTGAATTGTGAAGCTGAGATGAGATGCTGAGCAGGTACAATGGTTTGCTGCTTGTTGATTGGCCTTCCCAAGGCTGCCGAGAATTATATCACGTTCCATTCTAGAGGCAGTGTCACCATCTATGGGATGTGATGTGACCCTTTTGTTATTTCTCTGCATCAACAACATGCTTCAACATAAATGTGATGTTTGTGAGGCCGAACTTCATGTCCTTGAGTGTGTGTTTGAAAATCAGGTACTTTTGTGCTTTAATGTTACATTATGGATTGACTCCCATGTTACTATGTTTCAGTACAAACTGGATTCATGTAAAAATTCCATGAGTAACTGGAGGTCTGACTTCATAAACCTTCTAGGATCCAGTTTTCCCCAGTACCCTAGCACCTTAGGCACTGCCATTCCCGGGGATATATATGGACAATACATTCCACCTGATTGTACTCAAAATTGAAAGATCTTCTTGTCCAGAAGAAGCCAAGGAAAGAACCTAAAAGTTATGACTACAAAACCTGAGATATAGGGCAGGTATGGGACCTGTCATCCAGAATGATTATTGGAACCAGGGGTTTTGTGGATAAGGGATCTTTCCGTAATTTGGATCACCATACTTTAATGTGCCTGTTTATTAAAGTCCAAATGGAAAAAACTTTTACCATAAAATTTAAATTTTGAGTGGAAAAAAACTAAAATTTATCGGGATTTATTAAAGCCAGATGCTGCAAAAAGTCCAAATCCGAAAATCCGGCACCTCAGACCTGCTGAGGTTGTATATAAGTTAATGGGAGAGGTCCCTATCCTATTTGGATGTTTTTGTGGTCTGCGCTGGAATTGGCCCGAAAATCCAACAATTTTGGAATTTTCGAACTATAATACAAAAAACTCAGTTTTTTTAGAGCTTAGGACAAATCAATGTCTAAATCACTTGCAGGTTAAAGGGCCTGTAAAGTTTAAAATAGAATAAGGCTAGAAATGCTGTATTTTGTATATTTATAGGATTGTTCTGCCTCCAATAAGATTTAATATACAGTATCATCATTGGGATCAAGTACTGTACTGTTTTATTGTTACAGAGAAAATGGAAATATTATTTTAAAAAATGTGAATTATTTGATTAAAATGGAGACTATGGAAGTTGGTCTTCCGAGCTTTCTGGATAACAGGTTTCTATACCTGTACATATAAATAATGTTTCTGTAAACCCAAATTGTACGGTTAAAAGACTTTCTATCCTTTCTAATATCTGAATAACTAACAGTTCACTCTCAAATACAGCGGGTAGTAGATAGGTCTTTATAACAACACCTTCCCTTTCAACAGCAATCCCTTAATATAATAACAAGTACAGATTAAAAGCTATATTTGCAGGGATTTATTTGCTTGGTGGAAGACTGGGTAATGAGGCAATTAACTCTCCCCAAAGTACAGTGTTTTAAAAAAATAATTAAAAAATAGATAAATGCATATTTATGAAGTGAGCCAACTGCAATTACACAGTGTTGTAGGGACATTCAATCTCTATGTTTAACAACAGTGAAAATTGAAAATAAAGATTTTCAGCATTTCACATTTATCATAAAATTAATGGAGTTTTAGCAATTTTGACTTAAATAAAGCCATTTATGTACTTATTATTTCAGATTGAAATTATTGAACTGTCAGCATTGGATAAAAAGAGTAATTAGCACAGAAGCGCAATGCGAAGATTCACACTCTCCATTCGTCATTGATTATTTATTTGTTGTTACGCAAATTATATTTCTGCCTGAAAAGGTTCTGGTCAACGAGATTCTATTTATGGCAACCTACATGTTTGTTTTAGCACTTCTATAAGAATAATGAGCCAGACTTCCATGCAATTATGGGAACATGCTGTGCACCCTATTTCCGTTCCTAAAATTAATTCTTGTACAAAAGTAGCCTAAAACCCCTACATAAAATGATACATTTACTTTAGTGTATTGTTGTTATGCTGGTGGGTGGTAATAAGTAAGGTGGGAAGTCTGGGATATATCCGTAGATGGCAGGACAGAGTCTTTAAGCCATTAGGAAACAAGATTTAATAAAGATTAAACTTACATACCAGGTGCAAACAAAAGTACAGGCAGTGATAAGAAAACAGCAAGCAGGAATTGTAGTCAGAAACAGGCCAAGGTCAAAACTGGGAAATCCACAGCGGTAGGAATCAGGAACAACGAATTTGGAAGAAGGAACTAGGAATTTGGAAAGTGGAACTCAAAATTTGGAACAAGGAACTCGGAATTTGGAAAGAGGAACTCAGAATTTGGTACAAGGAACGAGGAACTCGGAACAGGTCTCACGAACTGGGATCTCGGAACAAGGAACTTGGAACTTGAAACGAAGGACGGCAAGTCATGCAGGGAAGCCAGCAATGACCAAACCCTGAGCAAAGGTCAGGGCCGGGCTTATAAAGAGTCATAATGACAAGATGGGTAATACAGGATACAAATGAGATGGGAGGAGACAAAATACAGGCCGAATCAGGGAACACATAGGTGAACAGATCAGGACCAGTCCTAAGAGCCTCCAGTGGCTCATGAGGTAGATGCAAAAGTCCTGAAACCCCACACACAAGGGTTTGAGTCCTGGCTGGTCATGACAGTTGTCTTGAAATATATCAGTGACCATCACTGTATTGGAATAAAAGACTGCTTGTGCCCTGGGTTTGCTCTTTCAGGAGGAATCTCTCCCCCGATCAGAGGCAGTCACCTCTTAAGTCACCTCTTAATCATTTAAGCCTGTGCAAGAGAATGTTGTATATTTATATCCGCTTAACCACCCATTGTGCATTGCCCATTTATTCCTATAGATATATTCATCTTTGTTCTGCACTGATGCGGATCACACACCTACAAATCCATTTAATGAACAACGGTTAAAAGAAATATTAAAGGGAATGCGAAAAATCCAACTGGAAAATAGACAATCTTCTGGAATTTGGACATTTAATTCTGTTCGGCAGATGTTGGACTTGTTTGGTCTAAACTGCCCCAAATTAATTATATCTACAATAATGCATCAGCTTTACTGATGGGCGAATTTCTCCCGTTTCCCCCGAAAAATTCACCAAATTTTTTATTCTGGCTTCTATAAATCACCATCAAATAGGAATAAAGCTTTATTAAACTGTCTGTTCTGCTCCCTTTTTGCTGTAATCGTGGTACTAGGTATCCTTCACAGAGTTCTATGGCTTTTTACTGGCACTGTGTGTTTTCATTGCCTTGTGTTTTCAAAGCCAGGGTACTTCTTTATTTGTTTTCACTTCTTCCAGTATAGAATAAAGGAATTAATTTTCTATGATCCTGGATCACACATACAGATTCATTTAATAAACAGATAGATTTCAAATGATCATGGTGGCCAAAAATGGACACAGATCCTGCTTTCATACAACAGGATCTTCTGGAATTTGGAATTTTGGTCTGTTGGACAGATGTTGGACTTCTTTGGTCTAAACTGCCCCAAATGACTGTTATCTACAATTATACATCAGCTCCATAAATCACCATCAGATAGGAATACAACTTTATTAAACTGCCTGTTCTGTAGTACTTCATATCCTTCAAGATCATACTAGCACTGTGTGTTTTCATTGCCAAAAATATTTCAAGTCCAAAGTATTTCTTCCTATGTTTTTGTAAGAACTCACCCTGGTGGTCTAGTGGGGCGGTAGGGACAACTGCTGTGTCGTTCGCAGGGACACCCACAGACTTAAGCTTCTTGCACACTGATGTACACTCTATTGTGAATTCGTGTGAAATTTGAAAATTTAAAGTCGCAGGCGTCAATTGTTCACTGCCCAACGTAAAGGTCTTTTCACAAGTTCCTGGGTGCTTTCTTCTACTGTATTAACTTGTTATCCTGCCTGATCCTGGTTTTGTCCTGTCTACTGTCTGTCCTGATTATTGACCATTTGACTACTCTTTCGGATTTCCCCTTGGTACGGTGAAATGGGTGTGTTTTGACCCGGCCTGTGACCCTGACTACTCTCTAAACTTACTGCATCTGAACTGTCTACCTGTTTGGTTTTGACCTTGCCTGTGACCCCGACTATGCTTCTTGTTCTCCATCCCTGCACAACGAGCGGCTCCCTTCCTTGCCCAGAACTCTCCCCCTGGTCCTCTCACGCTAAGACCTGGCGGCACCCAAGTAGTGGAGGGCTCCCCCAAAGTGAAAGGTGGTTTTTATCAACTTGTTTTTATTAAAGATCAGGCATGTACATTGATGAAAAACAGTTGGACCTTCCAAAGGTCTTAAATGGTGAGCAGGATAACGTAGAATAGTACATACATGCAATGCAAAGGTAAGGAAGAGAGAAAGAGGAATATAAAATTAAAGAATAAACAAATAAACAGATATTAGTTGCTCTGAAATAGTAAGTTACAAAGTACGAAAGAAAGGTGGTTTTTAAAGGCAGAAGACTGAGCCAAGACCAGGACCTTAAGGATAAGGGCACACGCTAAGATTTGGGGATATTTAGTCGCTCCGGCAACAAATCGCCTCTTCTTCTAATTTTGACTAATCTCCCCGAAAAGCCTCACGAGGAAACAAACTTCAGACAACTTTGGAAAATAAAGCATTCCAAGTGCCATCCCGCCGGCGATTTATTAATCTTTTCATGCATATTGGTAGCCCGACGAAGAGCCGATTTGTCGCCGGGCGACTAAATCTCCCCGAAAAGTTTTAATGACAAGCTGTGGCCTGAGCATGCCAGTGCTCCCTTACTGGTGCGTCTAAATGACACCTATACCTCCCCAGACTGCTTAGAATACAGTGCTGCTTAACGCAGGAATCCTTGTGGTTGGAGAGCAGAGACCTGTAGCAAGTCAATAAAGTGAGTGGCGGGACACAAGTGTGCAGAAATCATGGCAGTCTGAACCCATTTTTGAAACTTTTCACCCTGCCCTGTGCTTTGTAAATGATGTTTACAAAAGATTTACCTTTCTCTTATCATTATCATGCCCTTCTCATATTGTTCCTTTGTGTAAAGATTGCTGTAAAGCCCTTTGTTTAGCCCTGTATAAGCATAATTACATCCATAAGTGAATGACAGGTAGCTGGGCCCTTGTGAAATTGTGCCTTGGGTTTATTATAGAGCAGTGTCGGACAGTGAGCTGTTTTCTCTGCAAAACTATAGAATTCTACAGCGCAGGCAGCAGGATCCATCTTCAAATAACATTGCTTTGTAATGGAAATAGCAGAGTAAGGAGAACTCAGCTGGATCACAACCAGCAGGAGCAGAAAGAATCGGCAGAAAAAAACAGAGCTGTAGTAGGGGGAGAGAATATCTCACGGGAGGACACATTCACCGTTGATTTAGCAGCAGGTTATGTATAAGACTTTATTCCCCCCGAGCAATCGGCACTGACAATGCAGAAGCTGTTACAGACTGATCAACATACTCAGCAGATGTATTTGCTCAACAATCAGCTTTCTCTCTGGCGATCGCAGTGGGTCTGTTTAATTATAAAAACATGTTTGTTCTGTTCATATAACAGCAAAGAAAAAGTTGAATTAGGGACATGAGTACCACATCCATTGGCGAAGGAGTTGGGGACCCCCTGAACTAATCCTGATTTCTGTTTTCTTTCACCCTACATTTAACCCTTCCAGCTCTGGTCCAAAAACGCTATAGAAAATCACTAGCTTGCCTAAACCCTTTTGGAAAAGACCAAAATCTGCTCCTAAAACCACAGATCTGCTCTATACTTTCAATCGTTTATTCATTTTCACTACAAAGGCATTATTTAGGAAATGAAGAAGAGTAGGGGGCTTTAAATGTAAGATTATATAACACAACTCATATAAAGGTTAAGAAAAAATTGGTTACGGTGGGGTCTAAGAGGGTATCAATATGCTAAACACCCCAGTGCATTCAAATACTATTTTTTTTCCATGGGCTGCTGTGTAGCTATGGGGGCAGCCATTCAAGCACAGGATACACAGTAGATACCAGATAAGTACTACTATAGTTTATATAAACAAGCTGCTGTGTAGCCATGGGGGCAGCCATTCAAGCACAGGATACACAGTAGATAACAGATAAGTACTCTTATAGTTTATATAAACAAGCTGCTGTGTAGCCATGGGGGCAGCCATTCAAGCACAGGATACACAGGAGATAACAGATAAGTACTACTATAGTTTATATAAACAAGCTGCTGTGTAGCCATGGGGCAGCCATTCAAGCACAGGATACACAGTAGATAACAGATAAGTACTACTATAGTATATATAAACAAGCTGCTGTGTAGCCATGGGGGCAGCCATTCAAGCACAGGATACACATTCGATAACAGATAAGTACTACTATAGTTTATATAAACAAGCTGCTGTGTAGCCATGGGGGCAGCCATTCAAGCACAGGATACACAGTAGATAACAGATAAGTACTACTAGAGTTTATATAAACAAGCTGCTGTGTAGCCATGTGTTACTGTTCCTTTAAGGTGGTGTGATTCCAGGGTTCCTACTGTGGGCATCTTTTAAATTTCAGTTCAGGAATCGTGTCCATTCTTCATTTGAATGGCAAGTGCATGAAATGACTCAAGCCTGAAAATTTTCAGTATAATTGCTTCCGATTCACCAAAATGCACAGACACATTTGTGCATTTTAACACACTGTACACAATGGAGCTAAGCGCACATCCACGAGTGGTCATAATTACATTGGAATTGTAGGGGGGAAAAAACTGCATTGTGGGTAGAACACATGGTGAATTACGGCCAAAATTGCCCTTTGCATCGAGCTTGATTGATGGATTATTATGTAGAAGTGAAGTAATGTGCCCTTTATTCAAAGTGTAAGAAACAAAAATGACTTTAAGCCTGTGGCCGAGCTGTAATCCATCTAAATCAATGCAACAACAAGAAAAAAGCATCTGTATCTCCATGGAAAAATAAATCATAATGTCCCTTTCAAGCAGCTGGGATGGAAGGAGAAAAGGTGATTATCTGCAAGAATGATGATGTGCCCCGTAATTACCTGTCAGACAATGGAAATCTGCTATAGGTACCAGGCTCCTGACATGAGCATTGCCTCTTAGTGGAAAAGATTTTGCTTGTATATCTGACTATGTGGTGGGTCACTTATCCAGCAATCCATGTGCTCAACACCAAAAAAATGATGATCTCATATAAGTAGATTAAAGGACCCTTCAGCAACCAACTTAAGGCATTAAGAATATAAAATCCAGGTACGGGATCCAATATCCGGAAACCCCTTATCCAGAAAGTTGCGAATTACGAAAAGGCCACCTCCCATAGACGCCATTATAATCAAATAATCCAAATTTTTAAAAAGTATTTCCTTTTTCTCTGTAATAATAGAACAGTAACTTGTACTTGATCCCAACTAAGATATAATTAATCCTTATTGGAAGCAAAACCAGCCTATTGGGTTTATTTAATGTTTATATGAATTTCTAGTAGACTTAAGGTGTAAAGATCCAAATGATGGAAAGATCAGTTATCCGGAAAGCCCCAGGTCCTGAGCACTCTGGATAACAGGTCCCATACCTGTATATGTTTTCCATCATCCTGGAAAAAATTTATTTCTCATGAATATTGTTATCTTCATTTGAACATTAGGGCAATACTTTACAGGTAATACCCAGTGGTGTAACTATAGAGAAAGCAAAACCCTCAGTCACAAGGGGGGGGCCCGGGAAACAAGGGGCTGGGCTATGGGGTCCGTTTCCCCTATAGCTAATAAAAAAAGGGGGACACAAGTCCGGTGAGAGTGGGAGAGTGGGCGAAGTCGGGGCGGAAGTAGGTAGAGTGGAAGCGGGACATGGGCGGGGCAGAGGCGGGATGGGAAGTGGGAGAATAGGGATCGGAGTGCGCCGGGCCCCTCTGAAGATTCACTCTAGTTACTCCACTGGTAATACCCCAAAATTGAAATGCTGCTCCTGTGTCAAAACCTTGGCACTATTGCTATTATATATGGGAAGACCTGTATAATTAAGTACAGACTAAATATTACCATGAGCCACAGTATGTGAGACTAGCAGCTGGAGTTCTCTAGCAACGTCGCTTGTTTTTTTCTATTTTAACCTCTTTCACCTTGATATGAAGTGACCGGCAAGCGTTTTCTGCATAGCAAAAGCAAAGTACAGAGGAGTCCTGAATAAAACTGAACCAAATTATAACAGATAAAACACATTTCCCAATATGCGTGTATATATATATATGTGTATATAATACACAAAAGCCATGCATATCTTGTAAATTATATCCTTATAAATGGTGAGTTCTGATGTCATCAGTTATAAACGGTGAGTTCTGATGTCATCAGTTATAAACGGTGAGTTCCGATGTCATTTCTGTCACATGAATCACTGAAACTTGTGTATTATAATAAATAAAGTACCCCAGTTGCAAAATATGAGGATATTAGAAGTTACCTCGGAGTTCCATGACCTGTATAAAAACACTCGGCCTTCGGCCTCATGTTTTTATATGGTCATGAAACTCCTCGGTAACTTATAATATCCTTATATTTTACAAGAGGGGGTACTTTATTCACTATATAAACATGGAAGACCAGCACAAATAGATCTTCAATTAATGTATTATAAAAGTGATGTGTACAACCGACCAAATTGGTTATACACTAATTGAAGATACAGGTCCCTTTGTACCGGTCTTCGATGTTTATTTGAACATACTGGGGCTTATATGCAAAAATCATGGATTGATTTTTTTTTTATAAAATCTGACTTTTAAAAAATCATGAATTTGTCTGAAAAAAACTGAAAACTCGGCATCTCAGACCTGTCGAGGTTGCATATAAGTCAATGGGAGAAGTCTCAATGATTTCTTTGATGTGCGCTGGGTTTCGTGCAATACCCCGAAGTTTTCGGGTGAAAATTCCCAAAAAAATTTGAAAATCGGATAAAAAATCTGAAAAAATCGTCAAAATCTGTTTTATTTTTCCCGCAAAGCAAATTTTCGGGAAAATGTAATAATAAATAAGCGTAAAAAAACCTGAGCGGATTTGATCTGAGTTTGTGGCAGAAAATGTTGAGATAAATTCGGTTATAATAAATAACCCCCACTATCTATTAGCATGCACAAGGGAAGCTACACACACACATACATACAGTATAGTATGGGGATCTTAAATTGATTATATTCATGAAAAAATAAACACTATAAAATATTCATATAAATAGGTGTATATTTAAACCTGGAAAAAAATGCAACAAAAAATGCAATATATATGCAAGAACACTAAGGGAAACAAAATCAGGCCCTTTGGTGCTCGTTTACTCAGTATTTGTGTCCAGGAAAGAGCACAGTGCAACCAAATGCAGCTGCACGAACACCTCAGTCCAAAGTGCAAGCAGAAAAAAAACTTAGTGATTTGCACCCATTTTCTGCACTTTGCACCCTGTGCTATGATATATTACAGTATCTGTGCTTATGCTGTGTCCCCATAAGTTACAGTATAAAGGATACAGCTGCAACATAACTCAACCCATCCAGGCAGAGTTGCAGCTTATTGGAGATGTAAGGGGACATTGAAAGGTCTTGTCTGATCGATATGTGGGTGAAAATCAGTCAGATATCAGTCGGTAGGTTTAAAATGGCATCAGGTGAGGACTGCAATGTTGCATTTTATGCAGTTTTTCCCCCAACAGGTCTCCATAGGAAGGGCAGATTCATGCACAGGCTCCCGTGGGTTATAGCCTGGTATGATCAGGGGCCCATGTGGCATAATTTCTTTTAATATTTAGTTTTATTTGCCTTGCTGGGTTCAGCACACCTGCTGGGAGAAGAAGGTAGGCAAGACGTGTGCGTGTCTAGATTCATGCAAATCCAGTGTCACTGGCACACCCCGAACCTGACCCCGGCGAAAGTCGCCCAGATGTCGATTGGGCAGGGTTATAAATCAGTTTTGTTCGTTGATACGGTCCCCCAATCAGACCACCCGTATTGCCTGCATTATGATCCGATCGTTGGGCTGTTGGGCTGTTGGGCCCACGATCGGATTAGCCCTATATCGCCCACAATGTGAGCATATTAGGGAGAGATCCGCTCGTTTGCCAAAATCGCCAAATGAGCGGATCTCGATGTGTATAGCCATCTTAAAGGTGGTTGTCATACCCAGGCAGATTTTAAGCTGCTGGTTCGGGCTTTTCAAAACAATTTGGCAGCTTATCTGCCATGTATGGAACCAACCGACCAACATCTGGCACAAACAATGGGCAGATGTCAATCAGACGTTTGATCTCCATGTCTCTCATTAACCGCATCATTAATATCCCCCAGCTTATTAGGAAACCGGCATATTGGGAAATCTCGCAAAACGAGCAGATCTTCTATGTGTATGGCTGGCTTTTCAACCTGTACAGAAAGATATCATAGAACTATGGCAGGTTAGGCATTACCTTATACAAATATATAATGCAGGCTGATTCCAATGCCTGCCATAACTAGTTTTGACTTGCGTATACTTTTTTTTAATTATATGATGTCTGACTTTCTGATAAAACTTAAAAAATGAATTCTTTTATGTATAGCGCATAGGAAACATCAGAAAGTAACCTCTGCAATGAAAAGATTTGCAGAAAGTAGAGCATGGATTTAGGAACAGTCATATCGATCATTAGTTTTCATTTTTTTTGTTCAGGGCCCTTTGTGTTGTAACTTTAGTTCAGACCACCTTTGGTTCATAACAGGGGGTACTAATACATACAATATTGTCATTGCAGAAACACTGATATAGTTCTTGCCTGTTCAGAGCTGATTCCTGTTGAGACCAGAGCCACCCATCCACAGCTTTATAGAAACTGGAGCTTGAGCTCTGCTGGCAGAAGCAGGTCAATACCAAATTCCTCATATATGTTTTCCATAATATAGGGGATTACTTAGAATGGGCTACAAGAAAAGTGATTTATTGCACCAATCAAAATTTCTTGCTGAAGGTATATTACATAGGATGAGAGCTTCCATCATAAGGTACGTCCTTGTTTATTGCCATGTAAGTCATGGTTTCTCTGTTCATTACTATTCCATTTTAATAGAGGCAGGTGTCCAAAATTTGATTTCCGTTCCCTTCATTCTGCCAACTTCTCTTCTCTCTCTCTCTCTCTCTCTCTCTCTCACTCTCTCTCTCTCTCTCTCTCTCTCTCTCTCTCGTTCTCTAACAACTGAAACTTTACAATGAAATAATGAGTTTTCAAAGGGCTACAGTTCCAAGAGAAAGACGAGACAAGATGTATAGTTATACAACTATATAAATATACAAATTCTGAGCCTTAAATGTGACAAACAGTAACTGTACTCTATTAGGGGTTGTGGGAAATAAAGATCAATTGTATCTCCTGGATCCGTGCAACTGCAAAAGTATCTCTTTGTTTCATGGAGAAGGTTCCAAGGGTGTCTGCACGGCTGGGCATACAGGGTTCCTGTAAGTGCCTTTATTATTAACATGTATTTATAGCGCTAAAATATTGCGTAGCACTCAAACAAACCATTTTTTTCCGATAGATCACCAGAAATAATGACTTTTTCCAATTACTTTCTATTTTCTACGTGTCACCGTTTTCCTAATATTAAAGTGTAAAGTGTCTTTTTTCACCTTCTAAAGCAGCCCTGGGAGGGGGGGTCGCCGACCCTGTAAACTGTTCTAAATTGATATATTTAGTTGAAACATTTCTTATCTTTGTCCCTTCTGAGCAGAATCTCTGGGTTTCAATCTGAAAACAACTGAACTGAAAAAAGTGTTTGGAAGGTGATTTAATTTGTTTGTACAATTATATCTTTAACAGAGAACATTGTCATTTATTTCTCTGCAGTAAGTAGCTTTGGAGTCTTAGGAACTTGCACACAGTTTAGCAGAGACAGGACAGAGGCAACGGGTCTTGGTGCAACTACATGGGAGTGCAAGGAGCATGTTTGCGGGCAAGTTATAAAAGTCACTTTCTGCTTGTGCATCTGAGTCTTTCTACTAATGTCATGTCATCCCAATGTAGTCTTACCAACTGTGTATCCTGTGCTTGAATGGCTGCTCCCATGGCTACACAGCAGCTTGTTCATATAAACTATAGTAGTACTTATCTGTTATCTACTGTGTATCCTGTGCTTGAATGGCTGCCCCCATGGCTACACAGCAGCTTGTTTATATAAACTATAGTAGTACTTATCTGTTATCTACTGTGTATACTGTGCTTGAATGGCTGCCCCATGGCTACACAGCAGCTTGTTCATATAAACTATAGTAGTATTTATCTGTTATCTACTGTATATCCTGTGCTTGAATGGCTGCCCCCATGGCTACACAGCAGCTTGTTCATATAAACTATAGTAGTACTTATCTGTTATCTACTGTGTATCCTGTGCTTGAATGGCTGCCCCCATGGCTACACAGCAGCTTGTTCATATAAACTATAGTAGTACTTATCTGTTATCTACTGTGTATCCTGTGCTTGAATGGCTGCTCCCATGGCTACACAGCAGCTTGTTCATATAAACTATAGTAGTACTTATCTGTTATCTACTGTGTATCCTGTGCTTGAATGGCTGCCCCATGGCTACACAGCAGCTTGTTCATATAAACTATAGTAGTACTTATCTGTTATCTACTGTGTATCCTGTGCTTGAATGGCTGCCCCCATGGCTACACAGCAGCTTGTTCATATAAACTATAGTAGTACTTATCTGTTATCTACTGTGTATCCTGTGCTTGAATGGCTGCCCCCATGGCTACACAGCAGCTTGTTCATATAAACTATAGTAGTACTTATCTGTTATCTTACTGTGTATCCTGTGCTTGAATGGCTGCCCCCATGGCTACACAGCAGCTTGTTTATATAAACTATAGTAGTACTTATCTGTTATCTACTGTGTATCCTGTGCTTGAATGGCTGCCCCCATGGCTACACAGCAGCTTGTTCATATAAACTATAGTAGTACTTATCTGTTATCTACTGTGTATCCTGTGCTTGAATGGCTGCCCCCATGGCTACACAGCAGCTTGTTCATATAAACTATAGTAGTACTTATCTGTTATCTACTGTGTATCCTGTGCTTGAATGGCTGCCCCCATGGCTACACAGCAGCTTGTTCATATAAACTATAGTAGTACTTATCTGTTATCTACTGTGTTTCCTGTGCTTGAATGGCTGCCCCCATGGCTACACAGCAGCTTGTTTATATAAACTATAGTAGGGTTTATGAAGCAAAAAGACCAGTTTTACCACTACATTATGCCAATCCTTTAAAATGCCTTTATTTTTAGATGTTACTGTTCCTTTAAAGCAATCATTAGTAATGTACATAATGACCATTGATCGATCATGCATTTTTTGTAGAGAAGGGCAGAATTTTATAACTGGAAGCATTTAGAAAGAAATATATTCCATTATGCAACTATTAACAGTGACTATATTGTTCCAAACAATTGATCATTTTTTTTTCCCAGTGCTAATTAACCAACAACGGCATTGTTTAAAAATGGGAATCTGTTTTGGATGACAGTTGCTCTTTAATATTAACTGTACTGTAAACAAAATAAAAAATCCAAGAAAAGGGCTCTGTTCTATATAGTTGTGGTGTGCCAGTCTCCTGATCTAATTTGGCTGGGCCCACAGTGAAGGATAATCAGAAAGTGACAGAAGGAAGCCAATTCGGGGTTAAGAATAGCATTGAGTAGCACAAGACAACTCATTAGCAGTTTAAGCACTGACAGCAGTTAGGACCTTAGACGAAGTGGCAGTGCCGCGTGCTGCTGGGAATCTAAAAAAAACCCCTCTGAATGACATTATATTCCATTGTTATATCTGCTTTCTAGGGCTGTCATGGAAAAACAGTCACATTATTATAACAGGAACAGCTGGGAAGGTCCTCCAAATAGACTCCAGACTAAGGGTTTGGGAAGTGCGTTCCAGGCGATTATACCAGAGTTTAAAAATGAACCTGTGCCTTGGATTTAATACAGTAACAGTTGATAGGAATTTCTAAAACAAAGAAAATACATGAACAGATTGTAATTAGTAATTTGTACAGTCATATGAAAAAGTTTGGGAACCCCTCTCACCCTGCATAATAATTTACTCCACTTTCAACAAAAAAGATAACAGTGGTATGTCTTTCATTTCCCAGGGACATCTGAGCACTGGGGTGTTTTTTGAACAAAGATTTTTAGTGATGCAGTAGTTGTATGAGAATAAATCAAATGTGAAAAACTGGCTGTGCAAAAATGTGGGTATCCTTATAATTTTGCTGCATGTAACTGCTCAGTACTGATTACTGGCAACACCAAATTGGTTGGGTTAGCTTGTTAAGCCTTGAACTTCATAGGCAGGTGTGTTCAATCACAGTAGCGATCCTAGAGGGGGCGGGCCCTGGTGCGTGATGCGCAGCCGGGCCCCGCCCCCTCCGTACGGCCACATTTGGCCACATTTTCAGCGGCGAACGGACTGCCGGGGGGCCCAGAGGGGGTGCGAGCCCTGGCCTGCTCGCACCCCCTGCTCCCCGGTAGTTCTGCCACTGTTCAATCATGAGAAAAGGTATTTAAGGTGGCCAAGTGCAAGTTGTGCTTCTGTTTGACTCTCCTCTGAAGAGTAACAGCATGGGATCCTCAAATCAACTCTCAAAAGATCTGAAAACAAAGATTGTTCAGTATCATGATTGTTGCTTGTATCGCTATTGCTTGTTGTATGGGAAAGCTCATTTAGACAAGCCACAGTCATTTTGGAACAAAGTGCTTTGGACTGATGAGAAAAAAATTGAGTTATATGGTCATAACAAAAAGCGCTTTGCATGGTGGAAGAAAAACACCACATTCCAAGCAAAACACCTGCTACTTACTGTCAAATTTGGTGGAGGTTCCATCATGCCGTGGGGCTGTGTGGCTAGTTCAGGGACTGGGCCCTTTTTAAAGTCAAGGGTCGATGAATTCAACTCAATATCAACAAATTCTTCAGGATAATGTTCAAACATCAGTCACAAAGTTGAAGTTACGCAGGGGTTGGATATTCCAACAAGACAATGACCCTAAACACACTTGGAAATCTACAGACATTTATGCAGAGGGACAAGTATAATATTCTGGAATGGCTGTCACAGAACATCATGGAAAATCTATGGGATGAGTTAAAGCAGAGATTTAAAGCAGACTGTCCATGCACGTCAGCCATCAAATTTAACTGAACTGGAGAGATTTTGTATGGACGAATGGTCAAAAATACCACCATCCAGAATCCAGACACTCGTATTAAAAGGAAGTTGCTACTTTGAAAGCTCAGCCAATGATAAACAAAACTCCAAAGAATTAAGAGGGGTTCAAGTGTACAAAAGAAAATATACATTTATAAATACATGGGCAAATGAAAGTATGTCACTTGGGAAACAGGAGCATGGTATAGCATGAATACGAGTAAGGAAAGGGTCACCAGGACATCCAAAAATGCACAATGAGAATGGAGGAGTAAGTTAAAAAGAAAAGGAGAACTCTTAAATCACAACCAAAAAACAAGATCTCAGTAGCTACAATCGGGGGCTGAAAACCGACAGAAGGTCAATGCTCAGAAAAAATAAGAATAGAAAAGTACCCCGTCTGTAATGATTAAATTAATGTCTAGCAATAGATTAAATCCCTTACAATAGGATAAGTGATTAACTTGAATTAAAGTGCAATATGTGCCTAATAAATTAATTCATCAACAATTTTAAGTAACACCAATCAATTCCCAAGCCGATTAATTCCCAAGCCAATTCATGAATATTAAATATAAATATAAAGTGCCTATTAGTGCATATTTCCAATGGGTGTTACCCAATTAATAATGACATTCAGTTCATAAACAATTCATGAATAAATTGAGTTAAAAACAACCAAAGTTCATTTAAGAAGTGCAATAAGTTTAGAGTGCCTCCACCTAGGGAACACTGAGGAACACACCTCAGGGGGATTCCACTAGGAATAATAAAACACACACACAGTTTGCAAATGAAACAAATATAAACTTTATATAAAATGCAGTAAAACTTGGACAAACTAATACACCATGCACTCCTACACTGGGGACACGTGGGACACTACCTAAATCACTATTAGGTACTTATCTGTTGCTCCAACACAGTCCTTTTAAATATCAAAGTCCCAATCCTCCGGAAGGGGTTAATAACCACACAGTTCAAATGAAATGTCCCTTTCCCAGAGCTCTTATTCCCCAGGTAGCGCTACCATTTCCCAAAAGTACCTCTCCCTTTGGAACTTAGCAGCAGCTCTCACGTAGCAGGTATATACACAAGACTTGTCTTCACTTTGGGGCCCCATGCTTGTATCTGTGCCGGTAACCTCCTTGGGTGGCTCACTCACTGGGGTGCTCTCAGAGGTAATCACACTGGAGATTATAGGCAGCTCTGCAGCAGGATCAATCTCACCAGTGGCACCTTTCTCCTTCTGAGTCTCTAGCAGCTTGGCAGGGAACAGGCTGGGCTCAATCTGTACCTCCACAGATTCCACAGATTTAACAGCTTCTCTGTACTTGACAGTCTTACAGCTACTCATGCTGGCTCTGTTCAGTGCTCTGGGAGACCCCGTACATTTGGCTCCAAAGTTACACCCTCTCTGCCGAGGATGCACTGGTGTGCCCAGCCAATCGGATCGCCCCCCAGCCTGTAACTAGACTGGATGATGTCACAGGCAGAAAAACAGGGGAAGGATTCCTCTTGTCCCCTACAGTAGGACAGAAAGCAGGCAGATAGACAGGGATTGACTGACAAGCTGACAGGGAGAGAGTGGAAATGGCCACTAGTGGTGGGTGAATCTGACCCGTTTCTCCAAATATTTGCAAAACAATGAAAATTTCTTTTCTCACAATGCGGCATCAATTTCTTTTGTTGCGTGACAATTTTTTTCTCCCATTGAAGTCTATGGGTGTCATTTGGGTGTCACCACTAATGCTTGCCCAAAAGACTGGAGGGTAGAGGACACACGCTTGAACTCCAGATACTGTAATTGTGGGTTTCACTGTGAGGTGATGGTTTCTGTGACTTCAAGTCCTTCTACTTTCCATAGTGGATGGTGCACAGATTCCCTGGGAAGAAGAAGAAAAACTCTATCGGGGAGGGGTGTCCTTGTTGGAAGCAGGGGCAGACTATTGTGTTGTCTCTTCAAACTGTATAATTGCGTATGTCTGTGCAGAAACAAATATATTTATATTTGGAAGTTGGAAGCCCAAATTAACAAGTGTATGTCAAGAAGAGGGGGTATTTTCCCTTTAAATATCTAATAAAGTATAAGAAATGCTTAGATTTTATGGGAATAGAATTATCCACTGTAATGTGATTTTCTCTTTCTCTCCCAGAAAAAAAAATATATTTACATGACATTCATTGCCCTGTACTGTATATACATTTCTGTTTTTTTCCTCCCCTTTAACACACCAACTGCCATTTACTGTGTCATGATGGTGGTGATCCAGCTGGACATATATGTGCTGCACAGGTGACATGCTTTGTGTGAAATCCCATGACATTTGCCATTAATCACTGGAACTGGAACTTACATATTACAAGAATTAGAGGTGCTTTTTGTCTGCATGTGTTTTGTAGCTATCGTAGTCTACTTCCTAACAGCAGTCATTTCATTGTTTATAATCAGATTCTTATAACAATGGAGTCCAGAATGTGAGGTGTCTATATTTTATAAATATTCTGCTTACTAACGGAGAACTGTAAGGAAAATGACAATTTAATAAAAGTTTCATCTAATGGAAGCAAAAAACATACTAAACTTCTGTAAAGCTGAAAGTTCTGAAATAGTCAGAATAATCAGATCACTCTGCAATATGTCTCTCTACATACAGGCTTAGGGGCCCATTTACTTAGTTCAAGTGAAGGAATAGAATAAAAAAAAGTTCGAATTTCGAATGTTTTTTTTGGCTAGTTCGACCATCGAATTGGCTACTTCGACCTTCGACTTCGAATCGAACGATTCAAATTAAAAATCGTTCGACTATTCGACCATTCGATAGTCGAAGTACTGTCTCTTTAAGAAAAACTTCGACCCCCTACTTCGAATTGAACGATTCAAACTAAAAATCGTTCGACTATTCGATAGTCGAAGTACTGTCTCTTTAAGAAAAACTTCGACCCCCTACTTCGCCACCTAAAACCTACCGAAGTGCAATGTTAGCCTATGGGGAAGGTCCCCATAGGCTTTCTAATGTTTTTTTGGTCGAAGAAAAATTGTTCGATCGATGGAATTTTCATTTGATCGAACTATTTGTGCTAATCCTTCGACTTCGATATTCAAAGTCGAAGGATTTACATTCGACAGTCGAATATCGAGGGTTAATTAACCCTCGATATTCGACCCTAGGTAAAGCTGCCCCTGAGTGTCAGGGTTGATTATTTATTTAGCTTTAACACATTGCCTAGGCAAAGGGAGCACACGCCTATGTATATGAACTAACTGTCAATCAAAATCTGACTCCAACTATATAGAGAGGCAGATTACTAACAGAGCAATCATGATGAGGAACTTGCTTATTTCAGAAACAGGTACATATTTTTAATCAATTAATTCATTATAATTCCTCATTTCCATAAGATGGAGCTCATATTAAAGTTTAAGGTATGGAATATGTATTCCGGAAACCTGTTATCCAGATGCTATGAATTATGAGAAGGCCGTCTCCCATAAACTCCATTTTAATCAAATAATATAAATTTTTAACAATGATTTCCTTCTTCTCTGTAATAATAAAGCAGTAGCTTGTACTTGATCCCAACTAAGATATAATTAATCCTTATTGAAGACAGAATAATCCTATTGGGTTTATTTAATGTTTAAATAATTGTGTAATTATGGAAAGAAATGAAATCCCCACGTGCCATACCTGTGATCCACAACCTGGACATGCTGTTTGTTTGACTGTAATGGAAATCTACGTGACACCTCTGTACCAGAGCATTTGTGCCCAAGTACAGAAAACACCATGGGGCAAATTTACAAAAGGGCAAAGTGACTAATGTGGGCGAAAATTTGCCATTATGACGTCATTTTGGTACTTTGGTACCAATTTATTAACGGTCGCCGGCGTAACTTCGCATGCAAAGGAGATAGACTCTAGCGGTACTTTGCTCCCTAACGCCAGGCGAATTTGCGCTCTGGTGAATGGACGTTACTCCGCAAATTCACTAAGATGCGGATTTTACTGAACGTTACCTCTTGCGCCAGATTTGCCTTCTCCACCTCAGACCAGGGAAGTGCAATAGAGTAGATAGGGCTTCCTCAAAAAATAGTTGAAAATGTTTCTAAGTCCCAAAAAATGCTAGTGCATTTCCTAATACAGGGTGATAGGCTGCAAAAGAGAGTAAATGTTTTTTTGGGTAAACGGCTTCCCCCCTACATTTCCTAACATATGGCACATCAACTATACACTGGGCTCATGTGTAGGGCAATATAACAACTTTATTTTATTTTATTAATGTTTCCCGGCTTGTGTAGTGTAATGTATTTGCTGCAACATATATGGCCATTCAACTTTAACTTCCCACCGTATGCAAATTAGCCAACGCTAGCGCAACTTCGCTTAGATTGACGCAGTAGCACTAGCACAACTTCGCCAGCGTTCGGCGCCCTGGACGCAACTTCGGATTTTAGTGAATTAGCATTGTCCTGGCAAATCTACACCTGGCGAAGTGTTGCGCTGTGAGCGAAGCCGTCGCAGGTGAATTTTCAGAGGTTAGTAAATTTGCAGCTATGTGTCCTTGAAGTTGTCAAGTTCAATTCTTTCCTATGGGGAGTCCAATATCAGCAAGGAGCTTTAACATCCTGCCAAGTCCCCAAAGAAGAAAGAACACTGTGTTAAATGTAATGCAATGCAAGTCTATGGAGCCTTAAAGATGCAGTTTTTATTCATGAGCTGGCCAAACAGGAAAATTGAAGTTACTCCATGTTTGTTCCTAGTGAGGTAGATAATAAGATTCCCAGTGCACAGGGGCGATCCTGGCCCCTCCGCCATCCGAGGCAGCAGCAGTTGCTGCAGCCCCCCCCCCTCCCCCATGGGCTTACCTTTTTGCACCTGAGGGGGTCCGGGGGGTTCACCAGGGCAGCAGAGAGGGCCAATGCACTAGCGCAGAGAGCCTAACTGCGCTCTTTGCACTCTCTGCGCTAGAGTAGCCGAATTTCCGGTTTAAAAACCGGAAATTCGGCCCTTAAAGTACCAGGAGCGGCATTTTTGCCGCCCCTGGTACCTAGTGGTGCGCTGCTGTCTGAGGCGACAGTCTCAAGTCACCTCATTGGCGAAGCGCCCCTGCCAGTACACAGTTTATCCCTTTGCATAATGGATTTCTGCTAACAAAACAGTCACAACAATGGCGAATGCAGGGGTTGTATACTAGTAACCTACAGTATATACAGTACATTGCAAGCCAGGGCGTTCCACCAATGAGGCAGGTTAAGCAACTCGCCTAAGGCAGCAACGCCCCGCTAGGTACCAGGGCTGGCAAAAATGCCCCTTCCTGGTACTTTATGGGCCAAATTTCCGGTTTTCAAAATCTAGGGCAGAGAGCGCAATTATGCCCTCTGGGTTAGCGTCCTGACAAACGTGAAAGTGCAATTTTTTCACAGTATCATCTGAAATTCATCATCTGGGCATTAAAAATCTATATGTGCATATATAATTTATTTAAGGTAATTTGCACTTAGCGTGGGTTAAATGCTGATGCCTCTCTCTTTAGATAGATGAGTGTGCAATTTATGTTGTTGCCTAGATACAAAAATGTTTTGCATATAAAGCATATGGGAGCTGCGTAGAACCTGATATGTAACTGATTGTTGCTACGACAACATTACCTGAACTGTGTTGCACATAATATGCTGTGTATATAACTCTCTCTCTCTCTCTCTCTCTCTCTCTCTCTCTCTCTCTCTCTCTCTCTCTCTCTCTCTCTCTCTCTCTCTCTCTCTCTATATATATATTTATGAATATATTTAGCTACATACATATAATCAAATTCATACCCCTTAGTTCTACTTCTGTAAACACTTACATCTAGTACTGGATTGTAGTGATGGGTGAATTTGTCCCATTTCGCTTCGCCGAAAAATTTGAAACACAAACTTTGAAGCCCGCGTCAATTTTAACGTCCACGTCAATTTGACGCCTGCGACAATTTGATGCGCGCCTATTTTGTCCAAATGCATTAATGTCAATGGGCGTCTGAATAATTTTGACTTGCGCAACTATTCTGATGCGTGTCCACATTTTGTTTGACATGCAAATTTTTGCCACAGTTTCGAAAATGTATTAGCCAGTTGCGAAACGTGTAAATTCACCGCAAATTCACGTCTGTCGAAATTATTCGCCCATCACTACTGGATTGGAAATCTGGAGGCAGACTGCAGTGTGAATGGTGCAAGACAGGTGCTTACACTGGTGCTTACTAAAGGTGGCCATACATGATAGGATCTGTTCATTTGGCAAGCTGGTTTGACCCAACCGGAATAGGGGTAGTCGAGGTGAGAACCACATCAACTGACCGATGCAACCACTCAATCTGACGTGAAAATCAAACCTGCCCAATCAACATCTGGCCAATTTTTGTAGCCCTTTCGGAGGATCCCTTACACAGGCAGATAAGCTTCTGACTATTTATTTTATTATTATTATTATTATTATTAACATGTATTTATATAGCGCCAACATATTGCGTAGCACTGTAAAGTAAATGTGATTATACAACTAAATCACATGAATTATATACATAGAACATATGGAGTTACATACATCACAATCAATACAGGTACAAAAGGTGAGGAAGGCCCTATGCAAAAGAGCTTACACTCTAAAGGGAAGGGAGTCATACACAAGGTGTGGGAGTGGGCAAGAACAAATTAAGTGGGTGAGAAATGTGGTATTGTATGTGGTGTTGCATTTGGTAGTTAAGCAGAGTGAGGGTAGGCTTCTCGAAAGAAGTGCGTTTCCATAGATTTCTTGAAAGCAGAAAGGTTGGGAGAAAGTCGGACAGACCATGGGAGAGAGTTCCAGAGGAGGGGTGCAGCCCTTGCAAAGTCTTGAATGCGAGCATGTGAGGAAGTAATGAGGGAAGAGTTGAGTAGCAGGTCATTAGAGGAGAATAGTAAGCGGTTGGGTGAGTATATAGAGATGAGTTCAGAGATGTAGGGTGGAGCAGAGTTATGAAGTGCTTTGAAAGTCAGTGTCATTAATTTGAATTTGATTCTGAAAGGTAACGGAAGCCAGTTACAGGGATTGACAGAATGGCGAGGCAGAGGAGGAGCGGTTGCTGAGGTGTATGAGCCTCGCAGCAGTGTTCATTATGGACTGGAGAGGTGACAGTCTCTGGAGGGGAAGGCCCTGAAATATGCTGATTTGTGACAACCCCAAGCTTAGCTTCTCAGCAGCTGCTCAAATCACACTGAGCATGTGCAGTGTCTCAGACACTCCTAACACAATCCAAGATGGGGAACTCCTGTGACAACTTTGAAGGCCTGGGTCATTACTAGAGAATGTTAAGGTGGCTTCATTAAGGTCAGTATATATAAAATATGGCATTTTTAGCCTTTTTTATGGGGGGTTAGTTCTCCTTTAAAAGAGGTATACAGTAGATAAGATTATCATTCTTCCACTTGCAAAGCACTGGTGAGGCTCCAACTAGAATATCCAGTGCAGTGTTGGGCTCCAGTGCTCAGATGAAACATTATTAAAGAAGAAGAGAAAGTCAACAAAAGTGTGAATAAAGGAATAGAAGGTCTCAGTTAAAAAAGGAAACAACTATGTACAAATATATAAGGTTACATATACAATGTTACAATAAACTCTCTGATCCACTCGAGTTTTATCCTTGTCTTACTAGATTGGCTGTAAATGTAACAAAATCTCAAAATTACGGATTTGTTTTGTTTTGAGCCACACAAACCCCTTGTATTAAATTCTAAATTCTCTGCATAAGTGATGCAAGGAAACACAGAGAGACACAGCAAGGAATTACGACATTTATTACAATTTGCAATTTGACAGGTTTTCCAGCAGATGTTAATGATATTGTTTTCTCCTGGAATTAATTTATTCTGTTCCTTAATACCTGGCGTATTACAGCCTAAAAGCTCAGCTTTAGAGGGCAAAAACCTGCAGTTTTGTGTCTCGGTTCTGCTTTCCCCATGTGGGAAAGGGACAACTCCATACAATTTGCTTTTCAATCACAAACATAGGTTTAAGTATTTAGAATTGTATATTAGTTTTGCCTGGCGAGGCTTCTGGTAGCAGGTCTGAAACTGGATTTATGCTTTTAGAATAAATACATTTCAATGACTATTACTGCATAAATTCATTCCTATACGCACATCCTCTCATACCTATGCTGATCTGATGGTTAAAGGGAAAATGTGCTCCATTTGTAAGTATGGTTTAAAGCAATCATCCCTAACCAGTGGCTCGCGAGCAACATGTTACCCACCAACCCCTAGGATATTGCTCCCAGTGTCTTCAGATCAGGTGCCATTTACTAAAGGGTGAAGTAGCTAACGGTATCGACTTCTCGCCAGCAGTGCCACCCGCAGCGACATCGCCAATTCACTAACAGGCTCAGGCGCCAATTCGATAGCGAACGGGCCATCGCTAGAGTTCATTGGCGACTTCTCGCTTTGACGAACAATCGTTACTCCGCAAATTCACTAAAATGCGGATTTTACTGAACGTTACCTCTTTCGCCAGAGTTGACTTCGCCACCTCAGACCAGGCAAAGTGCTAAAAAGCAGTTAGATCTTCCTCAATCTTATGTTACTTACATCATATCCTGTGTGCTGAAAATGCATTAAAGTTCAAAAAACGCTGACAACTTTTCCTTTTTTGAAGCGGAATTGCCTGCTAAAGTCCTGACTGTCCTGAAATGTCTGGTTTTCTCCAGACATTTCATAGAACATTAATTTTACAGTGGGCTCATGTGTAGGGCATTATATTAACTCTCTTGTCTTTATTAATGTTCCCTGGACATTTGTAATAAAAAGTGGTAACTTCAAGCATTTGTACCAACATTTGAAATAAAGACGTCGATACAACTTTAAATTACCCACCGTATGCAAATTGACCTAAGCGCAAGATCACCAGCAAATTTTCGCTAGGCACAAACGAACACTAGCGCATATTCACTATAAAATTCGCACACTACCAAAGTAACGCTAGTGAAAAGACACCAGCGTTCGGCGCCCAGGGTGCAACTTCGCATATTAGTGAATTAGCCTTTTCGTAGCTAATTTGCGCCTGGCGAAGTTGAGCAACGTGTATGAATCGGTCCCTGGCGACAAGTCGCCCTTTAGTAAATCTGCCCCTATGTGCACTCTCAAGTAATGTCTCCTGTAGGCTGCCAGTCCACATGGGGCTAACAAATAGCCAACCACAGCCCATATTTGACAGCCCAGGAACTTTTTCCATGCTCGTGTTGCTCCCCAATGCTTTTTATGTTTGAATGTGGCTCATAGGGAAAAAAAGGTTGGGGGACCTCTGATTTAAAGGAAGTCTTGGAAGGCACATGGAGGTGGCCTGGAAATTTTTTTTGTAGGGGGGACTGGGATATTCAGGTAACTCTACTGTTCTATAGATTTCACAGAAATAAAAAGATGTATTAAAATTTAGAGAAATGTCACTGCTACCTCCCTCCTCCAGCCAACACTTTGCTCTATTATTCCCAATAATGCTTTTAACCTTCACTATTTCCATCTCTAGTCACAGACTTTGTTCTGTTCCTTCCATCGCTCAGCTGGAACTGTGGATACTGTGCACTTGCCGGATGGAATGAACATTTAATCACACCACCATTCATGTATAACACCTTTCCTTAACCACATGGATCAACATCGATCATAAATAAATAATAAATAAGCTCATAGAGTTACAGCGCTCATTATCTGAACGATCCCGGCACTAGTGCAGAAATCCATCCTTTAGGGCATATTTTCCATAACCCGTTCAATAGGCAGAGCAATAGAAACTTCTCCTTGATCATAAACCAGTAATTATCATCTGTTTGTTTGCAATTACTGAAAATAATGTGTAGAATTAGCATCTCTTGCTTTAATAAAGCCTGTTGTGAGCAAGGGAATGGCTCGATAACAAAGGGGCTCAGTTTTAAAACACTGGGCATATTTGCACCGGGGTAGTAACCCATAGCAACCAATCAGTTATTAGCCTTTTCCTACCAGCTGATTGGTTGCCATTTATTATTGCTGATTGTATTTGTATTATGGCTCTAACAGAAGAATAGAACATTTTCAGCCATGCTTTTAATTTCCTAACTTCATAACTACAAGTGGCAGTTTGGAATTGTTTTAAAATAAAGTCATTATTACAAATGATGCACGTTAGCAACATTTCTTCCACTTTACAGACTAGTGAAACCAAATGTAAGGTAGTAACCCATGTATATACAAAACCAACCAGATTGAATAACTGGGACTATGACATTGTCTGACTTATATCAACCAGTTGCCACCTGGCACTGTCTCATATCTGTCACGCTAAAAGGGTTGTTCACCTTTAAATAACTTTTAGTATGATGTGGAGAGTGATATTCTGAGACAATATTCAATTGGTTTTATTATTTTATTATTTATAGCTTTTGAGTTATTTGGCTTTTTATTCAGCAGCTCTTTATTCAGCAGTCTGGTTGCTAGGGTCCAAATGACCTTATCAACCATGCATTGATTTAAATAAGAGACTGGAATATGAATAAGAGAGGCCTAAATAGAATGACGGGTAATAAAAAAGCAGCAATAAAAATACATTTGTAGCCTTAAATAGCATTTGTTTTTTAGATGGGGTCAGTGACCCCTCCCCCATTTGAAAACTGAAAAAAGTAAGAAGAAGAAGGCAATTAAAAAACTATACATAATCAAAAAATTCAGGTCATTTGAAAAGTTGCTTAAAGGGATTCTGTCATGATTTTTATGGTGTAGTATTTATTTCTGAATTACACTGCAAATAATTCACTCTACAATATAAAATTTCATTCCTCAACCAGCAAGTCTATTTTTTTAGTTGTAATATTGGTGTGTAGGTGCATCCAGGGGCGTAACTATAGAGGAAGCAGACCCTGCAGTTGCAGGGGGGCCCAGGAGTGTAGGGGAGTGTAGGGGGCCCAGTGAGACCCTAATTAATTAGCAATTTTAATATATCTTGGTAAAATAGGCCAACTTATAAATATTTTGGGGCCATAAATTGAATTTGCTATGGGGCCCAGTAACAACTAGTTACGCCACTGGGTGCATCTCAGGTCATTTTGCCTGGTCATGTGCTTTCAGAAAGAGCCAGCACTTTCGGATGGAACTGCTTTCTGACAGGCTGTTGTTTCTCCTACTCAATGTCACTGAATGTGACATATTGTCAGTTTCCAAGCTGCCCCCAGTCATGTGACTTGTGCCTGCACTTTAGGATGGAACTACTTTCTGGCAGGCTGTTATTTCTCCTAATTAATGTAATTGAATCAGTCTCAGTGGGACTTGGCTTTTACTATTGAGTGTTGTTCTTAGATCTACCAGGCAGCTGTTATCTTGTGTTAGGGAGCTGTTATCTGGTTACCTTCCCATTGCTCTGTTGTTATCTGGTTACCTTCCCATTGCTCTGTTGTAAGGCTGCTGGGGGGGGGGTGATATCACTCCAACTTGCAGTACAGCAGTAAAGAGTGACTGAAGTTTATCAGAGCACAAGTCACATGACTGGGGGCAGCTGGGAATCTGACAATATGTCTAGCCACATGTCAGATTTCAAAATTAAATATAAAAAAATATGTTTGCTCTTTTGAGAAAAAAATTTCAGTGCAGAATTCTGCACTATTAACTGATGTGACTCATGACAGTATCCATTTAAAGTCAGCCATTCTATAACATCCTAAAAGGCAATTTAAAGGTGAAGAACACCTTTAATTAGGTTCATTCCATGGATCACTAATTTTATTTCTTACCATAAGTTTTATTTCTTATGGTGCTGTTTTTTCTCGTCTTGGAAACGCTATAGATATTAGTGAGCCTCTTGAACTCTTTCAGATGTATCAGAAAGCCTTTGCTTATTCAGGAAGGCTGAGCCCCAGACACCCAAAGGATACAATCATTTTATATACAATAATATTCATAACCAATAGCACTGGTTCTCCAATATTACACTCTCTATATTGTTAGTTTAAAATCAATGTATATATAATGAACGGGCAATGCATGTCAAGAATATTGCTTTAGGAGATATGTATCTTACTGAGATGGTAAAATGAGTGTGTATATATATATATATATATATATATATATATATATTATATATATATATACATGTAACACAGTGTATTAAAATAAATATCTTGCAACAAAAACAATATTTGTAAAACCAGAACCCAAGTGAACATCCATTAGTCAAAAAAAGTTAAGGCCTAATTGCACTGTAAGGGTTGACAGTAGCAGGCCCGGGCCTAGGGCGGCAAAATATTAAGGGCCACTTTCTGAGGAGCACTGAGGGTGGATGCGCTTGCGGGGGGAGTAAATGGCATCTGGGAGAGAGGACCACGCAGCATAGGAGCAATCATGCAGGAAGTCCGGCCTTGGTGGTAGTGATGTGCGGGTCAAGAACAGTGTCGCACTGGCCCACAGGGAGACCAGGAAAACTCCCGGTGGGCACAAGTGTTAGTGGGCCCTTGTGCTGCTAAACATTTGGCCTATTTCCTGGTCATTCCTTATTTCTATGAGAACAAAGAAGCTAAATAGATGGATTAATAGATTATAGTATGTAAAGAATAGAGACTAGGAGAATAGAGGTTGAGTGAGGAGAGGAAGAATAATAGTACTGAGAGTGGGCCCCTGGTCTAAGGTTTTTGGATGGGCCCCTGGTGTCCCAGTCTGACACTGGTCAAGAAAAACCCACGTGCCCCCATTCTGCACCAGGCTCCCCCTTTCTTTTATAGACCTGCATCGACCTGCCCCACCAGTAGGGTTGCCACCTTTTAGCCCGGTGTAAATTGAACAGGGGGCATGGCCATGATGTGATTGGAGGGGCGTGACCACAATGTTGGGTGGGTCTATGACACAGTGATCACCGATTGGCCGATCGACGTGTCAATCAAAAGATGTGGCCATGATGTGATTGGAGGGGCGTGGCCACAAGGTTGGGTTGGGCTATGACACAGTGATCACCGATTGGCCGATCGACGTGTCAATCAAAATAAATCCTGGCTTGTTTCTAAATTTGGAAAATTGTGCAGGCCTTCAAAATACCAGGCTGTCTGGGTCAAAACCGGTGTGTCAACCCTACCCACCAATGATTTCACAAGGACTGTGTCTATTAGGGCCGCCATCAGGGGGGGGGACAGGGGGGACAAGTGTCCCGGGCATGAAGGGGGGCCCGGCAGTGCTGCTCTTTTGAAAGAGCTGGGCCCCCTTCCGAGCGCCGAAAGATTTGCAGACATTTTTGATTCCGAACAGCTGAAAATACGGAAGTGCCGAACAGCCGAAGTCCTGAAGTCATGAAAACAACTGAAGCCAAAGTCCCGAACCGGCGAAAAGACCCGAAGTCAAAAAACAGCGAAAATTGAAGTCCTGAAGCCATGAGTTCAATTCTACTGAACACCAATTTGTGTTTTTTTTTTAATCCCCTGGCCACCAATGTATTATTTTAATATTCCATAGGCCCCTGCTATCTTTTTTTTTTTTTTTTTACGAGTAAGAGGGGCCCTGGCACCAATGCTTTTTTTTTTTAACTTATAAGGGGCCCTGTCCATCAATAGCTTTTTATAACTTGTGTGTGGGGGGGGGTTACTTTTTTAGCGTTGATGTGTGGTCTCTTAACTGTGGGCGGGGTCTGGGGCGGGGCTTGGGTGCCAGGGTGGGAGGAGCCCAGGGGGCCCATAAAATGTTGTTGTACAGTGCCCCATGATTTCTAATGGCGGCCCTGGTGCCTATAAAACCATAAGCCGGAAGTCGACAGTATAAGGACATGGGCAGGGAAACAAGCACAAGAACTCAATTTGAACCTGCCCATGACCCAGAAATGGGGCAGTGAGGTCGGCCTGAACCCACCCAACCCGTGGGTTTTGGGGCAGCCTTAGTTGAAAACCTTCAGAAGGGCCTGACTGGACTGTTAGGTGTCTATTAATGATGTGCAGGTAGACCCAGATTTTTGGAAAGGCCACCTAGGCAGCAGGATTTTAGGGGGTGGCATACTTTTACATTTTTAAATTTCCGTGTGCTAATCCCCTTTGCTCCGTTCCCGATGATGAAAATGTGCGTGTAAAAAATGTAAATCCGACCCTGTGTGCAGGTCAACAAAAAGTCCAATATTCAGTGTATCCCTACAGCATCCTACTACATTGAATGGAATTGCTTTATTGCCTCTTGCCATAGGATATTTCTGTAAATAGTTTCTTTCTTTGAATGAGCCCACGCACGTATCTTACATAATCCCCTTCTGACATGGGTCCAGGTTGTTCAGCTAAAACCTTTTTTAGTACAGGGAGGGACCTATTATCCAGAATGCTCAGGACCTGGGGCTTCCCGGATAATGGATCTTTCAGTTATTTGGATCTTCATACCTTAAAGGGGTGGTTCACCTTTAAATTAATTTTAAGTATGTTATACAATGGCCAATCTTAATACACTTTTCAATTGGTCTTCATTGTTTATTTTGTATAATTTTTAATGATTTGCCTTTTTTTTTACTTTTTCCAGTTTTCAAATGAGGGTCACTGACCCCATCTAAAAACAAATGATCTGTAAGGCTACAAATGTGTTGTTATTGCAACTTTTAATTACTCATCTTTCTACTCTGGCCCTCCCCTATTCATATTCATGTCTCTTATTCAAATCAGTGCATGGTTGCTAGGGGAATTTGGAGCTGCTGAAATAAAAAGCTAAATTACTCAAAAACCACAAATAATAAAAAAGGAAAACCAATTGCAAATTGTCTCAGAATATCACTCTCTATATCATACTAACAATTAACTCAAAGGTGAGCAATCCCTTTAAGTCTACTAGAAGATCATGTAAACATTAAATAAACCCAATAGGCTGTATTTGCTTCCAATACGGATTAATTATATCTTAGTTGGGATCAAGTACAAGCTACTTTTTTATTATTACAAAGAAAAAGGAAATCATTTTTAAAAACTTGGATTTTTTGGATAAAATGGAGTCTATGGGAGATGGCCATTCCGTAATCCAGATGTTTCGGGATACTGGGTTTCCGGATAACGGATACCAAACTTGTATAGATAAAAACAAAGCTGACAGCTTAATGAACATTTCTGTAAGATATAATTAATAATGTGCTTTAATCAAATAATTTGGTACCAAAGAAATTATACTTTTCTTCCTTTTCTTCTTGTTCTTATAGCTCTTGGAAATGGCTACACTTATTTCATGAAGATCTTCTTATTTTTACCATTTTCCATTGGGTCATCTCAGGTCATATATATCTATATATTTGAATGTATAAAGAATCTTGTTTTCCAACATTTCAAGTCCGCTGACTTTTGAGTGGTCAAGCACAATAGTATTCACTATGGGCACACATTAAAGCACACATAGGGCCAATTGTAAATGACAACCTCTGGGGTTTCTCCCTGTAAGAGAACTAAAATAATGATAGAGAAAAGAGGTATTGGCAGGCACAGTAAATTGTGTCAAGGAATAGCTGGATGCCTTTTCATTAAAGGGAAAAGAAAATGAAAAGGAAAATAGTACTGACAATTGAACATATCCTGAAAGCAACAATGATGAAGGTGGAAGTTGCTTTAGGTCATTGTCCTTATATGCCAGCGAGTCCTGAGACATGTTCTGTTCTGGCATGAATCAAATGAGGTGTTTTGTCTTCTGTTGGCCTGTAGATATTCTAATATGCTGGACTCATGTTGGAAATTTTATTTTTTTTAAATTTAGTCTATGGGAGATGGACTTGAAGACTTCCCATAAGGACTTACTGGATAAGGGATCCCATACTTGTAAGTTGTAATGTATACTGGGGATTCTCATGGAGGTGCAGTGTACTGTGTATATTTTTTTCACAATCAGAAGTTTATTTTTCCAATGCTACTATAGGCCATCTCTCCCTACTATACCTGCTATCCCACAGTTACACTCCTTTCCCAGAGACTTTTATCTACTGTTACTATAGGCACCATCTCTCCCTACTATACCTGCTATCCCACAGTCACACTCCCTTCCCAGAGACTATTATTCACTGTTACTATAGGCACCATCTCTCCCTACTATACCTGCTATCCCACAATCACACTCCCTTCCCAGAGACTATTATCCCACTGTTACTATAGGCACCATCTCTCCCTACTATACCTGCTATCCCACAGTCACACTCCCTTCCCAGAGACTATTATCCACTGTTACTATAGGCACCATCTCTCCCTACTATACCTGCTATCCCACAGCCACACTCCCTTCCCAGAGACTATTATTCACTGTTACTATAGGCACCATCTCTCCCTACTATACCTGCTATCCCACAGTCACACTCCCTTCCCAGAGACTATTATCCCACTGTTACTATAGGCACCATCTCTCCCTACTATACCTGCTATCCCACAGTCACACTCCCTTCCCAGAGACTATTATTCACTGTTACTATAGGCACCATCTCTCCCTACTATACCTGCTATCCCACAGTCACACTCCCTTCCCAGAGACTATTATCCACTGTTACTATAGGCACCATCTCTCCCTACTATACCTGCTATCCCACAGTCACACTCCCTTCCCAGAGACTATTATCCCACTGTTACTATAGGCACCATCTCTCCCTACTATACCTGCTATCCCACAGTCACACTCCCTTCCCAGAGACTATTATCCACTGTTACTATAGACTCCATCTCTCCCTACTATACCTGCTATCCCACAGTCACACTCCCTTCCCAGAGACTATTATACACTGTTACTATAGGCACCATCTCTCCCTACTATACCTGCTATCCCACAGCCACACTCCCTTCCCAGAGACTATTATTAGCACCGGATAATAGGCTATTATCTGTATGTGCAAAAAGGCAGGAGGCTCACAATATGTCGAGTGCACTAGTCTCAAAATATGTATGCTAGCATAAGCTCACAGTATAGATGGAACATTGCCTTCTATTCCACAGCCTTAATTATTTCCTAAAGACTTTTATCCACACTAGAAGCACCATTTCCTGAGAGTTGCTAGACTTTGCTAAGAATATCACTTGCATATATACTTGCTGTCTGTTTAAATAACGGCTGGCAACATTTCCCCCTCCAGATGTAATTAAACTACAACTGCGAGCATCTATCCAACATCCATCTTCAGCTGTCAGTGAAATACCGAGATCATACAGAGAACATAAGAAATAATTATTTTCAGGCAAACTCACTTATTTTAGTGACTTTGTAAGGGTATTCCATATGGTGGTAGCTTATTTAAACATTACTTCCCTAACATTGTGATTTAATTGTTCCTACAAACAATTATTGGAACAGATTTTATGCAGTGGCTGGGGGCACAATTAATTGTTCTCCTTCAATCAATTACAGCCTAAAGTTAATTTGTTATATATATATATATATATATATATATATATATATATATATATATATATATATATATACACATTTAAAGTCTTAGGCACAGCTATTCAGATAAAATTGTATATCCATAGAAGAATGCTGAAGCACACCAGGATTTTTCAAATTGAAGCTTGTTTATTAGATTGACATTTCAGTCCTCACAGGGACCTTTATCAAGATGAGTAAAGCATTTCAGTCCAAGTGTTTTATAGACTCACCCACCAGTGAACCATCAAACCACGCCCATAGTTCAGGTGTGTAATTTAACCCTTAATGGACCATAAGTCCAGCAGACATATATTTAATCAGAGTGATCTGAAAAACAAAGTGCATAGTGCCTTGTGATCATATTTGTTAAAATTGATTATCAAATATTATATAAGTATAAATAAAGTGAAGACAGTAATGTACATTCACATAAATAGAGAATATTAAAATCGCATAAAACACTATAAAACAGTTTGTTTATATAATAAAAATATCAGTTGCAGTTTAGACAAATTACTCAAAATCATTAAGGTCTCAATATTCAGACAGTATTAACTTATTTATAAAAATGGGGTGAATGAACAATACTCATTTAATCCCCAGGGGGCGATGGTATTTAGCATTTTATATACTTCTTTCTGTAAAAGCATGTGATCCCAGTCTCCTCCCCTAATTGGCTCTGGAATCAAATCTATACCCATAAACCTAAGTGTCAGATTTCCCAGTTTCAAAGGCTCGTTTAATTGGGGATCTATGGTTGCCAATCCTCTCTCGTAATGCATTCTGTGTCTTGCCAACATAAGTTAAACCACATAATCATGTTATAATGTAACCAACATGTGTGGAAGGTGAAAGGCAAGTATTAGAAAGGCAAGTTTCAGTGAAAGGCAAGTATTAGAAAATTTGGATTGGTTTAAACAAGGGGGCTATAATATCAATGTAAACTGTCTAAATCTTTAGAAAGGGCCGCAATCATCTCACACAGAAACATGACACACAAGAAAAAGTAGCTTTGAATGAACAGAATCGTTTTATTGTAACAACTAGTTATACCACCCGTCCCTCTGCAGTTAAAACTATTGTGGAAAACAGTTGGTCTGTTTTAGAAAGTGATAAAAAAATATCCCAAACTCTGACTCAGGAACCAATTTGGGGATATAATCGAGGACCAAATCTAAGAAATTTGTTAATGTAAACAGATCCGATTACAGATTTCTGCTGTCTTACTGCTGGATGCTACTTCTTGGAGGAGAGAGTGAATTCAGCAGCCAAGATGTAGAGGCAGGAGGCCTCTGAGGCTGGGGTAGGCGACCCCATGCCTGGGAGCTCGATCAGGAGGGTTTGAAGTTCCGGATTTTACAAACTGAATGTGGAAATTGCTCGCGCTATAGACAGTGCTCGGAGCTACAGTTCAGCTACGGATTCATCAAAGCTGCATTTCTTGTATAAAGATTCTCATCGCTATGGATGCCTGTTTCCACTCTGTGTGAGCCTGCCAGCTCCGTGTGTGAGCCCTCGGGTGAGTCTGCCTGGGGAGAGTAGAGGAAAGGGAAAGGATCCAGTGGCGTTTCTATTGTGTCACAGGCTGTTTGTGTGCCTGCCACTTGGGAGCCAGTACTTTGTCCATGGGGAAAGGTACTTGGGAAAATAGTACTACCTGGGACCATTTGTGCTCTTTTGGGAAAAGGAACAGAAACTCTTTGTCACCAAAGGAGTAGTGCGGGACTTTGCCTGGTAGGGAATTACCAGGATAGGACTGGCACAGGGTCACCAGGGTAGTGGGTCATGCTTTTACATGCATATGTGTACTTTACAATTTATTTCCCCTTTAATCTGCACTTCCTTGTAAAAAGTTGATATTTTTATAAAGCAAGTGTGTGTATTGAATTTTTTCCTAATGGGGCCACCCACAGGTGTATTCTCAGATCCCATTAGGTGGAGGCACTGCCAGAGAAGTTTTCCCAGTACCCTTTCACCTAGCAAAGGGGACTCAGGACCTGTAATTGGTAAGAAATGGTGTGATGTATAACCTTTGGCATAAGGGGGAGGGCAAAAGGGGGTTATATTGATTTTAACAAATATTATCACAAGGCACTATGCACTTTGTTTTTCAGATCACTCTGATTAAATATATGTCTGCTGGACTTATGGTCCATCACGGGTTAAATTATACACCTGAACTATGGGCGTGGTTTGGTGATGGTTCACTGGTGGGTGACTCTATAAAACACTTGCACTTAAATGCTTTACTTATCTTGATAAAGGTCCCTGTATAAAGGCTGGAGTAATTTGATGTATAGCAAGTCATTCAGAACACTACTTCCTGCTTTTCAGCTCTCTTGATTTACACTGAATGGTTACCCTGGTTACCAGGCATTAGCCAATCAGAGACTTGAGGGGGGGCCACATGGGTCATATCTGTTGCTTTTGAATCTGAGCTGAATGCTGAGGATCAATTGCAAACTCACTGAACATAACTGTCCCATGTGGCCCCCCTTATAGTTGCTGACTAACTCAGAGTTAGAGAGCTGAAAAGCAGGAAGTTGGATTCTGACTGTTTTATTAGATATCCAGTCACTCCAGCCTTTATATATATTACATTTTTGGCTAACTAACTATATTAGAAATGTTTTTTATTTTGCACAGCCTATCTATTTACACAGTTTTTTATTTCACACTGAACTGTTCCTTTAAAGTAACTCTCCACCGTGTATACAGTAGCACTATAAAATAAATATATGCACATATACTGTACATCTTTGGAATATTTGGGGAAGTGAACAGATAAGGGATGTCATTATAGGTAGAGCAAAAAGAGTTATCATTGTCAACATACGTAGTTCTAATAGTCTAATTATCTCTCTCATTCTGAAAAACAATTTGATAGACATGAAAATGACTTTGGGCTTTGATGTTCACTATTTACAGATACAGTATACGGCTCTGGATGATAAAAACTAAGGTCCATGTTTGATCACTGTAATATTACCAAATGATCTGGAGTGTGTGTCATTATGTTTTGTTTTAAGTCAACAATCACAACACGTATCAAGCCCAGTTCCCTCTTCAAATAAACATTTCGTTCTTTTACATTTAATAATTAATGAAAGAATATGCACAAAGAAATTGCTTCTGCCAAACAACTAATAACATGTATCAAAGCACTCAGGGGTAAGCTTGGTGCCCAAGGTCAAAGTCTATGATTTTGTGGCTGCATATCCTTTGATGCGTGTCTAAATATCGCAGCATGGTTTTGTATTAAAGAGCAGAGAATATCATTTGTGATAACAGTTTCCCTAATGGAGACTATTCCATCAGATCAGGAATAAGCAGGGTGATGCAGAATGATATACAGCCATCAGATTCAGCACTACTGCTATGGGCTGCAATTCTATTATAACTGGGAAAAGCAGTGCCATACGGGCATCAGATTCAGCACTACTGCTATGGGCAGCAGCTCCATTACAGCAGGGCAAAAAAATCTACGAAAATACATACATTAGCACAAATGGTCTGTAAGGCTACAACTGTATTGTTATTGTTACTTTTTATTACTGATCCTTCTATTCAGTTCTTTCCTATTCATATTTCAGTCTCTTATTCAAATCAATGCATGGTTGCTAGGGGAATTTGGACCCTAGTTATGAGATTAAGAGCTGCTGAATAAAAAGCTAAATAACTCGAAAAAATGAAAACCCACTGCAAATTGTCTCAGAATATCACTCTATACAGCATACTAAACGTTATCTCAAAAGTGAACAACCCCTTTAAGCTCTGTTTTCGTATATGAGCTCTGTGTATATTTATTGTATTTATTGTCTGACTTGTCCTTTCTGTGCATACTTTTGTACATTGTACTTTCATTTATAGTGTACTTTTATGCACTTTACAGCATTGCAGCTTCTTAACAGCAATTTACAAATAAAGTTATACATACATACACATACAAGTGGCATATTGTTTCGCTCAGACACTTCAGTATGGGGATATAGCTTACTCAGTGTCGGACTGGCCCGGCGGGTCACCGGGAAAAACCCGGTGGGCCCGACCCTCATGGGCCCCCACCGGGCCAGAACCCCTCTCTCCATTCTGAAATTGGAAAAAAAAACGGCACCGCGCAGCCGCGATGCGACGAGTACGGCATCATGCGTGCCCGCCGAGCGCGCCTGAATTCGTGCGCACCGGGCACTTCAAAGTAGGGTCCGGACAGGGAGGCCAGAGGGGGGGCCTAGACAGCCGTCCCGGTGGGCCCCAGGCCCCCCAGTCCGACCCTGAGCTTACTGTGCTCACTAGTGATGGCCTAATCTCCTTAATTTCCTTTCACCAAAAATTCTTGAAACTGCGAAAATTCGCCAATATGCATTGAAGTCTATGCATTGAAGTCCAGGCCCACCGGGATACCAGGAAAAGTCCAAGGTGTCATTGGGCCCTCATGCTGCTAAACATTTGGTCTATTTCATGGCCATTCCCTATTTCTATGAGAACAAAGAGGCTAAATAGATGGAAAAATAGATTATAGTATGTAAAGAAAAGAGACTAGGAGAATAGAGTATGAGTGAGGAGAGGAAGAAAAATAGTACTGAGAGTGGGCCCCTGGTCTAAGATTAATTGGTGGGCCCCTGGTCAAAGGTTTTTGGGTGGGCCCCTGGTGTCCCAGTCCGACACTGAATCTACGGGTGTCATTTTTGAGGCGAAGTGCGGTGAAAAAATTTGCTTATCGCTACTGCTCATATATGTTGTTGTACATATGTTAGGGAGCTGCTATTTGTATGTGAGATGGGGGTTAGTGTGCCATGTAATGCTAGAAGTCATTATGGGTAACTGTGCCTAGTAGCTGCTGTGATGGTAATGGTGCTGTTCCTAGTAACTGGATAACAATGTGTTTTTCACAGTTTTTTCACAGATCTTTTCCCTATGAATCTTGTAGGGACTCTGTTTTATAGATTCTTTCTATCCATTTTTTTTCTATGAATTTACTGGACTTTATTCATGTGGACTTTTAACTATGGATTCCTACTTTGCCTTGTACACTATGTTGAATTCTAATTAGGCGCTACCGTCACACCCACTTAATTTGTTAATTGCTAACCTATTAAGGGCAGAGACACACGTGGAGATTCGGGGAGATTAGTTGCCTCTTCTTCGGGTGACTAATCTCCCCGGACTACCTCCCGTCGGCTAGAATGTAAATCGATGGCACTCGGAGCGCTTCATTTTCCGATGTCGCCCGTAGTTTCCTCGTGAGGCAACTTTGGAAAACAAAGCACTCCCGAGTGCCATCCAACCTGCGATTTACCTTCTAGCTGGCGGGAAGGCAGTTCGGGGAGATTAGTCACCTGAAAAAGAGGCAATTTGTTGCCGGATGACTAAATCTCTCCGAATCTCCACGTGTGTCTCTGCCCTTAATCCAGTGTTCACCTATAATCTGTATGCTTGACAAAGGGGTTTTGCCCTGAAATGTTGTATCACACAATAAATTTTGCAAGGGTTCACCCTGCTAGCATTATTCCCTGTGTGCCGGTGAATTTTTCCTTTTCATTCTGGGAGTCGCTGTATCATATGATGCCATGCCTCACTGTGGCATATACTTATAGGTGCATTTAATAAGACCGTGTCACAAATTACACCCAAGCATTTTAGAAATTGCAAACCTACCACAATGCCAACTGTACAAATCCCCCAGAAGACTTCAGACCTTGACATAATCTTTTTTTCCATGTGCCTGTGATACCCTAGTTCAGAAGTGATCATGACAAAAATGTTTAAAATATTATCCTCTGCAGATTGCCTTAAAGGACCAGTAACATCAAATTTTTTTTTTTTAAAAAAATCGTTATTATAGAATGAAAAAAAAACCACAAAGATAAATTAAACTTTTAAATTAAGTCTTTATTAAGAAATAACCAGGGGCAATCTTGCCTATTTTGCCGCCCGAGGTGGCCTACGGTTTGCTGTCCCCACGGCACTCACCTTTTTATCGGGTCAGGGGGGTCCACGTCGCTAGAGCAGAGAGAGCATATGCGCCCTCTACACTAGATGAGCTGAATTTCTGGATTGAAAACCGGAAATTCATCTCTTAAAGTTACCAGGAGCAGTATTTTTGCCGCCCCTGGCCACCAGGGGGGCACTGCCGGCTGAGGCGAGTGTCTCAACTCGCCTCATTGGTGGAGCACCCCAGTAAATAACCTACTGCAACTCCTCTTGTGCTCCTCTTCAGAAAAGGTGATCCGGTGATCCATCGCGCAGCACTCGAATTTCTCCTCCCTGCCTTCCTTGTAGGAGATAGCCAGGAAGCGCCGCACGATGGATCGTCACGTGTTGCCTTTTCTGAAAAGGAGCAGAAGCAGAGTTTCAGTAAGTTATTTCTTATATAGACTTTAAAAGTTAAATTTGTCTTTGTTTTTCTTTTCCCGTTGTATACTAACAAATTTTTTTTTTTTAAATTGATGTTACTGATGCTTTAAATTACAGGATCCAACATCTGGAAACCCTTATCCAGGGGGACATCTCCCACACTCACCATTCAAATGACACAATTCAGATTTTTTTCCTTTGTCTCTGTATTATTAAAACACAATTTAGTACTTCATCCCAACTAAGATTATTAGAGGCAAAACAATCCTGTTGGGTTTATTTAACTATTTTTTCTTAGAGGTATGGAGATCCAAATTATGGGAAGATCCCTTCTTTGGAAAACCCCACTTCCAAAGCATTCTGGATAACAGGTCCCATACCTTTATCACTGCCTTCAACATGCTAAATATTAATTGTAATAATGAACAAATGAAAAAGGCGCAGTACTTTGGGAGAGGAACTCCAGTTGGCCCCATACAAGTCTCCTTTTTGCCATGATCCAGCCAAATTCAGACAGGACTAAGCAGAAGTCTGTACTCGGTGCAAAGTCCATCTCAATACGATTTCCAGCGTTGGCTGGTCCTGTATCAATCCGCATCCAGTGCGCTGCCTATTGCGCAGCCCATTGATACTCAGCAAATGAAGGATGTGGATGCGCAATGGTGTGGGAGTGGCGCAGAGCTGGGCGCGCTCTCACTAGACTGGAGACGCCACTGACTCGGGAGCAGAAGCACAAGACAGGAGTCGGAACAAGCCAAGGATGGCTTCATCTCAAGGCAGGAGCGATGTGCAGTTCGCAGACTGGATGGCAAGTTTGCCCGAAAGGATCCACAGGGTCCCTCTCACCAGCTTGGCTATTCCAGGTAGGACTGCGCCCTATGTCATTCGCTCTGCGTTACTTACTATTAGTCTTGCGCTGAGAATGTGTTAATGACATGTCTGTATGAGTGATATTCTCGTGGAAGTGCTTGATATAAATATGACTTGTCATCTCTAGCACTGATAATACAGAATAGGCTTGGTAATAGCACCTTGCTGCTTCTATCATGTACAGGGCCCCCTAAAGGTCTCTCTCTCCTTGGGTGGCATTGTTCCTCTGAAGGTGACTATAGATGTTACAATTATGATCTTTCCTGGAAAAGATCTTACCAGGAAAGATTGTTCGTTTCAATGCACACGTGTAGAGCTGAATCGTCAGATATACAGATAGAAACAATAGAATTTTACCTGTATCGGACAATTCAGCACTAACAGTGGCCGATGTTCGGGTGCCTTCAAAGTAGGGATGCCCTGAATCCAATATTTTGGATTCGGCTGAACCTCTGAATCCATTCGTGAAAGATTCTCAGCCGAATATCCAAACTGAATCCTAATTTTCATATGTAAATTAGAGGTGGGAATGGAAAAATGTTTTTTACTTCCTTGTTTTGTGACAAAAAGTCATGCGATTTCCCTTCCCGCCCCTAATTTGCATATGCAAATTCTGATTTGGTTCGGCCGGGCAGAAGGATTCGGCCGAATCTGAATCCTGCTGAAAAAGGCCAAATCCTGGCCAAATCTCAAACCGAATACTGGATTCGGTGCATCCCTACTTCAAAGGCACCTGATCAATGAGCCGACTGATATCCAATTCTTCTGCTGATATCAGTCGGCTGGTCTCCAAGCATACACGCACCGAATATCGTTAATTTTCTTACGATATTACCAGTGCGTCTATGGCCACCTTAAGAGACTGTTGCTGCTCTTCCCTAAAACCTGCTGATGCCCCACTGCACCTCTTGGCTTCTGCTGATCATATTGAGAGAGGAGGCTCAGTATAATCCATTCTGCGCTCATATAGTGACATTGATTTCTATTAGCCTCCCTTTCCCAAATCTCAACGCTGATCTCTCTCGCTTCTTAGCTTTGGCTCATCACAGTCAGAGAAGTAGCTTAATCTTTATCTTATTTTGCATAACCACAAATGTTATTGTTGATGCTCCCTGGCAAACACCAGGACCAGAACAGATTAGTATAACCATGTGCTGCTGGGTTACATTAGATACGGCATAAGAGAGAGATATGGGTATTCCATGCTGTGCCCATGTGCTACCTGGTTACTTTTTGTTACACGTGACGTTTGCTGCTATTGCTCCTTTTCCCTAGTTGTCCCAATTGATTGTGGTTGAATTATTTGATAACCAGACAGGGAGGTGAATAGAAGCCGTGCAGCATGTGGTTCATTCAGGTGCCAGCAGCTGCCATAGTTCCTCAGATTTTGCTGCTCTTCCCCTGCAACGCATTGGCAATGGATGGATCATACTGATATTCTGGTGCCTCATTGTGCTCCTGTGATACTGGCCAACGGGCAGGAGATGTGGCACAATATGAAGGTGATGCTGTAGGAATGACCTCTACAGTAGGGCAATGACCATCCCCACCTTCAGGAGGCTACAGAGATCAGTCCTATCACTGCCTTCACATCCCCTTACATTTCTCTGGCATCGGATGAATTTCCTGTAATGATTTTTTCCAGCGACACGTTGGCATTGTTCCCAAGTCATTATTATTCCTCTCCAGTCTCTGAAAGAGAAGTTTCGTATGTCTGGGCTCATGTTAGAGCTAAGCAGGAGGTTGGTGTAATAAACTGGGCGGCAGGTAACACAACAGCCTGGCATTAAACTGCTCTCGCTGACCCCTCGCTGGATTGTCTCCTTAAATTAAATCCAGAATACACAGTGCATAAACCTTCATTTGCTGGAAGCCGCTTGTCAGCTGCTAAACGAATTTAATGGGAATCTGTTTGCCCGAAGCCGAATTGTACTTTCTAAGCTGCCTGCAACCTTTCTGATGGGCTGCACAGTAGCCATTAACTCCTAAGTGCCAGGCTGCACAGTAGCCATTAACTCCTAAGTGCCAGGCTGCACAATAGCCATTAACTCCTAAGTGCCAGGCTGCACAGTAGCCATTAACTCCTAAGTGCCAGGCTGCACAGTAGCCATTAACTCCTAAGTGCCAGGCTGCACAGTAGACATTAACTCCTAAGTGCCAGGCTGCAAAATAGCCATTAACTCCTAAGTGCCAGGCTGCACAATAGCTATTAACTCCTAAGTGCCAGGCTGCACAATAGCTATTAACTCCTAAGTGCCAGGCTGCACAGTAGCCATTAACTTCTAAGTGCCAGGCTGCACAGTAGACATTAACTCCTAAGTGCCAGGCTGCAAAATAGCCATTAACTCCTAAGTGCCAGGCTGCACAATAGCTATTAACTCCTAAGTGCCAGGCTGCACAATAGCTATTAACTCCTAAGTGCCAGGCTGCACAGTAGCCATTAACTTCTAAGTGCCAGGCTGCACAGTAGCCATTAACTCCTAAGTGCCAGGCTGCACAATAGCTATTAACTCCTAAGTGCCAGGCTGCACAATAGCTATTAACTCCTAAGTGCCAGGCTGCACAGTAGCCATTAACTTCTAAGTGCCAGGCTGCACAGTAGCCATTAACTCCTAAGTGCCAGGCTGCACAGTAGCCATTAACTCCTAAGTGCCAGGCTGCACAGTAGCCATTAACTCCTAAGTGCCAGGCTGCACAGTAGACATTAACTCCTAAGTGCCAGGCTGCACAGTAGCCATTAACGTCTAAGTGCCAGGCTGCACAATAGCCATTAACTCCTAAGTGCCAGGCTGCACAATAGCTATTAACTCCTAAGTGCCAGGCTGCACAGTAGCCATTAACTTCTAAGTGCCAGGCTGCAAAATAGCCATCAACTCCTAAGTGCCAATGATCTCGGCATCTGTGCAACTGCTGCTTGCCTTATCGGGGAAAAGGTGCTTGTGGGGGAAGAAAAGGATTTGTTGTAATAATGCACATCTTTCCTTGGAGATCTTTGAACCATGATAAACTAAAGAGGATCTTAGAAAGGGGCAGAGAGCTAGGGGATATTAAAGGAACGGTTCACCTTGGTTGCAAAACAATAATTTGCAGTATATGTTTTCCCCATTGTGGTATTTGAAATAAGTTTTTAGTCTGTAGCTCTCCAGTTTTTATATTAAACTGTTGTCTTCTTGTTAGGATTACCTTAGGGACTAAAAGGTGATATGAATAGCAGAGATAAATAGGAGAGGGATTTAGAATAAGGGCACACGGGCAGATTTGGGGAGATTGGTCGCCCCAGTGACAAATCTCCTCTTCTTCAGGGCGACAATCTCTCTGGATCTTCCCATGCCTTCCCAATGGTCAGAATGAAAAAGTGCCAGCTGGATGGCACTCGAGCCACTTCTTTTTCCAAAGTTGCCTCACGGGGAAACTTTGGGCGACTTCGAAAAACGAATCAATCCAAGTGAAATCCCGCCGGCAATTTACATTTTAGCAGGCAGTTTGGGGAGATTAGTCGCCCCGAAGAAGAGGAGATTAGTCGCCAGGGCGACTCCCTGTGTGCCTTCACCCTTACTGCAGATAAATCCAATATAAGACATTAGACAGCAGTGAACATAAATAACTGCTACTGGGGGCAAATGATATGGATAACATCCAGAAATTACTTTTCAAGTCAAGTGTTTATTTGTAAATCTGTTTTGGGGGATGGATCAGAAAATGATTTGTTTCTTGTTTGTCACTTTAGCAAAACACAAATGAGAGTAGCTACAGTACACTATGGCTGGTTATCCAGTAAATAATAGTTTTCTTGTACTTTCAGAGGGGCTGCTGTGGGGAGGTACTTTATGTACATATATAAGGACCTGTAAGTAAATGAGACTTACTTTCCTGAAATTTGGGAGAACTTGCAAATAGGGCCCATTGCCACTTTATTTCTCTAGGATAAAGTGAAGATGGAAAACCTCATTAAACCCAAGATTAGGATAGGGGGCTACTCCTTATAGGCTTTGCACACACATTCTCTTTATCCTAGAGAGGAAAGCACCAAGAAGAGCCACAGTCAGTGCTACAACATAGAGAAGCCATGTGAAATAATCAGTTATATTGTGTAACGCTATGTCAATTTAGAAAAATACATTTATTCTTCATCTGAAAAAACCTGAAAAAAGTATTTGGGACAGACGCTCAGGGTCAGAAATATAATCTTACAAAACACAGTCTGTTTATTCGCCCTTTATCCAAATGCCTCGTTTACATTGATTACACTGTTGCCTTGAGGGTGACTGCAAGTCTAGAAAAAACTTTTAGCTACAAAAAAATATATGTAATAGAAAATAACCCTGTGATATAAAAGCTTGTAGTGACTATTTAAACACGTGATTCCTTCATACAAAGTGTGTTATTTTCTGTGAAGCTTACCTGGCATTCCATTGTAAACTACTCAAAAAATTCCAGCTTTTTTTACTATAGAATCTGAATTTTTAGTGGAGAAAAAACCTAAATTTTTTCAGGGGATTCAGTAAACTCCAATGATGCATAAAGTCCAAATCCGAAAATCCACCATCTCAGACCTGCCGAGGTTGTAAACAAGTCAGTGGGAGAGGTCCCTATCCTATTTGGAAGTTTCTGTGGTCTGGGCTGGAATCAGCCCAAAAATGTTACTATTTCGAACTTTTCTGGCAAAAATCCCAAAATTTGTGTTTTTCTGGAAAAATCCCGAAAAAATTCGGGAAAAAAACTCATACAATACTATTTTTCGTATGATTTTTATGGGTGTGTCCCTGATCCAATTAATTCGTGCTTTTTTTCATAATAAATAAGTTCAGATCGTGGATTCTAGTTTGGCCTGACTTTTTTATTTAAAAAAATCTGAAAAAACCTGATTTTGAAAAATAACCCGCCTAGTGTAATGGGACAAACAGTGCACTGAGAAAGTAACATTCACCAACCAATCAGGAGGTATCATATAATTGTCTGTTCATGAAAGCAAACATTTGATTGGTTACTGTGAGTTATTATATCTAACTTTGCACATAGTAGACAGTACATGCATGGGACCTGTTATCCAGAATCCTCTGGGCTTTCCGAGTCTTTACGTAATTTTGATCTTCATACCATAAATTTATTAGAAAATCATGTAAACATTAAATAAACCCAATAGGCCGTTTCAACTTCCATTAAGGTTTCTATCTTCGCTTAGATCAAGTACGATGTACTGTTTTATTATTACAGAGTTATTGGATTGGATTATAGATAGATTATAATATCGATTTTATAATTATAAAATAGAGTCTGTGGGAGACGGCCTTTCCATAATTCAGAGCATTCTGGATAACGGTTTTCCTGATAACAGATCTCATACCTGTATCACCTCCTATGTTCGACCTATAACACCCGAATTATTTCTATAGTATCTGACCAAATCTGGTTGATATTTAGTCACACTCTTTTATGTACCAACCTTGCCCCTTATGCTTAGGCTATGATTTACACCTTTGCCGTGGGAATAAATGTGAGCCTTAAAGACAAATTGTGATCTGCTAACAGATCCAGCAAAGGCTGTTTAGGAGAAATACCCTATAGTAGTTGTCTAATTATTGCAGTTTGCAATTAAAGCCACACATCACACAATCCTTGTTTTAGACAATTCTGTTACCAGAATTTCAGCTGGGTTCACAGTGAGTTCTGTACTGAATGGGGTTGAGAGACAGAAGTGCAAGAACTTAACTGGCCTGACCTCAACCCTACTGAACTCCATAGAATGACCTGAACGACCAGCACGAGACAGGCCTGGTTGGCCAACTTCAGCGGCCAACGTCTTATGTTTATATGAGAGCATCTAGTAGAGGTTTAAAGAAAGTTTTAGCAGAACAGAAAAGTCCAACTGAAAATAAAAACCTTGTGTTTTGTAATTAGATGTTGGGCAGGCAGGTGTCTGCACATTTTTTAGTTCATATGTTGAACGTGGGATGAAGGGTTTTAATTAGTTTTAGTTTCTTCTTCCCTTTGTCTTCATTATTGGCTCTTCACTTCCTGATCCTTTTGTCTTTCCTATGGAGAGGTGCATGAGCCAAACGGAGTGTAGGGAGTATTTATTTGTGTGTTTTGATTGGTTAGTATTGGAGGTGTGTATGGTTGGGTGGCGGGTGTGTGATGATTGGATACATAGGGGCAAATTTACGAAAGGGGCGTAGTGACTAACGCGGGCAAAAATTTCGCCAGCGTGACGTCATTTCGGTACTTCGCCAATTTACTAACGGTCGCTGACGTAACTTCGCTAGCGAAGGAGATAGTCTCTAGCGGTACTTCGCCCCCTAACGCCAGGCAAAGCGGTGCTCTGGCGAATGGACGCAACTACGCAAATTCACTATGATGCAGATTTTACTTAATGTTACCTCTTGCGCCAGACTTGCCTTCACCACCTCAGACCAGTGCAATAGAGTAGATTGGACTTCCTAAAAAATAGTTGAATATTTTTCTTAGTCCCAAAAAACGCTGGCGTCTTTTCCGTTTTCAGGGTGATAGGCTGAAAAAGAGTGTAATTTTTTTTGGGGGTAACCGGCTTCCCCCCTACATTTCCTAACATATGGCACATAAACGATACACTGGGCTCATATGTAGGGCAATATAACAACTTTATTTTATTTTATTAAGGTTTCCCGGGCTTGTGTAGTGTAATGTATTTGCTGCAACATATAAGTCCATTCAACTTTAACTTCCCCCCATATGCAAATTAGCCCAAGTTAGTGCAACTTTGCTTTGCTTGGCGCAGTAAAGCTAGCGCAACTTCGCCATCGTTCGGCACCCTGGATGCAACTCCAGATTTTAGTGAATTAGCGTTGTCCTATCGAATCTACACCTGGCGAAGTGTTGCGTTATGAGCGAAGCCGTCGCTGGCAAATTTTTGGAGGTTAGTGAATTTGCCCCATAGACTTGTTTGGGAAATAGAGACCTGCCCATGGCAAATCTCTGCCCAGGACTGGCAGTGTTCTATTATAACTAGACGTGACTGTAGGGAAGGGTGCTGTTATTCCTGTATTCCGTCCCAGTGTAATGGAATTAAGCTGCATTTTCCATAGCGCTATAATAACATTCGCACTGGCAGCTGCAAAGGTAGAAATTGATTTAAGTAACTGAAGCCCCTATGTTGGAAATGTCTGGACAGCTCTGCTTTAAGGGAATAATGTAGGATCCAGAAAGATTTCATGCTATACTTTCACATAGTGTTCTAGTCAGTCTAGCCACAATCATTTTTCTGTATTTAAAGTGATACTAACACGTTTCTATAAAAATCATAGGAGTGTGTTTGTATCGAGGAGATGCTGTACGCTGAATATTTTACTCTAAAAGCCTCCCGCAAAGCCCACCCAGCCCAGCAAACTTTCTTTTGGCCGACCCTCCGACACTGCTAAAGGATTTTCTGCATTTTGACGCTGGGCTGGGGGCGGATCGATCCTTTCATAGGCTAATTACACAGGACTGCAGCCTATGGTAAGAATTTTTTGGGAAAATTTAATGATAAAGTGTGGATTTGGTCGGAGCGAGATAAATTCGGATTTTGATTAAAAAAACAAAAACCTTTCAGTTTCACTAATGTATTACTGTCATCATACACTTCCCATTTACTATGCAATCCACTTTCATTAAATTATATCATATGTTAGATTACTTAGTTGTCATTTACATTGTGTACTGTGTAAAAATGTTGTTCTGTCTCAAAGTGCTTCCTTAAGATGTTATTATTTAAAATAATGGGAACAAACGGGAGTGCGTCTGTTTGTTGTGCAAGAAACAAAGCTTTTCCACTTAATGAATGGAAGGAAAAGAGAAGGCGGCAACAACACAGACTGAAACATAATTGAATATATTCTCGATTAATTTATGGAGCCAACTTTGTAATCAGGGAAAGATAAAAGTTGTTTATAAAATATATGCTAATGAGCTTGATGCCCTGAAATTGTGGATAACAGCTGGAAGATGCAGATGCCGTGTGGTCTCATTTATATATTTTATTTCGCATGACGGTGGTTAATAAAGCGTAAATCAGTGGGGCTTATTTACACCGTGTGAATTTATGGCATGGACACTATCACACCTGTCTCTGTTGAGGCCACACTTATTTATTGCACAGTGAGACACAAAATTTGAATTATGCGTGCCCTTTGCAGTATTTGCACAGATCTACTGACAGTATGCACCCATCAAAGTCAAGATGAATAAAATGGAAAGGAAAATAGTATTAAAGTGCTGTTCTTCCATGGATCCATAACTTCACAGGGTCCCATTGGAGCAATTCAGTAAGTGCCGCAAGATGGCTGTTGATACACAAGGAGCCCTGCTGCTTCTCGTGCATGCTGTCGTGAAAATTCGTCGGCAGAAATTTGGTGGCGTCAAAAAATGATGGACGCGCGTTGAAAAAATCGCTCGCGTCAAAAACATTGCACGTCAACATTCAGACCCCCATTGACTTTAATACCAGCGTCAAAGCATCAGAATTGACGTGGGCGGCAAAATTTGTTTGTTTTGTGAATTTCGCAGGAAATTTGCAGATTTTGCAGCGAAGCAAACAGGACAAATTCGCCCATCAGTAATTGTTGCAGAAATTCAGTTACTGGAGAACAACTGAGGTAAAAGACAAAGCTTATTTGACACAAGGTCTGTGGATTCCGAACTCACAAAAAGTCAGAACCCCAAACAAAGGAATCACATGGTTTTATACAATTGTACATGAGAATGTATGACATGTATGGGGGTGAAGAGCAGTTACAGGTAGGAGAGCATAGAGATATCTTAAGCTGGCCATAGACGCAAAGATCCGATCGTACAAATCATCGTACGATCGGACTTTCCCATCTCCCGACCCGCCACTAACCATTCCGATCAAATAAAGTAGTAAAAGAACAGATCAGACGATGTTCTGCCCCTGACAGCAATCGTACGATATCTATGTCCAACCAAAGCTAGTGACAGTCTCCCTCTGAAAATCGTGCGATCGGCAATACACGCAGAGATATTATCGACAGCCGACAGAAATCTTTTAACCTGTCTGATCGACCAAACGACCGATCTCCGCCAGACAAAAAATTACGGGACTCTCCACACACGGTCTGAAAATTGTATGAATCCTTGATTTGTACGATCAGATCTTTGCGTCTTTGGCCAGCTTTAGAGACAAAGTGGGTGTGCCTCCAAGCCAGGGTATTAGTGACCAAGGCTAGCTTGAGAACAGAATCCATCAGTCAGGGGGCTCCCAGGAGAAACTGTATTCACAGATATTTATTCACTCTCTACATCAGGGGTGCCCAAAAGGTAGATCAGGACCTAGCAATAGACCTTTAGCTGAAGATCAGTAGATCCCAAGACAATGTCAACAAACTGCTGTCCTATTTTATGGTTTCAATTCAGGTATTTATTATGTTAAAGGAGAAACAAACCCTTAATAAAAAAATCCCTAACCTACAAAAAAAAACCCTCCCCCCCAGCCTAGCTGCCCCCCCTGGCGAATCAGCGCAATCAGCAATTTTCTGTTTCGCGACAGCTGTGCATGCGCCGAAACTCACAAAAATTGCAGAATCGATGGTCTCATCCTGAAGTTTACCAAAGAGAAGAAGATGGCTGCTGTGAACTCCGCTGGACAGAATCTGCACGGAGGGGTAAGTAAAGAGTTAGGGGCAGTTAGGCTGGGGGGGAGGGGGGTCTATGTAGGGTAGGGTTTGTTTCTCCTTTAAGGTTACATAAGAAATAGTTGTTTGTTAAATATATATTTCTTATAAATCAATATATATAAGTAATATTTTCTATGGAACTGTGCTAACATTGATTTTATGGATGTAGATCAAAATGGGACAACATCACTAAAAGAAGACCTCACATAGATAAAGTATGGGCACATCACTGCTCTACATTAACTGACTTTCTACACTAGAAAAAGAGTCTGAGCAGTCATGACTCAGCCTACTATATCTCATTACAGTCATTATTTAGAAAATTAACCTTTATCAATAACATTTAGAAAGGTAGCACATCAGAAACTATTGGAGAGGACTGTTACCTTCGGCTCTAGTAACTGGGTTCAGGAGGCAGCCCTGGTGGGAGTGGAACTGTCGATCCAACGCTGAAGGTCTATGCTAAAGACACATGTGGCCAGATAGGTGAAGAACTGCCTGCTGTTTTTGATCATACCTATGCCCTGCTGGGTTTCTGTGTATACTTAGAATTGTAAAGAAGTATGAGATGATAAACAAAATCACACTTTTATCAATTTTGGGCCATTCTTATCCTTTAAATGTTAACTAGTGTTAACCCCACAATCCTTAGCATAATGGTTTTGCTGTGAAGTTTCACATGCTTTGGCTCCTCTTTCTTTTCAGAAATCCTATCTCATATAAAGACTAAAGGTGGCCATACAAGATAAGATCCGCTCGTTTGGCGAGGTCGACAAATGAGTGGATCTTTGCCCCATATGCCCACCAATGGCAGGGTGATATCGGGCTAATCCGAACGTTTGGTTACAATGAAGAGACTGGGCGCAGATAGGTCGTAGGACCACATCAACTAGAGGATGTGGTCCTCAATCGCCAGAAAAATCAAACCTCCTGGATGGATATCTTGGCAAGATATTGATCGGGGTGACCCATTGGAAGCCCCCATATACTACCAGTTTAGCTGCCAGTGTATGGGGGCATCCAACGGGTCTCACCTTTAGAAGGAACATTTTTTTTTACAACATCCCAATGCTTTAACCCAGGCAACACTCCTATAAATTGTGTAGGTGTTTCAAAATGATGTAGAATTTAATGCTGTTTGATGTATTCACTCATAATTGCAACTGTTTCTGCAAAGCAGCCATGTCACTGTTAACATACCTCAATACATTATGGATTGGAATGTTATATGGGAGGACAAACTACACCTCTTATATATGTAAGAGATCATAATAGTCTTCTTTGTAGCCATAATGTGTACTGAGTTATATCTTAGCTATTCCAATAAATGATATTAGTTGTTATATATGCAAGGGATGTGAAGGAGTAAAGCAGCCATACTGAAGGTAATGTAACCGTTACCATGTGGGAGGGAAGTGTTCCCAATTGGGCCGGTAGTAGTGTATAAGGGAAGGGAACACATGCTTCTCTCCCTTGGACTCCACTCCTTGGAGGTGGTGGATTCTGTTGGAGAGCCTGAGGAAAGAGCCTTTAGTAAGGAGAAGTTAGTTATGTGTGATACCTAAGTGAAGGTATGATGGACCCCATGAATGAATTCACATTGAATGAATTCATGAGCACATAGTAGGAGTTGTGAACCAGTAAGAGACTTGTGCTCCACTGAGGAGATTGAAGTGTGCAGCATTCACCTAGACACCACTTATCACACTGTAGGAACTCAAGAGAGTAGAACTGTGGGGTAGAGTATGAAATCCACTCTGTGAGAATCTGGGTACCTTTGTGTTGGGAGTAAATCTCATTGTGTCTGATACAATCATTCTTCCATAAACATTCTGGGTGCAATAAATCTTCTGTTCAAGTTGAAAAACCACTGGCTCCAAAGTTTCATTGTAAAAGTGTCTGTGTTGAGAGATCCTGGAGATCCTTGATCTCGTTCAGGGGTCCATCTGAGGTGCCATTTGAAACTTCTTAGATTATTATTATGTCCTGTAACTTTAAGTTTCGTTTTCGGTTAGAAGTTATGGGTCTGACTTGGTCAGTGTATGCAGTTAATTAGAAGGAGAAGATAGAAAGTACCCCCTATATTTCTAGATAAATAATTATAAAACCCTAAGGTTGCAATTAACTTGTGAAATTAAGTCATTAACTTATAACCCTTCAAATCAATTTTAAATTAATTGTTCTATAACAACCACCAAATCAATACACACAAAATAAATTGCTTCTATTCAAACAAAATACAATATCCAACCACAATTTGTAATACCCTTAACAAAAACCCTTGGCCCTCTGCTGGAAACGTACCTTTTCTCTGTCTTCCGCCCATCGCGCGATGTGGCTCCACCCCCTTTTGCGTCACTGCCCGCGGTTCTGCCCTTTTTGGGTCACGGCCAGTCCCCTTTACGCCGCTGCCTGCCCCTTTTGTTCCCGCCCTCATCAGTGGCCGGTAATAAAATTCTGAAAAGGTGACAACCTTAGGCCCTGCTTATTGGAGCTTACAAGATTATATGGTATGGGACCTGTTATCCAGAATGCTTGGATAATGGATCTTTCCGTAATTTAGATCTTCATACCTTAAGTCTACTAGAAAATCATGTAAACATTAAATAAACCCAATAGGCTGGTTTTGCTTCCAATAAGGATTAATTATATCTTAGTTGTGATCAAATACAAGCTACTGTTTTATTATTACAGAGAAAAAGGAAATTTTTAAAAATTTGGATTATTTGATTATAACGGAGTCTATGGGAGACGGCCTTTCCCTAATTCGGAGCTTTCTGGATAACGGGTTTCCCATACCTGTACACAAATTTTTAAATTTTCTGAAATTCAAATACGTGGAGGTCAGTGGCCATGGTCAGTGGCCATGGTGGGCCAGAACCAACCCAGCAGCTCAGTCTTTCTTCTCTAATGTGAGGGATAGTTAAGAGAGAGATGAATGGACATCAGTTCACCGGAGACTGAAATTTGCTGCCCTGAAATCAATAGTGGAAAATTAAAACATAGTGGGAGCTAAATTGAATTGTTTTTAATATGTTCTTAACACTTAATTATATTTAAACTTTACTGTTGGTTTACTAAACGCTCCCCGTAGGCATCTGTGATGGACGGCCGATTGTAATATTGGTAATACCCTGGGTGACTGAGCAGCCACTACCAGCGGCATTATTTGCTGACAGCGTCTATTGATTTTTTTAGGAACCGTCTGTAATTTGTGCCTTATTTGCAGACGTATATGGTAGAGCTGACAAAAGATTTCTTCTTTAGCTGCAGAACAAGACATTGGAAATTCAGCTCGTGTTTCCAGTTTCTGTGCCAGGGTTAAGAGCAAAGCAATCTCGGCTCATTCCATTAGCATTTTTTCTTTTGACTACTTTCCCTAAGATTATTAAGATTATAATGTCACCAGATAAACATATTTCTTCATGAGTCCTTGTTGTTCTTTCCCTTTCTTTTCTGCTTTCTATGGACATCTTTTAACATGGGAACTGTTATACACACACTATACCAAATATAACATAATGCAAGAGAGTTTTTAGAATTTATTTTACTGAACCATGTTTACATGCAACGGATGGAGCAGGAATTTCACAACAGGCACAGTGAACCCATCAGTTGCTGTGCAGGTGGGTCTCCTGGGTATCCAGACTAATGTAGAATTGTAATGCATAAGGTTGGCCAGAATTATTCATTAGGTGCTAGATAAAATTGCTGTGGTCCTAGTACTTTTTAGTTGTAAAATTACACCTACAGGGCTGGCGATTATAATGCACCAAGTGGTGAAAGAACATCCCTTCCTATTAAGGCTTTATTGAATTTCCATTAGTAGTTAATCTGCTATTTGGTCTCGTTAATGGCCAGTAGGGCAGACCTGTATTCCAATTTAATTTGTCCATTTCTTTAGGCAAAGAAACATCCTGTATTTATGTAGATCTGCTGAATGAGAAAAGGGCCTTGTCTTGACTTGTGCAAGTGCTTTTTTTTGTTTTTGTGTATTATTCAGCAGGGCCATCTTGGATATACAGCAGTGTGACCCTATAAGTTATACTTTTGTCTGGGAATGCTAAATGTGCAGCATGGGGTGGCCAAAAAGTAGCCTCTGATCTATTGGTAAATCTTAAGCGGATAAACAGTAGATCACAGTCCACCATTGTACTCAAAGATTATTTTCACATTTAGAAAGAAATCGCCAGCGATCAGTCTAACCCACGCTAACCCAATGTGGCATTGACCAGCTGTTAGAAGCATCTTTGTGCCATCGCTTGGTCTAACCCACAATCTGGAGTTGACCAGCTGTTATAAATGATAAAAAGCCAATATTTGTACACAAAGAGAGAGAAAAATTGCCAGCGCATGGTTTGCCTTTAAAAATAATTATTACAAAAATTAGGTGTTAGTACCACACTTTGGCCAAAATATATAAGCTCACGCGCCACGTCAAGGCCCCTCACACAATCCATTAACATTCTAATTGTCAGATTTCCTTGGGGGGCGAAAATTCGCCATCGACCCCTTCGCAGCCATCGATACACTTCACCAGGCGAAAATTCGCTCAGATAACGCTAATTCACTGGAATGTGGAGTTTGGTTGTGGGTGCCGAACGATGGCAACGTTTCGGTAGCAATTGAAAGCGAAGATGCGCTAGTGTTCATTTCTGCCTTGCGCAAATTCACTAGAGGCCTTGCGCTCAGGCTAATTTGCATACGATGGGAAATGGTAAATTTGAATGGACGTATATGTTGCAGCAAATACATTACATTACACAAGTCCAGGGAACCTTAATAGAGTTGTTATAATGCCCTACACATGAGGCCACTGTATAATTAATGTTCCATATGTTAGAAAATTAGAAAAATAATGGGGGAAACCCTTTGGGTTAAAACCCAAAAAAATTTAAGGACTTTTGCAGGCTATTACTCTGAAAAAAAGGAAAAGACACCAGCGTTTTTTGGACTTAGAAGCTTTTTCCACTAAAAAATATGATGTAAGTAACAGAAGATTGAGGAAGATCTATGCACTCCAGTGCACTTCGCCTGGTCTGAGCTGGTGAAGGCAAATCGGGTGAAAGAGGTAATGTTCAGTAAAATCCACATTTCATTAAATTTGCGCAGTAATGTCCATTCGCCAGAGCGAATTCTTGGTCGAATGACCGCTACCACCGATCTCTTTCGCTAGCGAAGTTACGCCTGGGCGCGTTAGTAAATTGGCAATGTCCCTGCAAATTGCAAATTGCCGCTAGCGTTAGCCACTTCGCCCTCGAGTAAATCTGCCCCATAGCATGAAGTGCCTATAAAATCAGGCCCCCAGCAAACAGTGTGCTTGAGTAGTAAGATTACTTTAAAACTGTTTCTTTAAGAAGGCGGTGTTGTTTTTGCAGATACTTTGTACAACATTATCTGTTGTCTTAAAATTCAATATAGTTACATTTTACAAGACAGGAGGCTAAGGGAAATTAACTGATTCAATACCTTTAGTTAACGAAGGCCCCAAATATATAAACTCTAATCATCCCTGTGTTTAGCCCATTTCTTTGTTGCTTTTTATGTCTCACTTTACAAAATGCTTGCTGTTTATATTTACAGTAGAACCCCAATTTTATTTCCTTGGATTTTACATTTTTGGGGAACTGACAATGCTTTGTCTCATTGCCCATTTGGCCAAGCTGCATTTTTTTTCTTTCCCGGATTTAACGGTTTTCTGGAAATTTGACATGGGAAATTAAAAATCAGGGTTGTACTTTAATGCATTGATTTATTGTCGTGCTATATAGACCTGCTCATGGAGCACCAGAATTTAGGCCACCGCTCATTAGTCCAAATAGTAACCCAACTTCCTAAAGTGTTTCCATGGTCATCTGGGGCTTTATCTTCTGCTGCAGCTCCAAAAATAGTTATTTAGGCAGAATATTAGGTCTTAATTGGGGTGACACTTCTGCATTAGATAGAGAGCTGTAAGCATTACTTTTTTCCAGGCTAGCTTTTGACCTATTATTGAAGAGAATAGAACAACACAATGTCTTTTTCCATAGCGTAACCTTAAAGGAGTTGTTTACCTTTGAGTTAAGTTTTAATATGATGTAGACATTTTGTATTTTGAGACAATTTGCAATTGGTTTTCATTTTTTATTATTTGTGGTTTTTCAGTTATTTATCTTTTCATTCAGCAGTTCTCCAATTTTGTCAAACTGGTTGCTAGGGTCCAAATTACCCTAGCAACCATGCATTGATTCGAATAAGAGACCGGAATATGAATAGGTTAGGCCTGAATGGAAGTATTAGTAATATAAAATATAAAGTAGCACTAAAAATACATGTGTAGTCTTACAGAGCATTTGTTTTTAGATAGGGACAGTGACCCCCATTTGAAAACGGCAAATAATTAAAAAAAATTATAAAAAAATAAATATTGAAGATTAATTGAAAAGTTGCTTAGAACTAGCCATTCTACAGCATACTAAAAGTTAACTTAAAGGTGAACCACCCCTTTAATACCCTTCTTGCTAACTATGTAGAATCATGATGCAAATTTGCAAGAATACACACACACACACACACACACACACACACATATATATTCAGTTCAGGATATATTACAGTTTGTACTGCTGCAATAGACGTTACACAGTATGAACTGATTATTTCTACAGCATACATTGCTATTTCAGCCTATACCATAATATGTAATTATACAATAATTAATCCTCTGTTAATTAAATATTCCAATGTTAAACCAGATGCTATTAATTTTACCCCAAATTAGAAAACCTTGAAATGCTCATAATTTAGCTTTTTGTGCTGGTGCACATTTAATTCTTGGCTTTCTGTACGAAATGATTGTTTTGTTTTTTTTCTGGTCTGAACTCACAACCTATTCCTGATAGCAGCAATGGATTTTCTTTTCTTTTCCGGAGATGAACATTGTGACTTTGAAGGGAGCTTTTGAAGTGTATATTTGAATAACAATGACGATATGATTGGTACACCAATCCATGCTGTTTATACATTCAATTAGAAATTGATGTTGAATTACAGTCATTTATAGTTCCCTACTGCATAGAAAAACATCCGTATGTTTGATTATTCCCAGGCATGGAAGCAGCGAGTGGGGCAAAATATGTATCTCTTCAAATTAATATCATCTAAAATTACACTTACAAATTGAAACTGGCTTTCTGCCTGTTTTCCTACTAATTTAGAAGATGGTGATGCTGAGTGAGTCACATTTTAATATTGTAATATCCACAGAAGACTGCGTAATCACTAATGGTTCTTCCAGCGACATGTTTTTTTCATGATAACAGATTTCATGGAAAATTATAATTATGAAAACCTATTAAAAAAGTGACCCTTTTATTGAAATAATATGTTCCCATTATATTTTATTTTTAAGTGACACATAGGCCAAAAGGTTTTGAACTTGTTCATGAATTAAAACCCTAGTATTTGGACTGCAATCCATGCATATGTCCGGAATTACGTAGACAAGACATCCAGCACCACTCCCGGGTATTTACTTCAATAAATCAATACTAAAGTTAGTGGGGTATCTTTGAATTTTTTTCAACATTAAATTCTAGTTCAAGCCTGTGCACCGCTCACTGTTAGAATCCAATGGCCCGGGTGCAGACTCCCGAACCAAACTCTTAAAGAAGGGAGCTCGTAGTATAACCCAGACTCCATACACAGGACTACAATCAAGTTTTCAAAAGAACAGAAACATCGTAAATCTTACTCCGTACCCGTTGTGACCCGGATGCCGCTGCCCCAATTCTGTCATTAGGGGGGAACATTGCCATTGATGCTACAATCTGTGTGTTGGGGAGGGGGGTTGCAGTCCAAACTGTATGTAAGGAGAAGCAGCGCACTCATGGGCCCTTTCCACAGATTGCTCAACTCCAGACCATAGGTAAAAGCAATGTACTTTATTTAAATTTATTTAAAGTTAATTAATCGTATGTTTAAATAAAGTACATTGCTTTTACCTATGGTCTGGAGTTGAGCAATCTGTGGAAAGGGCCCAGGAGTGCGCTGCTTCTTCTTACAGACAGTTTGGACTGCAACCCCCCTCCTCAACACACAGATTGTAGCATCAATGGAACCACTGTTATTGGATGTTGATGATTGTATTACCCTTAAGGGTTTAAAATGCCAGACCATTCCCAACCACTTGAATATTACTTAGCAAGTCCGCTTGCTATCGACTTATACCCAATAGGTACTGTAACAATACCAGTGTTAATCAAGAAGTATAGTCCTCAGTCACAATCTCAAGTTCCATTTCAAGAAGTCTCCCAAAAGCCACTGTTTCACAGAATCATTTCCTTGGCCTTCAGTCTTTCCAGTTCAGCTCTTCCTTAGTCTCCGGTCTTTGCAGTTAAGCTCAAAACCTCTTCCTTAGTCTCCAGTCTTTGCAGTTGAGCTCATTACTTCTTCCTTAGTCTCTAGTCTTCGAAGCTGAGCTCACAACTTCTTTCTTAGTCTCTAGTCTTTGCAGTTGAGCTCACTACTTCTTCCTTAGTCTACAGTCTTTGCAGTTGAGCTCATTACTTCTTCCTTAGTCTCTAGTCTTCGAAGCTGAGCTCACAACTTCTTTCTTAGTCTCTAGTCTTTGCAGTTGAGCTCACTACTTCTTCCTTAGTCTACAGTCTTTGCAGTTGAGCTCATTACTTCTTCCTTGGTCTCTAGTCTTTGCAGTTGAGCTCACTACTTCTTCCTTATTCTCCATTCTTTGCAGTTAAGCTCAGAACATCTTCCTTAGTCTCCAGTCTTTGCAGTTGAGCTCACTACGTCTTCCTTAGTCTCTAGTCTTCGAAACTGAACACACTACTTCTTTCTTTGTCTCCAGACTTTGAATTTGAGCTCAGAACATCTTCCTTAGTCTTCTATTAGTCTCTCAGAACCTCTTCTGTTAGACATAGAGCTCATCTGGGCTCTTACAAGCAAGGCGTACCCTGCTACAGGTTGGACCTATCTTTTAGTAGGGGTAAAGTTTGTTAGATCCAGGGGTGATCTTGACCCCCTCTGACAGCTTTCTTTCTGCTTCCCTCCCCACCCCGCACTCCCCCTTTTCAGTGCTGAAGGTACTCTTTTTTAAAACATGGAAATTTGGCTCTTACAATAACCAGAAGTGGCTTTCTGCTGCCCCTGGTAACCTGTGGGGCACCTGAGGCAAGTTTCTCAACTCCTCCTCATTAGGCAAGTGCCACTGGTTAGTTAGATCATTGGTACACAAGATTATTTCACTTTATCTGCCAGTTTTTTAGTACCCTAAGATACCTTTTGTTGTCCACTATGAACATTGCTTGAAAGCTGTGGTTATCAGGCGACTTGTGTCTGGGGCAGGGTGAGCTGTGAACAAAAAAATTACCCAAAAACTACTCTATAAAGGTTGATGGTGTGGTGTTTATACAGATGGCCTCTAGATGTCACTGTGCTCAATACTTATGCTGTGCATACTTTCTATACAGCTTGTGGTGTTAGAGTTGCTTACTGTTGTGTAATGGCTGCATGAGCCTTCTAATAAAGCACTGTTATACTCTACTCATCCTCGCCTACCAAAACATAACAGGCGGGTATAGGTTGTCCAGCTTGTAAGAAGATTTCTGAATAATGTAGATATTGGTCCACCTTTTCTGCTTGATGTAGTTTTGAATCATTTGCTTTCCATTTCTGGCATTTTATCCTGAATTTAAAAACCTGAACCCAGTCCCAAGCAACAACCAAAAAGTAGATTTGTTTTGAAACTATGTTATAATTTTTATATTCCTTACCTTTCTTTTCAGTCCCTCTCATATTCACTAGCTACCAAATAACAGTTTAAATTGCAAACATGAGAACATCAGAATGCAAACCACCTATAAAACTAAGAACAGCTGCAAACGGATATCATATTGCATATTAATATTAAATAAGTAGAACAATCCATTTAAAATGCTACTAATTGGACAAGTGGAGTGGAAAGAATGGAAATACAGATTACCTTGGGGAACGGAGATACAGAGCAGCATTATGTAAAGTTTACTCTGAGTAATGTCAGGGTGAAAGTGTTAAAAGTATTCACTGCCATAGCAGATCTTTAATATCCCTCCTAATAACATTACATATGGAACAGAAGCCAACAGAGGCCCAGAGCTCACAAATTATCTTTAAATTGTCTGTATTAGTCTTAGCAACTCTTTGTCAACTTTGAAAGTCTTTAGTTTTTATTTTGCAACCCCACCACTTTAAATGTATTAAACACAGAATTTCAGGATAGGCAGAATGTATTTTCAGAACTACGCTTTGGTGGGCTTGTGTGAAAAAGATTTACTCTTTCCCCATCCAAAATCTGTTATTGTGTAGATGTATTTGGAAATGTTCCACCAATGGAATTCTTCCACTACCAGCGGTGCCACACCTTGAGCTTATAATCATTCAGAAGTAAAGTGCGCTGAGGAAGCTGTGATTGGTGCAGCGGGCAAGTAATCTTATATGAAAATATTTCCCCTAGAACTAATGTGTTAAAGGAGAACCAAACCCTATTTATTAAAATCACCTCCCTACCCTACATAGACCCCCTCCAGCTCCCCTGCCCCCCCCCCCCAGCCTAGGTGTTACCCTGGGTAAATGCCCCAGCTCTTTACTTACTCCTCATTGCAGTTTCCGAAAGCCACGGAAATTGCTGAAGCGCCGTAAGAATACTCGAAGATTACGAAGAGAAGAAGATGGCGCCCATGAACTCTGATGCCCTGAACCTGCAATGAGGTAGGTGTAAATAAAGAGTTAAGGGCATATATCCAGGGTAACACCTAGGCTGGGGGGGGGAGCAGAGAGGGGGTTTATGTAGGGTAGGGGGGTAGGGGATTTTAATTAAAAGGGTTTGGTTCTCCTTTAACCATTCCATTGGGTATAGGTAGCAGCTAGAACAATAATCCCCAAGCAGTGGCTGTCGAGCAACATGTTGCATGTTCCTTGAATATTGCTCCCAGTGAGCTTATAGCAGGTGCTAATTTTTGAATTCCTGGCTTGGAGGCAAGTTTTGATCTCCTGTCTCCTGTAGGCTGCCAGTCCACACAGGGGCTACCAAATAGTCAATCACAGCACTTACAGTATTTGGCATCCCCAGGGACTTTTTTCATGCTTGTGATGCTCATGCGGGGCTCATTGTTAAAAAATGTTTGTGGAACCTTGATCTACAACATGCAAGTGTTCTAAATATTTGTGAATTTGGTGTATTATTGGTGGTAAATGATAGACATAAGTGCCATTCACATTTTGCACCTTCCCCCATGATCATTACTACCTGCCAGTCCTTCTTATAACAATGAAAGCCTTCTGGCACGCCCATGCCCACCTCTAGTAGTCCTGCCACTGGTAGGATTATAATTATTATGCAAGGGCAAATAAAAGAAAGTGGGGAATTTTAACTTGTCGTGGAGAATCTGGATTGATGACTGTGCTGGGGGAGGTTAATCAGTGCTTACAGAAAGGTTTCAGAACAGAAAGTGAACAATTTTAACTTGTATTAACCTGAATTGGTGACTGATCTAGGGGAGGTTAAGAGAAGACAAATTGGGAAAATTGAATTTGTCTTGGCACTAAATGGAAGCCACGTTGAGCTGCCCAGCAATATGCTCTATGACCCTTCTCTGATTAATTATGCACAAGTGCATGAAATGGAACCCTGGAGTTCCTGGAAGCCTGGTGCAGTTCCTAGGTTTTTGTAGCGAGACAACAGTCGCAACTGACTTGAGCCAAGTTAATCGGACCCTGATGCCAGGAGGTCATGGCATTCAAAATTGTGTGCCACCGGTTGTGCTGGATTCAGCTAAGCATGGACTACTGACCAGGAGCATGAATGCTGAAACCAGGGCTAGGTCAGCTTTGTGCATTGATAGCAGGGGATGCTCAGAGAGGATATGATGGGGAAGACCTTGTGCCCCACAATGCCTTTAGGGAGAGCAGCTACTGCTGGGCGCTCTTGAGTAAAATAGGGTTCACTTCAGTTGCCTTGGCAATAGCATTTCCTATTATTTACCAAGCAAACAGAAAGCCACATATCTGACATTTGCAACGGATAAATATATAAATGGCAATTAAAAACAGAGTGTCAGCTTCCATTGAAACCCTTCCCAACAACTGTAATCTTTACTGCAGAACCTGGGCTCTTCCCTCTATTCCCCCGGCCAAAGCGATATTCAATAAAAGCAGTAATTGGAAATGTAAAGGCACTTCGGCAGTGACACAATTTGGACAATAATAATTTGCAAAACCCAGCTGGCTCCCAAGTGCTTTCACCCAGAAGTACAGCTCAAACGTAGTGACTAGAAGCCTATAATAAGTGGCATACACGACAAACACCCACGCAGCACAGTTCAGATGTAAATACTGTAATCCACATATTCTGCTAAGGGTAGAAGGCACGTTACGAGTGGCGAGTGTGAGGCAAACTCTTTTGTAAACTAGATAAAAGCACTTGGAACTTCTATTTTTTTTTTACAGTTTGCATATTTACAGGGGATATATATATATATATATATATATATATATATATATATATATATATATATATATATATATATGATAAAGGATCAGCACACTCATTTGTAGATCAATCAAACGTGCTTTTATTTAACACAGCATTGTGTCCAACGTTTCGGTCCCACTTGGGGACCTTGATAAAGGTCCCCAAGTGGGACCGAAACGTTGGACACAATGCTGTGTTAAATAAAAGCACGTTTGATTGATCTACAAATGAGTGTGCTGATCCTTTATCATATATAATACAACACTTGATCATGCACCTCAGCAAAACAGGAGAAAAGAGTGCGGACACCCATGAGACTTGTATATATATATATATATATATATATAAATTTTTCCATGAAGCAAAAGGTTACAGATTTGACTACAGAGTAACTGCAGTGGAGGGCTCAGGATGTATAGGGGCCCCATGAGGCCCTAATACATATACAATTTCTATAAATATTGGTTAAACAGCTCAACCTCTAGAAATTTTGGTGGACAGCTGATTTTTAAGTCAACAGAAAATGCAAAAATGCTTGAGAGCCCAGTATCTGGTAACTCCCGACTTCTTCACAAGTCAGTCCAATTGCATGCTGGGTATTGTAGTCTTACATTAAACTTGGCATTTGGCAAATTGTTAAACAAAACGGCATTAACCAACATGCATTGGGAGACACAGGATTGGCAAATTGGCTGGTTTCCAAAGTACAAACCAGCCAAAGGCCCAAAAAGTAGCCGAAATCTGAACCTTACTCCAAGTAGAGAACGTACCATTAACAACCACCCTCTGTACCCCATCCTGTAGCCAGTTTTCTATCCATGTGCAAATGAATTCATTAAGCCCAACAGCCCTTGTGGGGCACAGTATCAAACGCCTTGACAAAATCCAAATAGATCACATCTACTGCCCCCCCCACTGTCCAGCATCTTACTTACCTCATCATAAAAAGCATCTAATTTGTCTGACATGACCTATCCTTCATAAAGCCATGCTGATTGCTGCTCATAATGCCATTCACCAGGACAACATTTTGAATATGATCCCTTAGAAGCCTTCAAATTATTTGCCCACCATGGATGTCAAACTTACTGGCCTATAATTGCCAGGCTGAGATCATAATCCCTTTTTTATAATAATGACATCAGCTTTAATCCAATCCATAGGCACCATACCAGATGAAAGCGAATCTGAGAAATCAGAAATAGAAGCTGGTCTAAAACTGAACTAAGCTCTCTTAGTACCCAAGGGTGTATTTCATCTGGCTTTTAACTCGCACAGTATCTGTTTCACTGCACATTATTATAGGGGGACGGTAAACATAGTTCACGAAAATGCAAATTGCCTGCTAATCAGACTCCTAATGAGTACAGTAAGCAGACCCATTATCGTAAACCTACCAAACTATAAATTACGTGCTTTGAATGTTTAATGTGTTACGTAAGTGCACTCATGTTTCCAGGATAGAAAAAAGATACACTTGTATTAATAAATGGTATATTTGGGGGATAATGAAAATGTAAACAACCACAAGGCACGCTTAAAGTTATCTCGACATGCTCAGCAGCTGCCTCGTCTATCATCATGTCCATTAGATTGACTGGCTACTTGACAAAACCAATATTGGGCTAGGTCTCAAGTTGTCACCTTGTGTTATAAATATATGATCATTGCCAGTGTATGATGGCTGAGCTGCGGGACAACTCGACTGCAATATGTCTCTTGGCTATTCAGCTATTCAGGAGCAAACTGCCTTGACTGCAAAACATTCATGCCCCCGTTGGAGTTCCAACCTTTGGTCAGGACCCTATTGATAACAAGGATATACTGTAGATCAAGGAGAGCTTGTATATTTCCAGATATACGTGTGCTTCATTGTTTTCTACTACTCATGTGACTGTAGCTCTATTTCGGCCAAAAAAGAGATAGTGGTCAGTGATGGTGAAATGTAGATATTTTGATAACATTACATATTGTTGTAATCTTTATTTTGACAGTTACAAATGTCCTTTTCTACAGTAACTTGGTACAGGTATGGGATACATTATCCAGAAACCCGTTATCCAGAAAGCTCAGAATTATGGAAAGGCCGTCTCCCATAGACTCCATTTTATCCAAATAATCCAAATTTTGAAATATGATTTCCTTTTCTCTGTAATAATCAAACAGTACCTTGTACTTGATCCCAACTAAGATATAATTAATCCTTATTGGAAGCAAAACCAGCCTATTGGGTTTATTTAATGTTTAGATGATGATGTCGTAGACTTAAGGTATGGAGATTCAAATAACAGAAAGATCTGTTATCCAGAAAACCCCAGGTTCCGTGCATTCTGGATAACAGGTCCCATACCTGTATTTGTCTTATATCAAATTAAGAGCTCAATGTGTGTTTGTTTTCTCCACTATATTTCAGGGCTGAAATTATAGAGAGATGAAGCATGTCTCTAAAGCTGGCCATAGAGGCAAAGATCCGATCGTACGAATCGAGGATTCGTACGATTTTCGGACCATGTGTGGAGAGTCCTGATGTTTTTCGTCCCATGGAGATTGGTCGTTTGGTTGATCAGACAGGTTAAAAGATTTCTGTCGGCTGCCGATAATATCTCTGCGTGTATTGCCGATCGTACGATTTTCAGTGGGAGACTGTCACCAGCTTTGGTCAGACATAACTATCGTACGATTGCTGTCAGGGGCAGAACATCGGCTGATCTGTTCTTTTACTACTTTATTTGATCTGAATGGTTAGTGGCAGGTCGGGAGATAGGGAAGTCCGAGGGAAGTCCAATCATTCGAGAATTCGAACAATCGGATCTTTGCATCTATGGCCAGCTTTAGGTGCAACTTAGAGTTAGGGGGGCAGGCAGAGAAGCAAGAAGGGAGTGCCGTGAATCAAAAGGTGGATGTGTTGGAATAGGCATGTGGACCAACGTGGATGCTGTAGGTGCAGTGCTGTTTTGGAGTGGGTAGGCAGGACACTGGGCACTGGGCAAGGCTTAGCTTGCTGTTTTCATTTAAATTAAATGTCCTTATGCCCACCCATACCTCTCCTGTCATTCAGAATGGGGTGTGATATTATGTTATTGGGGGCATAGCCAATGGATCAGTGCCATACATAGCAGGGACAACTCCATAGGTTTGCAGAGAGGTATAAATAAAGCTCTGCTAGCATTGCATTAACCTGTAGGTAAATATGATGCCATAGTTGCCCATTTAAAGGTGTTGTTCCCCTTTGAGTTAACTTTTAGTATGATGTAGAGAGTGATATTCTGAAATAATTTGCAATTGGTTTTAATTTTTTATTATTTAAGGTTCTTCAGTTATTTAGCCTTTTATTCAGCAGTTCTTTCATTTGCATTATAAATAATCTGATGGCTAGGGGCCACATTACCCTAGCAACCATGCATCGATTTGAATAAGAGACTGGAATATGAATAGGAGAGGCCTGAATAGAAGGATCAGTAATAAAAAGTAACAATAACAATACATTTGTAGCCTTACAGAGCATTTGTTTTTTTTAGAAGGGAGTCAGCAACCCCCATTTGAAAAAGGCAAATAACTATAAAACTAAATAAAACCAATTGAAAAGTTGCTTAGAATTGGCTGTTCTATAACATAATAAAAGTTAACTTAAAGGTGAACCGCCTCCATATCAAATATCAGTAAAACTAATAATATTCCTATCACAGATATGACAAGGTAGGGCTCATTTACTACTACAGGCACAAGTTGTATGTACTGATTCACTGGCCATTGCAGTATAGATTCTATATTACTACTTCTGACTTTTTGTTAGGGAATTGCAACACAACTAGAGAGCTATGGATGGAGGTAAGGATGCTTACAGCCAGGCAGTTAGAAAGAGAGGCTGGAGGTTCAGACAAGATCAAAACTCTAAGCTAAGTGGGTGCAATGAATATGGAATTCTGGGGCAAACCCCTGAACTGTGTTAAAAACAGTAGAAACAGTGGAATAAAGATTGCACATTTTCTAGTTTGCACCAGTGTACAGTATATGTAATAAAAACTCTTACTGAATAAAGTTATGTTTGCTCCAAAAGATTGGGACACCTTCAAGCACTTCTTAAAGGAAAACTTTACCCCCAAAATAAATATTTAAGAACAGAGAGTTTATATCAAATTAAAGGAGAAGGAAAGCTACGGAGGCATTTTATTGCCAATAGATTAGCTGCAATAGTGCAAGCTAGAATGCTATATTTATTCTGTAGAATATTTTACCATACCTGAGTAAAAAGCTCTAGAAACTCTCTGTTTGTTTAGGATAGAAGCTGCAGTATTAATGTGGTGTGACATCACTTCCTGCCTGAGTCTCTCCCTGCTCTGGGCTCAGATTACAGTAGAGAAGGGAGGGGAGGGGGAAGAGGAGCAAACTGAGCATGCTCTTGCCCAGGGCAATGAGGTTTAAGCTGAAGGCAGGAAGTCTGATACAGAAGCCCATGTGTACACAATAGAAGGAAAGAAATGCAGTGTTTCTTTTGACAGGGGACTCAGAGCAACATTACTTTGGGGGTTTACTGGTATATTTAGATGGACCTTTCTGATAAGGCTTACTTAGTTTTAACCTTTCCTTCTCCTTTAAGTGGCATATTAAATAATCTTACCAAACTGGAATATATATTTAAGTAAATATTGCCCTTTTACATCTCTTGCCTTGAACCACCATTTTGTGATGGTCTCTGTGTTGCCTCAGAGATCACCTGACCAGAAATACTGCAGCTCTAACTGTAACAGGAAGAAGTGTGGAAGCAAAAGACACAACTCTGTCTGTTAATTGGCTCATGTGACCTAACATGTATAGTTTGTTTGTGTGCACCGTCACTTGTAGGATCCCAGGGGGCGGCCCTTATTTTTTCAAATGGCAATTTTCTATTTAGAATTACCGAATGGCACATACTACTATGAAAGTATATTATTACGAAAATGGTTTATTTACACGAAGCAGGATTTTACATATGAACTGTTTTATGCAATATCTTTTTTATAGAGACCCACATTGTTGGAGGTTTATAGTTTTCCTCTAAAATTGCGCAATGTGCAATCAAAATTCACAGTGTTATAACTGTCTAAGAAAATGCACATTTTTATTCTTATTGATGCAAATAGTTTTTCTCTTTGCGACTTTTATTACATTATTCCAATATTAACTCCAAAGACAGACGTATTTCTGATTATATCTACGTACATTTATTTGTACAGTTGTAATGTTGCTAATCTTCATGCCAGCTGGTGGGCTGATATTAACAGGTGCATCTGCTTTTTATTTTTTAAATATTCTCTATTTTTCCAAAAACAAAGGCATTGTCATATAGAATTAATGGTCATAGCGAAAAGGAATAACATACAGAATGCAGCTTACAAATTGTTAGTATTCTGACATACTGCCATAACATATAAAATTCACCATACCAACAGATAGATTCCCAAGTTCTATATGGTATTACTATGCAGAGGTATAGAATCACATTATTGATTATCTTGTTTATTATTTATACATTCCCTTCATGTCTAGGCCATGTTAGTATTGGAAGAATAGGTGTATTACAGCAATGCCTTGACTTTTATGGATTATTCGACTAGAAAAGCGAGCAAAATAATTCAATAATAGCAAAAAGTGTAAAAGGAAAAAGAAAGAATGAGACTGCTCAGTCGTTCCCTGCTCATTATAATGTTTACAAACAAAAATTTATGATAATATATCAGAATTTTCCTTGGAGCATTATTAATAGACAAAATCATGAAAAGGCTCCGGTTCAGGTGCATCTGCTTTTCAATGTATCCGCAGATTTTTATTTCTGCAAAAATAAAATATTGATTTTACGGTAGTTGTTAGTAACAAGGGAAAGGTACCATCTGTTTGCTTTTCCAGACTGCATTAGCGTCCGCTAATATATTATTCCTTCAGCAGGAAAGCTAAAGGCAGAGACACATGGAGATTTAGTTGCCCGTTGACAAGTCTTCTCTTCTTCGGGCGACTAATCTCCCCGAACTGCCTTCGGCCGGCTAGAATCTAAATCGGAATGTAAAATTTCTGAAGTCGCCCAAAGTTTCCTCACATGATTTTGGAAAACGAATGGCTGAGAGTGCCATCCCACCGGTGATTTACATTCTTGCAGGGGAAGGCAGTTCGGGGAGATTAGTCGCCCTGAAGAAGAGGCGATTTATCGCCTGGCGACTAAATCTGCCCAAATCTCCACGTGTGTCTCTGCCCTAAGGGATGGGAATATATCTCTTTTTTTATATCCTGGGAAAACAATAGAAACCTGAAAAAGTTGAATGCTATGAATAGCTTGTAATGAGCCTATAAAATTCTACTCATTAGTTCGGAAGAGATTAAAGGAGAACTTAGCCTAGAGGGATAAGTGGCTCTTAGTGAGTCAGATCTTAGATACAGATAACAATCAATGCATGTCTGTGTAATTTACCGTGGCAGAAACCAGGAAAAAGTAAGCGAGTTTAAAATTGGCTTCCTCAGCGGCAGGCTCTAGAATCCAGGCTGCACCTAATGGAACCGGAGAGGGGAGGGAAATGAACCGAAATGCTGAAATTTAACACACAATTAAGAGCAAATGAAAGAAAAACAAATGCAGGTTTTCTGAGCAAGTAAATAGTTTCATTCTTCTCGGTCCCCCTCCAGCTGACATTTGCATGTACATGAAGAAAGATGGAGTAGCATTATTCGTTTGTGCAGTGGCCTGTGTATATTCAACCAGTTTGCAACATCAGCAGCATAATAATAATAATACCCATGGCAGATACCCAACATTGTCATGGCTATATATGACAATGTAGGATATGTGACGTAGGAGCTTATGGCAAAGCAAGATATCTGCCAGGTATAAAGGACTATGTCAGAGATCTGCCGTGGCTGTATATGATTATGTACAATATCTGCTATGGGTATATATACAGTAAGTAAGAACTTTGCCAAAGGTGTATGTGACAATGTAGGGCATCTGCCATGACTGTATATGACAGGGTATCTACCATGGGTTTAAATGACATGGTAGGATATCTACCTTGTGTGCTGAAAACATTGAGGATTATCCGCTCTTGATGTTCATGGCAATATTGGATATGTGCCATTGGTGCTAAAGAGGATGCTAACGCTGCCTATTTTTCTTAATGAATTTATGTGCAAATGTCACTTTTCCTGTGGGATGTCGATACTGTCAGTTGAAAGTATCAATGCCACCCACTAAGAAACCCTGGAGTAGTGGCTTGCAAAAAGGTAAGTGGCCCCAAGGCAAGCCCCCTGCCATCATCTGTCTCCAATCACTCCCACTCTCTACTGGTCAGAGGTACAGAATGGCCAGGACTATGGGTAGGCAGGTAGGTTTAGTTATGTGCCTATATATATATATATATATATGTATATAAATATATGTTAATAATAATAATAGGCGCTCTCCACTGCTGCATCCTAGACATATGCCTCTTCAGTCTAACTCTAGTTCCGAATCTGCCCTGAAATTGCCAGCAGCTCAAGGCTGGTGCTAAATCCAGAGCTCTCCAGAGCATTGTATTGGTGCAATTTTTGAATAACATTAAAGTGCACAAAATTTTGTATCAGCTTTAGTTCCTTGAGCTTGCATTCATAAATGAGACCTTACATTCACATTCTTGGATTCTATAAGCGTAGAGTGGGTATGTGAACTTTGAAGACCTCATAATAAGAGTTTAAATGTTTAATATTTGCAGTCATTCCACTGCTACTCATGCCAAGATGCCTACTTTTTATTGTTTGTAGGCTGGCGGGTATCATATACATTTAATCAAGATCTTGTTGAGCAGGTAAGAAGATAGCAATGTTTAGAGAGACAAGGTGCCCCAGAATATATTGTAAATGTAGCGCTATAATAAACTGACTTGTGCTAGGACAGTTTTAGCTACTTTCCTTTGTGGGCTGAGACCACAGATGAGCTCTCTTTCTCAGGGGTAAGCCCTCGCAACGCGGTGGAGGCAAGGGTGTAGTGTAACTGTAACTGTGACTACAATAGCACAATGAAGGGCGCCAGTAGTTCTTTAACGTTTGAACCAAGAACTGTGTTTATTGAACAATAGCACATAGATCATTCAGCACATTGATCCACAATGGAGTATAGAACATACACAGCAGCATAAAGGAAGCATATACTCACAGCACGTATAGGCTGAATCCCCACAGGCTAGGGAATAAACAGCAGAGAGTAAGTTGACAGCATGTGATGGGTATTGCCCAGTTTTCAGGATATCTTCCAGTGGCAGACTAGGGGAACTCCTGACATCCCTATCTCAACACTTGGTTCCTTACTCTGGGTCAGTAATACCCTGGGATCTTAATCCCTCTAATCTCCTCGGCGGAGCCTTGAGCTGCTCAACTAAATAACCTCTCTATCACGCAGAAGAGTGATCTATAAACGAGTATAGCTGTCTAATTACTAGGGCCAAGGCGCCTAGGGTCGACACTACCCATTCCCTTCCAGCCTGCTTGGTTAGGCTAAAGCAATGGACCCAGAGCACATGGTTCCTAAACCTTTTATACTCTGGCACAGTCCCATCTGGTGTACACTGTGTAAACTACAGGGGTTACATAAGCACAAGGTCCCCATAAGGACCCACTAAGGTGTCCATATTACTAGGAATGTGCCTGTCTGTAAAGTGTAAGGGTGTCTAAGATTTTCACATCCCTACATAAATATCTTACTGAGTAGTAGATGTTGTTCGGGTGCACCAACCCCAGACCCCCAGCTTTAGGGAGCGGCACGCCAGAGAAATCGAAGAAAGAACAGGGCTATTTGACACTCAAATGGATCCACAGGACCAGAAAAGTTTTTAAGTTAAAAAATATATATCTTTATTTTACAAAGTTAAAAATGTATACTTGCATCTCCATCCACCCTACGCGTTTTTGTACCCACCAGGGCACTTAATCGTGGGCTATATTAGTGCTGGACAGCCCTGTTCTTTCTTCAATTTCTCAGGTAAAAAGATATCCAGCTTATATAAAAATGTCAGCATTATCATTCCATATATTTCATTGCCAAAAAAATGATTTCCATAAACGTGTGTCCTTCTCTCAAGGTTTACTTAATTGTCGAAGACATGGTATAACCAAATGTCAACAAATGTCTCAGGCACCATATTCTTATCCAGAGGAGAAAAGCCATTTTTGGTGTAAAAAAAAAAAAGATCAGTTGCATTACTTGGTTGCCCCCTGCCTCCAATCTATTTGACCAGTCAGGTTTTGGCATTTCATAGGCGTTTATGAAACATGTGTACTAAAACTTTCATTGAAATAGGTTTACTTAAACATTTGCATGGGTGCCAGTGGGTCAAAATGGGTCATTTTTTTCCATTGATACCTTACAGCAGCAGGTTCATTAAGTATGATTCTGGCTAGGGTATCACCTGCAAGGAGTTATTCTGTTCTCCCTGTGTTTGTGCAGGTGTCTTTCCATTGACTTCTACATTGGTTTTCTTAAACAATTAAGAACATTACAATAGGGTTTTTCTATGATGCTCAGTGATATGTGCTCTGATAGGCAACATTTATACAGAAGAATGAGTCCTGGTTGTTCAAGTTTTCTATAAGGGAGATCTAGTTCCTTATTGTCGATAAAAGCTGTATTAGGACTAGCAGCCTGGAGCTCATGTAATGTGCAGAAAATCAAGACTAGAAAGACTGTGGCACCAAGGTGACGTCTACATTCTACTGTAACTCAGATCAATCCTTATTCACTGACCCTGATTCTGAGCAAAGAAGAGATGACCAGGGATCTGAGCAGGTAGAAGCAAAGTGAGGTCAGTAGATGGGGCAGATGCCAGACAGTAAATGGAGTCCAGTTGGGTCTGTACGAGGGAATCCACCAGACATGTGGACTGAGTATGGACTGAGACGGGAACAGGAATCATTCAAGAACAAGAAAGGAACTAGAAACTTAAGTGAAGATCAGTGTAATAAGTACAGGGATGGCTGTCTCTCTTAGACTCCATTTTATCCAAATTAATAATCCAAATTATTTCATTTTTCTCTGTAATAATAAAACAATTCCTTGTACTTGATCTAAACTAAAATATAATTAATCCTTATTGGAAGCAAAACAATCCTGTTTATTTACTGTTTAAATTATTTTCTAGTGGATTTAAGATATGAAGATCCAAATTATGGATATTATAGTTATCAGGACTATAAAGGTCCTACATTACTGGATTCCGAGCATCTGACTAACAAACTGAAGGTAATAACAGACTAGATAGAAGTTAAAGGTATGGGATCCATCATCCGGAAACCCGTTGTCCAGAAAGCTCCAAATTACGGAAAGGCCTTCTCCGATAGACCCCATTAAAATCAAATAATCCAAATTTTTTAAACAATCTGTAATAATAAAATAGTACCTTGTACTTGATCCAAACTAAGATATAATTAGTCCTTATTGGAAGCAAATCAAAGCCAAAAGGATGGATGGCACTACGTTCAAGGAGGTAGCAAGTTTATTGCAGGCTCCTACAAGGATCAAACGCCCTACGCATTTCGGGATACAATCCCTTAATCATAGGCATACCAAATATTGGAAGCAACACCAGCCTGTTGGGTTTATTTTTTTTTTCAAACAACATTTTTTATTTGAGCAACAGTTGTAAGATCAGTTATCCATTATTACATACATACTGTCCTGCACAGAAACCAAGTACAATTTTACAGTAGAGGTATAATAACGACCGTGCCGAACAGTCGCAAAGATTACCAACAAGCAAAGCATATACTCAACATGCCGCGGCCAGTTCAGGTTGGGTCTGTGCGGCCAAGGTTACATTCAGAATCCACGTGTGCAAAGATGGAGGGTGAATTGCATTAGTGAATGCCAGATACATATAAAAAAAAAAACAAAAAAAAAAAAAAAAAAACAACTCAACACAGTATGTAAATGTGGATAACATAAAAACCACTATGTTCTGCAACAAACAAAGAAAGAAAGAAGAAAAAAAAAGAAGAAAAAGATGATGATCATTTAAAGAACACTGTCTATCTCCGTACAGGTCTCACCATGTCTCCAAAGCTGCGATGCCAGAAGCCCCATCCAATATGCCGGACACACCAAGCTACAGATTGATAGGAGGGTCACCACTCACCGTCCTAGTGATATACCATTCTGTATAGTGAAAACAGTCATGTAGCCTTGTCTTTCTGTTGGGTTTATTTAATGTTTACATGATTTTCTGGTAGACTTAAAGTATCAAGATCCAAATCAGTTATCCGGAAAACCCCACGATTGTTTAGAAGGCCAGTCTCACTTTCCTCAATGAAAGGTGTGGTTGGATTAGTATTCTCATCAGGATCTATTCAGTGATAATTGAGAGAAACAAATGCTATTGGAATACTTGTAGCAAAATGTGTGGTATATAAACCCACTTGTTAATTCATTACTTAAAAACACTTTCATTTTTTGATGTTACTGTTCTTTTAAATTCATTGGTTGTCATGTTTATTCCCTTGGAATAGTTCCAGGGGTTCCTAAGTCACTTTTCAATGTAATGATTTGCCTTTTTTAAGGGTAAAGTCTAAATTGACAGGGGGTGCTGTCCTCAGTGACAGCAGCCCCCCCCTGGGGTGTTTCAGGGCTTCTTGCCACCCTGAGGTAGCCTTTCCCATGCTGCCCCCTCTCACACAGAGCATACCATCTCCTGCCCTAGAGTGGGTGTAGGGGGGGGGGTGCAATTGAGTTCAAGCATTTAACCTTAAGACACAAGGTATAGAAGACTTTCTCTTAAACAGTTGCAGTTTATTGCCGTGACTCCTTCATAACAGGTAGACAGCGGCACAACCTCACCTCTCTCTAACAAAGACTACTGTCCCTTCCTCTATCACTGCCAGAATGGCCACCCTATTTCCTTTTCCTGATCCTTCTTTTATTTAGTTTTCAGTACCAACAACTTTCACGATTCAACTTAACAAGCACTGCCACCTAGTGGCCAAACTAATTAAATTATATTTAACAATTCAAATTTTGCCTCCTTACAAGCGGAGGCATAATTTCGATTTAAAAATCAGAATTACGGCTCCTGAAGTTACCCGTCTGATTGCAGCAGCGCCCCTGAGCCCCCCCCCTGCACACAACCTGCTCCGCTCGCACATCCCACTGCAGCGACCTGCTTGCAACACCATCCCCAACACCACCCTTTTAAACCCTCTTCCAATCAATCTGCCAGTCAATTTTTTTCCTTTTTCCATGCCTTTCACATTTACCCCATGTGTTCATACAGCCCCACTGCTCACTTCCCTCACGCCCTCACTCCACAGCTCCCCTTTTGCACTGTCAAAATCTCTAGCCCAGCCCCCCATCTCTCTTCTGCCCTGTGCCTGGGCCTTTGTGGCCTGCCCAGTATCCCAGACCTTCCAGTTTGGGCACATCTGAGACCAGTAGTCTTATAAGTCTCACAATGCTTTTTTTCCTTGGGGCTCCAGTGCAAAATGCTGCCCTATATCCTGCTCTGTCTGTCTTCCCAACATTAGATTGCAGTGATATTTTATAATAGCAATACATAACAAACAAACAGGCATCCAGTATCGGACTGGGAGACCAGGGGCCCACCCAAAAACCTTGGACCAGAGGCCTACTCAAAAACCTTAGACCGGCCCACCAAAAAAACCTTGGACCAGGGGCCCACTCTCAGTACTATTATTCTTCCTCTCCTCACTCAACCTCTAGTCTCTTCTTTACATACTGTAATCTATTATTCCAACTATTTGGCCTCTTTCTTCTCATAGATATAAAGAATGGCCATGAAATAGGCCAAATGTTTATCAGCATAAAGGCCCACTGATACCTAAGCCCACCGGGAGTTTTCCTGGTATCCCGGTGAGTCAGTCCGACACTGCAGGCATCCATTCATTTCACACCTCACCCGGCTGCTTCAACTGAACTGGAAGGATTTTGCTGACAATGGCTCACTTTTTGCATTCAATACAGGCATATTTTTCATTCAGTGGTTTTCAATCTTTCCTTTCTTTTCTTAGAAAAGCATTTTCTCATTTTAGTCGATTCCTTTTCAATTGATGGCTGCCCTCCAACCGCACAGATTTTTCAGTTTTCGCCTCATCTTTTGCCTAATGTCTGTATTCTCCTTTCTCAGGATAAGATGTTAATACCATTAGCGCTCGGCGGCTCCCCTTGATATCTCATGGTCCCATTGATAGATAAACACTTTTATTGTATTATCTTTTCATTTCAGCAATTGTCTGGTTGCTATGCCCAGAGTGCCATCATTTTCTGCAGACAGGAAGAAATAACTATAAGTCATCAGAATGTTCTCTTATAAGTGGCTCTGACAGTTTATCCAAAATTATTCAAAGGTGTTATGGTGAGCATTGAAACACTTATGAGTGATCCATGTGCTTCCATTATTATTAAAAAGGCCATTACTCACGCAGAACATTACTTAAACCCATCGAATTTAAATATATGTTGGCTCTTAGCACAAATAATCTCTGAATAGGAGCCAATGAATTAGCTATTGAATGAACTGCCCACGGTGCAAACTGTTGCCAGAATTTCTACAGTCTTATTAAAAAGTCAAAGTTCATCGAATAAATATTATTCTCAACTTTAAATAGAAAAATTCTGATCATTTTTATTGCATGCATAAATCGTTAATCTTTATGTAAATCTAATTTATTTCTCACCTCATTTCCTTAATTGACTTGAGTGAGAATTCTAAGCTTTTTCAGCCAAATATGAAATTTCAGATTTGCCATTTGTTACATGAATATACTTTTACATCACTTTCCTCAAGCCATTGTTTCTCTTTTTTACCCCTTTCCCTTTTAATCCATGCTCCGGCCCCTCCACATTCTTCCCTTTTCTTCACGTGCTTATATCTGCCCCTTGCTCTTTGTTCCAACCTCACTCTCCATGTTCCAGACTCTACCCTATAAAACCCTCTCCCAGTCAGTTTGAAAGACTCTGTTTCCCTTTTTTTTAATGCTTTTCACCTTTACCCCTTACAATTCAGTCTTGGAATCTCCACCCAAACAGCCAATTGGACAGATATGTTCATCAGGCTGGAGTTCCAAAATTCCAACGCTGGGTTTGAAGAAGTTGACAGTCATAGGCAGAGGGTACTTTTTGTGCATGGGACGGCTACTTAAAGGAGAAGGAAAGTAGTTTAGCACTTGGGGGTGCCAAATGTTAGGCACTCCCAAGTGATTATATTGACTTGAAACCCTGGGCCGGTGCTCCTAACAGCAGAAAACTGCACCGGCCGGGGTTATAACAGTGAGCACCAGAGAGTCGGCTTCTTCTTTCCTCAAATTTCCCTGGGCAGACACATGCGCAGTAGAGTGAAATAGCCGACTTTTTAGTTAAATTTCGGCTTTTTGTTCTACTACGCATGCGCAGCCGCGAGAAGAAAGAGGAAGACGGAAGAGGATGGCTCCGTGGTGCTCACTGGTATAACCCCGGGCGAGTGCAGTTTTCTGCTGATAGGAGCACCGACCTGGGGTTTCAGGTAAGTATATACATTCACTTGGAGGTGCCTAACATTTGACACCCCCAAGTACTAAACGACTTTCCTTCTCCTTTAACCACTCCTTGCCAGCATGCTTTGATTTTACCTCTCTGCTTGGCATATCATAGAAGAAAGCGCAATTACTACCCTCCTATTTATCCTTTTGCTCTCTTACTAGTTTCTCATCTGCATGTGCCATTGCTCTATTCCTCATTTTTAATTTGTTTCTATCTTTTTTTCCACCATCACCTACACATTCTATTTTTTGCCCCCTTTTCTCTTGTTTCTTCTAATTTATCCAATCCGTCTTCTCTTCTATCACATCACAGATGCCTTTGCATTTTTACTAATAACCTTGCGTTTTAATTCCCCCCCCCCCTAAATATTTCTGCGCTCTTACTTCAATGTTCCCCTTTTTTTACTAGTTCCAGGCTGGTGGGGAAAGGGGCAGAAGGGAATTAAAGCAAAGGAATAAAGAATAAAAGGTAGCTGGGTGCTGGCCCTGTCACATGTTATCCAGGAAATCACAGCAGCAGACACAAACTAAACTTTAGCTTTTTTCCCCCTCAAAGTGCAAGTCCTGGTGGTGCCCAGGACCATTCCTGCCATGAGGCAAGGTGAGCACCTTGCCTCAGGCGGCAGGGAACGACCAGTTACAAGGGGTGGCAAAAAGCCGCCTCCTGTAACTTTAAGAGCCGAATTTCCAGTTTTTAAACTGGAAATTCGGCTCTGCTAGTGCAGAAAGCGCAGAACACGCTCATTACACTAGCGATGCCGCACCTTTTGACCCTTTTTGACGCTAAGCTTTTAAGAGCGGAGCGGGAGAGGGGGCGGCATCGGGGTTGCTGCCTCAGGCGGCAGCCGCCCATGGATCGCCCCTGGTGGTGCCACAAAGGGATTGGCTAGGCTGCAGGAAGCTTCACATTTTTTTCACCAGTCTAGCCAATCATCTTCAGGCTATATCGGGACTTACATCTTGAGGGGGGGCGAAGTAAAGTTCTTTTTTTGTTTTTTTTCTTCTTCTGTTGAATCTTTATCATCAGCCAGGTTTGGGAAGGCTTAGCCTTCCCTAGCCTTAGTGAAAATCGCCCATGTTGACAGTTGCTTGCATCTCCACCTGTTCAGTCCCCAGTGCCAGCGATTGGTGACAATGACATAACTAGTGTGCGCCGGGCCCCCTGCGCACTCCAATCCCCATCCTCCCACCCACTTCTCGCCTCCGCCTACTTCCTGCCCAGATTCCGCCCCTATTTGCCAAAATTTAGCAAAAGGGGCAACCCTATTTGTTGACTTCCATTCTTAGCTACACAACTTAAAGGAATACTTTCATGGGAAAACATATTTTTTTCAAAACACATCAGTTAATAGTGCTACTTCTGCACTGAAATCCAATTCTCAAAAGAGCAAACAGATTTTTTTATATTCAATTTTGAAATCTGACATGGGGCTAGACATATTGTCATTTTCCCAGCTGCCCCCAGTCATGTGACTTGTGCCTGCACTTTAGGATTGAACTACTTTCTATCTGCTATCTGGGTACATTCCCATTGTTCTGTTGTTAGGCTGCTGGGGGGAAAGGGAGGGGGGTGATATCACTCCAACTTGCAGTACAGCAGTAAAGAGTGACTGAAGTTTATCAGAGCACAAGTCACATGACTTGGGGCAGCTGGGAAACTGACAATATGTCTAGCCCCATGTCAGATTTCAAAATTGAATTTAAAAAAATCTGTTTGCTCTTTTGAAAAATGGATTTCAGTGCAGAATTCTACTGGAGCAGCACTATTAACTGATGCGTTTTGAAAAAAACATGTTTTCCCATGACAGTATCCCTTTAATGTGTCTACTAAAAAACAGGTATATTATATTAAGGAGAAGACACATATATTGCTTTTATTTGTAACATTTATAGCCATTCAGCCTTAGCGTGTGATTTCCAACAGTAAATTTTAGTAATGTACAAGCACATTCGTTTAATAGCCCTGTACCAATGGGAGCTGCAAAACAGGCCGCTTCTGTATTTTTATGGCTGTTTAAATTCAGTGCCCTACATATTTATTGCTAAATGTACCTGGAATCCTGATTCAGCTGGGAGGTGGGGAGATTGGAGAGTATTGTATTTGGATACATTACAAATGATTTTCTAGCACAGACATCTTGGAATGGAGCAAAGTTGTTAGTTTTCTGCAGGCTGGTTTTATATAGAAATACAAAGAGCGGCATTATTCATCGCTCCGCAAGCAGAAGGCTGTGTGTCTTCTTGTTTTTATTTCCTCCCACTGGGAAGTGGCTTTGTGCAGAGCAGAGATAGACAAGTTTTTGGCACTCCAGCAGCTTCTCTCCGCGTTAACTCTCTCTATGAGTTGTTGGTCTATGGTAATTCTGTTACAACATTAGTGCTGACAGTCCCCTGTATTATTAATGGGGTTGTACCAGTGTTGCAGTTAAAAATGTTACGTGCCCTGGAAAGTGAAGGAAGGCTGCGTCTCTCAGAAGAAGGGGGATATTAACATAAAGCAGGAATGTCCAATCTGTGGTCCTGAATCTGTTGAGCTACAACTCCATTGGCTGCCAGTGGGATGCTGTGAGCAGTTGAAGTGCTGTGGGGTGGACATTCCTGATGAGTATACTAATAAATCTAGATATATTATATGTGCTTTGGGGCAAATTGACTAAAGGACAGGAACTTACGCTAATGCTTGTTTCTGCCTAGTGAAACTTCGTTAGTACTCTTGCGCTTAGGTCAGTTTAAATAGGGTAGGTTCATATAGGTCTTATATATGTCTTTATTAGAGATATTGGTGCAAATGCTTGACGTGGCCACTTATGTTCAAGGAAGGAAAATAAAGACAAAAGAGATCCTAGACATGAGCCCACCCTAAAACAAATGTGCCATGCCCTTCAAATGGTGAAAAAAATATTATATTCAATTTTTTTTAATAGCTACAACTTTTAAAGGCAATCACACTTTAAAATATGAAAAAAAAACAGCGTTTTTTTTAAACATTTTTATGACTTTTCAGCATACAGGATATGATGTCACTGACATAAGATTGAGGAGGATGTAGCTTCATTTTATCAGTTCTCCAGGTCTAAGGTGGAGAAGGAAACTCTGGAGCAAGAGGTAGCGTTCTGTAAAATTTGCACTTTGGTGAATTTGCAGAGTAAAGTCGTTCACCTGAGAGAAAATGTGAATGGCAATAGGGTGCAAAACTGTTCACTAGCGACTGCCACTTCACCATTAAGTAAATCTGCCCCTTTTTATTTTTTATCTGCTTTAACCTCAAAGAGTTGAATTTTTGGCCACATCCCAGAATGCCCCATTCATATCCCGACCATGGCCCCAGCTCCACCCTAAAATAGTATATAAATCCAGTCCTCTCTCAAAAAAACTTGGGAGGGTTGATAGCTCTGCATCTATGATTTCCTCCTTAAAGGGCCCATTTGATACTCCTCAATGTGCCTTGGTCTATAACGCACCATGTACCCTGCCCTACACTGGCAAAAAAGTAAAGATCAGAGAATGCTGGATAAAATCTTAAATAAATAAACTTGCATTTAATGTAGATGCAGCATAGTCCATTTGCCATTTGAGTGTGTTGAGTGGGTTGTGGATTCTTGGCACAGGGCAGTATTTGGTCATCTAGGAGACGGTGATTAGTTTACAGGCTTTACAAAAAATCTGCTCTCCTTTGCTTGGTATGAGGGCAATGCCCTAGCCTAGCAGGAAAACCAGGGAGTAGACATATCCTGCACCAGACAGTTCCTTTTTAGTGACTGAGCTTAGTTGGCCCACCTACACATATGTGGATAGCAATTTGTAGCACAGTGACCTGTGGGCTGCACCATGAAGGGAATGTGGCCTGTGTTAGGCAGTGTTCCATTCAAGACCACCAGGTGGGGAAGGCACATAGGCATCCCACCAACCACCCCATAGTGATTGTGTCTTTCAGATGCTCAGGGCACGGAGCAGCAAGATTTGCAGCCCACAACAGGGCCCTGTCCCAGTGCTCAGTGAAGCATTCAGCATGCAGGGGGTTGCACATGCTCCCAGAATGCAACCCTCAAATGCAACCCTCAAGGGCATATTCTCCTACTATGGGAAGGTACATACTGGATTGGAACAGTGTTGCAGTTCCAGGAGCTCAGTACCAAAGCCGTGTATGTATAGGCAATCTGCAGAGTTTGACAATGGCAGGTGCTTGAAGTTGGGTCAGCTGAAACTTGGTAATGTGATTGCAACCACATTGAGGGCATACCAAATTATTTTTCCATCTCTGGGCTGTGTACCAGGACAAAAGCCTCCTGGATCTATACTGTATCTTATTTGGGCTCCATGAGATATTCATTATTAATAATCTATCCTATGAGACAAACAGAATGTTGTATTTTACATATGATTATTAGTTGGTGGGTCTACACCCACTCTTGTACCCAGTCATCATATCATCCAAAGTGGCCCAACACTTACATGGTCAAGTCAGTCATTGACACCCTGCTGTTCCCCCACATGTATGCCCAGACATATACCATACCTTTACTTTGTTGGTGGCCTGGGGATATATTATTATGCCCCAACTAGTTTTTTTTTTTTTTTTTTTTTTTAAACAGTAAGAACAAATTAACCTGTTCTGTTTTTCATTTTAGGATCTCACGATTCCTTCAGTTTCTACATTGACGAGGCCTCTCCTGTTGGACCTGAGCAGCCGGAAACTGTCCAGAACTTTGTCTCCGTGTTCGGTACTGTGGCTAAAAAGCTCATGAGAAAGTGGTTGGCCACACAAACCATGAATTTCACAAGCCAGCTAGAGGCAGGAATACGGTATTTTGATCTCCGCATCTCAACGAAACCTAGAGACCCTGATAACGAGTTGTATTTTGCTCATGGATTATTTAGTGCCAAAGTCAATGAAGGCCTTGAAGCAATTAATGCCTACCTGTCCAGCCACACTAAAGAGGTAGTGTTCTTGGACTTCAATCATTTCTATGGGATGCAAAAATACCATCATGAGAACCTTGTACAGATGCTCAGAGACATATTTGGGAAGAAAATCTGCCCAGTTATATTCGCCCAGGAAGTGTGTCTTAAGTATCTCTGGGAGAGGAATTATCAGATCTTGGTGTTTTATCATAGTCCAGTGGCTCTTGAAGTTCCTTTTCTATGGCCAGGGCAAATGATGCCGGCTCCCTGGGCAAATACAACGGACACTGAAAAACTGATTCAGTTCCTGCACTCTTCGATCACTGACCGGAGGAACAAAGGTTCCTTTTTTGTATCTCAGGTGGTACTAACGCCCAAAGCGAGTACTGTGGTCAAAGGAGTGACCAGTGGCCTCAGAGAAACAATAACAGAAAGGTAAGTAACACCCAGATGGTAAAGCTTACTTAATGCCATTATGATTATCTAACTTGACATGGTTGCTCTACTGCTTTATGTGTCTTAAAGAGCCACTGCAGAATTTTCTTGTGAATTGTGCTTAGTACAGGGGAATAACTAGGGTTGTCACCTATTTTTTTTGGATGAAAATGGGCAGGGGGCGGGCCAGGGACTTAAGAGGGTGGTCTAGTGATGTCAGGAGACAGGGCAGTGATGTCGGGGGGGTGGGTGACATGGGGCAGGTGATGTCAGGGGCCGGACTAATGATGTGGCGATCCGCCATGTAATTCAATGTCTTGTCTGGATTTTCCAAAAAAAAAAAAAAAAACAGGCTGTCCGGGTGAAATTCGGACAGGTGGGAACCCTAGGAATAACTTTGCTGACTTTTTTCCTCCTCCTTTTTTCCTCCTCATTCCTCATGTATGAATGGCCACACCTCAGTAATATGGCACTACTCCTGTAGGCCATGCCCCTTTTGGTTTCTTGCTGAATGATTGTAACACAAAAGCAGAGCTATAGCAGGTAAGTTACAGGAGCACTTTATTCCTGTAGTAGTACATGCTTTCTGTTTGATAGGTACTGAATTACATACAGCTGTCCCAATGTTTCTTGTTTGTGTCGTAGCATGGGCAAAGCTTAAACAACAAGCTGAATCAGCTGCAGCAAGAGCCCAATAATTATACCCGTAATATTTCCATTTGATATATACAATGGGGAGAATGTAAGGGGAGATTCATGAAGGGAAATATTGTATACGTTCAGAGTAATCTCTACGTAATACAAGGACCACACGTATTTACATGGTTGCAAAGAAAAAAAGGCCTGACGCATTTTGGGCATGTCACCCTTAATTATAGGCTCCAAAGAGAGTGGCATTTTCTCTATAATTATCTTGTCTGACGGCTTTAGGCTTAAGGTATATTCTAGATTTGCATTTTACATAGAATATGGTCTTGGATTATAAAAACAGCTCCAGATATACCAACAGGACAACTACAGCCATAGTTAGTACCTTGGTCTCCTTCTAACCCTTGAAGGCTGTAATGAAGGTCAACCTGTTGGTTTTGTGTATTTTGTTTTTATTGTCAGCTTTTATATCTTCCCTTTCACAGCTTCAGTAGCTATGATTGGTATAGAGCGGGAATAGTACTTTTGAGCCTAGTTCTTTTTCTACTTAGTGTATTCATTGGACAGTCAGAAGGACTTTCACAATGGGTGTTTGGGCCATTGTAATGACCCCATATTATGGCTACTTAACATTAATTTGTATCATATTTATGCCACTATGCAACTTCTTCCCTTTTGTGAATAAGAATGGGCTGTAGTAGTTAATATGAAAATATACAATAAGGGGGTTATTTATCAAAATCCAAATTTTTCAGATTTTTTTATTAAAAAAAAGTCAGAGCAAACTAGAATCCATGATTTGCCCTTATTAAAAAAAGCATGATTCAATCGGATTGGAGAAAAACTTGATAAAATCGAGAGATAATCCGAATTGTACAATTTTTTTCCTGAATCGCTCTATTTTTTTGGGCTTACTCCTGAAATAAGGGGGTTATTTATCAAAATTCTAATGTTTCTGATATTTCATGTTAAAAAAAAGTCCAACAAAACTAGCATCCACAATTTGACCTTATTTTGAAAAAAACTTGATTCAATCAGGGAAAAACTAGATAAAATTGAGGGAAACCCTAAATTGTACAATGTTTTTGGAGTTTTTTTACCAAATCGTACAATTTTTTTGTGGCTAATTCCAAATAGTTGGATTTTCGGGCTAATTCCAACGCAGACCACAGGAACTTCCAAATAGGATAGGGACCTCTCCCATTGACATATACAGGTATGAGACCTATTTTCCAGAATGCTCAGGATCTTGGGTTTTCCAGATAACGTGTCTTTCTGTAATTTGGATCTTCATACCTTAAGACTACTAGAAAATCATGTAAACATTAAATAAACCCAATAGGCTGGTTTTGCTTCCAATAAGGATTAATTATATCTTAGTTGGGATCAAGTACAAGGTACTGTTTTATTATCACATAGATAAAGGAAATTTTTTTGAAAAATGTGGATTATTTGATCATAATGGAGTCCATAATGGGAGACGGCCTTTCTGTAATTCGGAACTGGATAACTGGTTTCCGAATAACAGATCTCATACCTGTACAACTTTGGCAGGTCTGAGATGGAGGATTTTTTTCCATCCTCCATCTTGGATACAGTCTGAGAAAAAACTTGCAGAAATATCTAGAGATGCTGACTAGTGATGGGCGAATTTGTCCCATTTTGCTTTGCCCAAAAAGTGGTGAATTTCACACGAAATTAGCGAAAAAGCATTGCAGCGTTTGACGCATTGGATTTTTATGCTGCCAAATTTTTGCAACAGTTTTCGCTGTGAATTCGAGCCTGCAAAATTTATTCACCAATCACTAATGCTGACTATTCAAAATTCTAGGGGTTTTTTTTCCCACAAAAAATTCGGATTTTATAGTAAATTTTTTGCATCTTTTGCATTCAGACTTTGATAAATAACCCATTAAATGTTACTGATATAGGGCTGGGCAGATCCACGGATTGCCTCTATTCATAGTCAGCATTCTAGGTTTTAACTGGATATTTCTGCAAGTTCTTTCTCAGACTGTATCCAAGATTTCAGCCCCAAGCAATTCTATTCCTGTGTTGTCAATTGAAAACTTATTGGTTTCTTTTAAACCATGAGAAGCAATGCTATGGCAACAAGGAGAATAAAGACACGGATAATCTGCTCCAGTGAAACTGAGGACGAAGTGTGTCTGAGCTCTCGGAGTGGAGCGGCAAATGGGCAGAGGAGATGTCTCAAGTGATTTTATTCTTATGGCATCATATTTCTTAGGGAAGCAAATTGGGGTGCAATCAGTACTTGCCTCATATCACAAAGGCAAGGGGCTAACTGAGATGCTAAATTGGGTCAGTGCAGATACTTATAGCAATCGAAAAAAAGTTCCAAAATGTATTTTTATTATGGAAATAGTTTTGATTAGACCAAAAGGCAAATCATTCAAAAACTTTGAAACAATTGAAAAGTTGCTTAAAGGGTTGGTTCACCTTTAAGTTAGCTTTTAGTATTTTAGAGAATGGCTTATTTCAAGCATTTGACTGCCGAATTAAAATCCTTCGACTTCGAATGTCGAAGGATTTTGCGCGATTCGTTCGTTCGAACGATCGAAGGAATAATCGTTCCATCGAACGATTAAATCCTTCGTATCGAACGATTCGAAGGATTTTAAACCATCGATCAAAGAATTATCCTTCGATCGGAAAATTGACCTTCCCCATAGGCTAACATTGGCCTCGGTAGGTTTTAGGTGGCGAATTAGGGGGTCGAAGAAATTTTTAAAGAGACAGTACTTCGATTATCGAATGGTCGAATATTCGAACGATTTTTAGTTCGAATCGTTCAATTCGAAGGTCGTAGTCGAAGGTCGAAGTAGCCAATTCGAAGGTCGAAGTAGCCAAAAAAAACATTCGAAATTCGAACTATTTTTCCTCTATTCCTTCACACGAACTTAGTGAATGGGCCCCTAAGTTTTTATACAACTAAAATGTTCCTTCAAGCCAGGAATTAAAATATAAGCACCGTAGCGAGAAGATCCAAGGGGTTGATGAGCAACATGTTACTCATAAGCCACTGTTTGGGGACCACTGGTGTAGAGCATTCACTGTATATGTGAGCACATCTATTACTTGCTGTAGAGCTGTAGGGCCTGGTGTAACCAGACAGGCTTATGTATAGAGCCATGATTCACCCTTGTTCGTTTCTTTTTATTGGTATATACATGGGAATGCATGCTTGGACATGCACACGTACCACACATGCTACATAACCATGTACCTAAGATAGCCGTTGCCTAAAAATCATTCTCCAATTCTAATTGCATTGTCCTATTTGTTTATTAGACATTATGGGGCCGAGGTAAGAACCTTTTGGGAAAGTGTTTTTCTCATAACTCCTTAATCCACATTTTTTTCATAATGTGCCAAGTGTAAGATTCATAAAATCTAAGAATACAAAAGTACACCAAGTAAAACCTGTTGAGGTCATGTAGAAATCAATGGGAGCTGCCCTTCTTTTATTGCAAAGATCTGTCTTAACCTTAACCCTAACCACTAAAATGAGATTGTTGATAAATAGGCCTCCACATGTGGTTCCAGAGAGTTCATAGTATTTTCAGATCAGGGATGTCCAGTCTAGATGTCCATGGACTCCAACTGCAACAGACTTAAGCTATTAGCTGGAGGACAGCATAATACAAACACTTATATGTTCTTATTAGGGTTGAATTACTCGTTATACTAGGGTTTTGACCCAGAGGAGCTATAATTTAGGAAAAGATGAAAGATTACAGATTGGAAATTCTTGTTTTATATTCTTTTATATGCATACAGTACATCTTCCCATCTGGTTGAGTGGTATAGCCAGTGTAAAACAATACAGGGGATTATGTACTCTCTGTACGGATATTAGATGTCACTGATGTGTTTTATGATCATGATCTTTTTAATAAGGTAATGGGACTTCAAAGTAGGCGCTATATCATTTCTTGTGTATAATTGTTATTGTGCCTTTGCAGAAGAACTAATGGAAAGTATCCCTTTAGCTCAACATATGTTGAGTTGGCAGGATGTAATGTCAGCTCACAAATTTGGGAATTAGATATTCTGGGATGTTCTGTGATATTGTATTCCATTAATGGGCCAGATTCATTTTGGTGGCAAAAACTGATCAAAAATTGTGAGATTCTTCAAAAAATCAACTGAAAATCGTCAAAAATACAAAAACATTTATTGGGACATGACAGATGAAAATCCTAATGCGTTTCGTGCCTATTGGGGCACAAGTTTTGTTTTTGCTTTAAATACATGCATCCACAGACTGGGGTGAACCATGAGTACTCTCTCTTTCATTACTTTTGTTCTTGGACTTTAATATACTTTGGTAGTGCTGATATATTTTTAATTGGCATTTTGCACCATTCTCTTTCAATAATGATAAAAGCTTATCGTCTAAAGCTGACCATACATGCAAAGATCAGCTCGTTTTCCAAGGTCACCAAATGAGAGGATCTCTCCCCAATATGTTGATCCAATGTAGGGCCTTAGGACCCAATCACCGGATTTCAATTACAGCAGTGGGCATATGGGCGCCCGCTATATAAATCTGTCCCTGTTGATTGATATTGCCTTATTTTTTCCCCCATAATTCAACATAGAACGATTTTACAATGTCCAGTTGACCTTTGAATATAGCATGTCCATCTCATTGTACAAATGTATTTGTGAAAACAATATCTACAATGGTGGTGAGAACACTTGAAACAAAAGAAGAAAAGGGATCTCCACCAACTCCCCATGGTCCAAGTCAAGCCATAAAATCTCCATGCACCTTAGAGCTATAACTACATATATACCTATAACTTTCTCATAATAAGTAATTCAGTGTAAGGATAACATATTTTTGGAAAGTAAGGACTTTAAAAGGAAACAATCCTCCAAAACACAAGTTTCAGGGGTTCTAGTTGTTTAGGAAGTTTAGCTCTCAGGGTATGCTGGAAGTTATAGTGTGGCTGATATTTGTAAAGCGCTGGGTTAACATATGTCCCTTTGCTGCCTGCTATGTAGAAGTTATCGGGCTAATCACATGCTGAGAGAGAAGGGGAAATTTAGACACATGGCATGTCTGCTATCAGCTGAAACCTGGTCATGAATAATGGAATTCTGTAAAAAAATAGTGGTTTCCATGGCCACCAAAAGGGCTTAGAAAATTGCATCCAGCTGATTTAATAAGACTGCAAATTGTACAATATACAAAACAGATTACGCCATTCTCCATGCAATCTGTGCCCGCATAGCAACGTTTTTTTTACCTCTTGCTATTTAGCACAGTTCATTATGTGATAGAGAAATATTTATTGTACTGTGCCCTGCCAATGTATTGATCCTCTATACGTTACTAATATGCCAACACCAGCTGAAGCACTAGGGGCTCATTTACAGATGCAAGTGCTAAAACACAAGCTCACACAGTGCAACTTCTTCCCCCCAGAAGTCCTTATTAAGAATTCTTAATAGCACAAATTGCAACTTGTGTGTCTGGTAAGCCGGCAAATTTCTAAAATAAACATTTTTTTCTCTGTAATAATACCTTGTACTTGATGCCAAATAAGATATAATTCATCTTTACTGGAAGCAAAGGCAGCCTATAGGAGTTTACTAGTAGTTTTCTAGTAGACTTAAGGTATGAAGATCCAAATTAAGTAAAGATCCATTATCTGTAAAACCCCAGGTCATGTGCATTATGGATTACAGGTTCCATGCCTGTATTACTAAACTGATAGCAGCATTGAATTCCTGAAATAATAACACCCACAGGGTTGTGAAGTTGTAAAAAAATGTATTTAAGTTTGCATTTCACTATTCACTGTGCGTTTTGTATTCAGTGTTGAGGCTGTGCCCTGTCATGTGCTCATTTCCGATTGGTAGATGCATTATCCTATCAATCTGAGCTCACAGAGGAAGCCCCATCTTCCTGGCAGACTACAGAACAGAAATCTTTAATTTAGAATTGTTAATTATGTTGTTATATAAAATATACCTTCTCTAAAAACTTAAAAGGATACTGTCATGGGGAAAAAAAAAATTCAAAATGAATCAGTTAATAGTGCTGCTCCAGCAGAATTCTGCACTGAAATCCATTTCTCAAAAGGGCAAACAGATTTTTTTATATTCAATTTTGAAATCTTACAAGGGGCTAGACATATTGTCAATTTCCCAGCTGCCCCAAGTCATGTTGGATACAAAATTAAATGCAACATTTTTCCTTTATTTTTCCTTTATTCGTACAATCACAATGCAGTCATGTAGTAAATCAGACATTTAGAGATAGGTTTGTGCTATATTAGAAAAATAACTGGACCAATTAGGATGTCCCTCCTTATACCCTGTAGTGGTTTGCTTTAAATATATCACAAATATGCAAAGAACTAGAGTACTAATGCTGGGCACTGATGGAATTGGATAGCTATTGTATTTTAGGGCAGTAAATATACAGTAAATATAAGGGCAGCATTGTGAGTCTAGAGGGATAGTGTCTAAAACCTATGATTCCCTTCAATGTATTAGGGATTAGGTTAGAGATTAATCATTGCTTCTGAACAGACATCCCTGGTGGAGATCACTTTTTCTCTTTTGTGTCAAATTTTCTAACTACCATTGTAGATATTGTAATTTCTGTAAAGTTTTCACAAATACTATTTCAATTGTACAAGGACATGCTATACTCAAAGGTTAACTGGACATTACACTCGCAATGTCACTAGAATTCTGGGGAAAAAACAGTGCGTTATGGGAAAAGAATAAGGTGATTGTTCTCAACATTGCACTTTGCTCACTGTGTAAAGGTAAGTGAATGTGTCATATTAACCTACAGATTCCTAGCCAACTTATACTCCATTCTTTATACTTTGCTGTAGTCTCAAGTTGTGCTCTCTTGGTGCCATTTTCATTAGGAAATGTATAGCACAGTGCAGGGGAAATTAATATACACAAATCTAAACAAGATGGTGGTGTGAAGGATGTTAACGTCAAGAGTAGCTAGGATGCTCCTGTTGGTACTCTTCATTCAACACAAAAATAAGATATCGATCCAGTAGCCGCTCGCAAAGAAAATAATTTTTACAGTAGGTAATTGAGAAAGAACTGAGCCAAATCCCATTCGCTATAGAAGCACAGCAGGCAAACACTAGCTAGAGTGATAGGGAAATGTCACATGGGGTTATTTTGGGTTATTCTGTAATTAAAATATTCAAACGATGGGAATTGATTTGTAATAAGCTGCCAAGCAGAGATACTATTAAAGTTTAGAAGTCATTCATGGTTTTTTATACACCTGCATGACTTTTTATACACCGAGGGGCAAATTTACTTAAGGTTGAATATCGGGGGTTAATTAACCCTCGATATTCAACTGTCGAAGTTAAATCCTTCGACTTCTAATATAGAAGTCGAAGGATTTAGCGCTATTCGTCCGATCGAACGAAAAATCGTTCGATCAAACAATTAAATTAAAACAATTAAATTAATTCGAAGGATTTTACTCCATCGATCGAACGATTTTTGTTCGATCAAAAAAAGCTACCAAAGCCTATGGGGACCTACTCCATAGGCTAACATTGACTTCGGTAGCTTTTAGGTGGTGAACTAGGGGGTCGAAGTTTTTTCTTAAAGAGACAGTACTTCGACTATCGAATGGTCGAATAGTCGAACGATTTTTAGTTAGAATCGAAGGTCGAAGTTGAAAGTCGAAGTAGCCCATTCGATGGTCGAAGTAGCCAAAAAAAACATTCGAAATTAGACGTTTTTTTCCTCTATTCCTTCACTCGAGCTAAGTAAATGGGCCCCCTAATGTTGGAGTATATATAACATCTTTCCAATAAAAGGAAGGAGATTGATGTACTCTTCGACCATGTCTAAATCATACATGATTCTAATTACCATAACATTAACTGACATAGCGAATGGATTCAAAAACAATGTATCTCAGGTTCGTAAACATTTCATGTGTCAGGTGGTAGAAGGTCGTTTGAATAACCTAAAGCATGGTAATAAGAATGTGGCACAATATTAATTTTGTAGGTGCCTGTCTCACAATCATGTGCATAGATGGCCCCTGCTCTAATTAGATAAAGTAAGTGGTAGGCTATAACAACCATGACAGAAGATGGTACTTACTAGACCAAGTAGGCAACGCAAGATCAGGTTTTAAAGTAAAATAGCAAGAAAACATGTTAACTGTTCCCTTCATGCACTGGTAAGCTAAGGCTGATTCAGTCTGGAATCAACCTACAAAAGACAAAACTGGGCACCCAGGTTTCCAAAGCGCAAGATAGTCTAGCCTAACACCAGCAATGATCAGCTGGATAGTATCCCAGATCCCAGAGAGAAATCGTCCAGACTTGATTCTTTCTTAGAGCTTCTTCTTCAGCCACTAGGCTCTCTATAGCTTGAGGTGGCCATACTGGAGCTGCTGTTCCTTTTCACTTCCCCACTTGCGGTGCACCATGCTAATGCTGACAAAGTGCATCAACAGATGAAGTTTTTCTATTTGACAGGTCAGCTGACAGGACTTCAGGATGAACAGCTGATGCCAACCACCAAGCTGATATACATGCCCAGACAATCAGGCAGTATGTTTGAAATTGGCCACACAACTTCACCAAATCTGGTGAAGTATTGCCAGCAAATGTCATACAATAAATATTGCAACAGAAAATGCCTAGGTTACAAGTAATCTTAACACTCCATTCCCTCTAGGGGTCCCCAAGCTTTCGTACTTGTGAGCCACAGTTTAATGTAAAAAGACTTGGGGAGCAAAAGAAGTATCATAAAAGTCCATGGGGTGCCAAATATGGATTGTGACTGGCAGGGCTGGGCCAAGCTGACAGGGCGCCAGTAGGCACCCAGTCGGCTACTGGTGCGCAAGCTTATGAAGTGCACATGTGCCTTGAGAAGGGAGAGTAATGAAAGGGAAGAGCAGGGGAGGGGGGAGAGAGGGGAGAGTAATAAAGGGGAGGAGAGAGGAGGGATGCAAGAGCAGCAGGGAAGCAAACTATCTGGACTAGGGGTAGGCAGAAGACTTTTGAACAGGTACCTGTCCAGTTGGAGGAGCTTGATAAAAGGCCGCATATAGGCCTGAAACGTTGCTGAATGGGTCTGCCAAGTTTGAATAAAGGTATTTTTTAACTACGTGGTGCTGTGCTGAAAAATTCTAATTTTGCAGGTACCTGCCAGCGCCTACTCCTAGTTCTGGCCCTGGTGACTGGTAGCTTCTATGCAGACTGTCAAGTTACAGGAGGCTTTGTTTGGTAGTACATCTTGTTTTATAATAATCTGTTCAAGAATAGTTTTTTTATATTTCACCTTTCAAATTAAATTAGATGTTAATTCAGTTACCTAATTAACACTAGGCCTCTAGCTGAATACTCCTATTCAACAAGGGAATTCTGAGAAGATGCCAGAGACCAATGACAGCCAGGTATCTTGGGAAGATAAACAGTAACAAAATGTAGGTATTGTAGTAGGGAGTTCTTTACCAGGATTGTGTGCCCATATTAGAGATTTTGGGGTTTTAGAGGAATGCAGTAGGTGTTAGAAGGGGAACTGTGTAGGAATTGAAAGTGGTTATTTAAGAACTAAACCCTAAAAATGAATGTGGCTAAAAATGCCATATTTTACATACTGAACTTATTGCACCAGCCAAAATTTCCATCTTCTCAATAGCAGCAATGATCCAGGACTTCAAACTTGTCACAGGGGGTCACCATCTTGGAAAGTGTCTGTGACACTCATTTGCTCAGTGGGCTCTGATTGGCTGTTGAGAAGCTAAGCTTAGGGGTTGTCACTAATTATCCAGCAGAAAATGAGGTTGGTCTGTAATATAAGCTGATGCTACAGGGCTGATTATTACATTCTGATGCTAATTGCACTGGTTTCTGTGCTGCCATGTAGTAATTATTTGCATCAAGTCTTATAGTGTTACGTTTATATGCTATGTGTACTGTGTAATGTGAGTGGGTCCCTAAGCTCAGTAAGTGACAGCAGCACAGAGCATGTGCAGTGAATCAGCAGAAAAGAAGATGGGGAGCTACTGGGGCATCTTTGGAGACACAGATCTTTACTGCTAAAGGGCTGTGGCTGCCTTGGGCTGGTACAGAAGCACAAAACATAATGTACAACATTTCTGTCCTATTTATTTAGTTAAGCTTTAGTTTTCCTTTAAGCCCCACCATCATTGCCAACACAGGTGTCACTACACCAAGGAGAATCAGGTTTGATTGCCCAACATAAGTGTCAAGCCTCTTAAATATGAATCAAAGCAAATTTCACCAACAATGGTCCAACAAGTCAGGGCAGGCAGCAATTAGTATAGTTATAATCAAATTAGGAGAGTCAGTAACCAGGAATTAAGTCAGAAAAGTAATCTAGACGCACTCAGAAACTCAAAATGTAAGGCCTATATTCGGACATTGAACCCAGGTCTCATAGTGATGGCATGGGCACTGTGCCAGTGGATCTGATGGCACAGAGAGAACTAGACAATAACTGCCTGAATTGAATCTGTGTTTTACAAATACCAGTGCAAACGGCATCTCTAAACACATTACCATCTTTATAAATAAGCCCCCTGACTTTTATTTATAACATAATGAGAAAGAGCTAATATATTTGTGTTCTTGCTAAATTTTCTTTTGGCAGCGTTGTCATTTTGTGCAGAGTATTTATGTAATAAATCACGTCTTTTTAAAACTTGGATGCAGGGAAGCCATCACTTTTTATTATTCAAGAACTTGATTAAAGTTTTGGTGGTGTAATTTAGGATGGGTTTTATTAAATATCCCGACACATACAGTTAGGTCGATAAATTTTTGGACAGACAAATTTTTTCTAATTTCTAATTACCACAGTGAATTTTAAATGAAACAACCCAAATACAGTTGAATTGCAGACGTTCAGCTTTAATTCAGTGGGCTGAACAAAAATCATGGATAAACACTAGTGTCCCAGTGCCACTGGCAGCCATGCGCGCCCAAGCCATCACACTGCCTCCCAAATGTTTTATAGATAATGTGCTATGCTTTGGATCATGATCTGTTCCACGCCTTCTCCATACTTTTTTCTTGCCATCATTCTGGTAGAGGTTGATCTTGGTTTCATCGGTCCAAAGAATGTTTTTCCAGAACTGTGCTGGCTTTTTTAGATGTTTTTTTAGCAAAGTCCAATCTAGCCTTTCTATTCTTGGTGCTTATGAGCGGCTTGTACCTTGCAGTGCACCCTCTGTATTTACTTTCATGCAGTCTTCTCTTTATGGTAGACTTGGATATGGAGACTCTACCTCCTGGAGAGTGTTGTTCACTTGTTTGGCTGTTGTGAAGGGGTTTCTCTTCACCATGGAAATGACTCTGTGATCATCCACCACTGTTGTCTTCCGTGGACGTCCAGGTCTTTTTGCGTTGCTGAGTTCACCAGTGATTTCTTTCTTTCTCAGGATGTACCAAACTGTAGATGGGTTTTTTCTCTTTTTGCTTCTTAAGGATTTCTTGTTTTACCTGCATGGAGAGCTCCCTCCTTTGACCTCATGTTGTCATATTCACAGCAAAATCTTCCACATACAAGCCCCCCCCCTCAAATCAACTCCAGGGCTTTTATTTGCTTTATTGATAATGACAAAGGAATTACCCAGAGCCTCTACCCAATTCCCCTATCTGGACTTTAATGAGTAAAAAGGAATTACCCACACCTACCCATGAAATAGCTCATTTGCGACATATTCTGGCTCTTTAGATTTCTTCAAGTCCTCTTCCTTCCCTTCAGGAATTTCCGTCAGTTTTGGCGCATGCGCAGGTTCCATGAACAGGAAAACTGCTCCAACTGTGCATGAGCCAATACGGCGCTCACTTCCCGAAGGAATCCAAAGAGCCAGAAGATGGCGTCCACAAGCTCTGCTGCACCTACTCTGCACCTATAGGCGAGTAAAGGATTAGGGGGGCACTTATAGGTGTTATCACCTATGCGGTGGGGGAGCAGGGAGGGGGGACTATCTAGGGTACTGGGTAGGGCTTTTTATTAGTGTTGGGTTCAGTTCTCCTTTCATAGTTTTATTAGTTATTTTTCTTGGCTAGGGAGGAAAGATTCAAGGGCCTGGCTCTGAGGGTAACTGTTTAGTATGTATAGTACACGTTGGTGGTGTTGGTTGGAAAGTCATGCAAAAAGCCAAAACATTTTTTCATTAACATAGGCACTCTAGGGCTGATGTATTATATGTAGGAATAACTCAATGACCTTTGTTTATATGTAAATGCAAGATTGGCATGTTCATTGGTGTTACTGGTGCTTTAGGCAGTGTGTAATGAGTAATAGACGATGCTATGAATGGGACCACGGTATAGATTTCTGCTTTAAGCCTAGCAATCCTAGCAGCCCATCAGTGTCAGGAGAGCGCTTTATGTGTCTGCACCAATATGTTAGTTTAAGTGATGGGCGAAAACTTCGCGAAACAGCGCCGGCACCCGTTTTTCGACGCCGGTGAAATTTTTTTTTTGATGCTGGCGAATTTTTGCCGGCGAATTTTCGCGGGACGTTTTGCGAATTTATTCGCTGGCAGCGAATCACGCAAATTCGCGCCTGGCGAATAAATTCGCCCATCACTACTTAGCTTGTATAATCGAAGATTGGTGCAGAGATGTCACAAACGTTACATGACTCATAAAAGCATCAGAGCTGTCAACTCACACCTTGTCTTTTGGGAAGTGATACAGAAGCCGCGTTACATTCTAGGCCACCGGAATGTAAGTATATAGGGCATCTTTGTTGCTTGTTTGAGGCACAACTTTATCATTAGTAATAAGTTTCCAACTTTTTTCCAGCTTAAGTAGGGGGGGTGTCTCAGTTTCGAATTCTAAAACTTTGCCAGGGGACAGAAACGACTGCATAAGTATCTGTAATTGTTGCAATAAAGCCTTCCTCATAAAACAGCTTGACTTTCAGCATTTGATTCATTAAAGTAATAGGATGGGAACATTCTCTCTCTATCTCTGGTTATTACCTGGATTGGAACAGTTGATGCTAGATTGATGGCCTGGATTAATGATTTCTGAATCTTGCCCATAAAAATTTCAATCAAAAGCTTGGTAAATTCCTGAGATGCATCGTGCAGCGATTGAGTGTTTATTTTGCGATTGAAGTCATTAAATCTTGGACAGTACATATTTAGTGGCATTCTCCAGAGACCCTGCTGCTTTTAGGCTTCAGTAATTTCATTTTCAATCTCCACAGGATTTTTTTTTTCTTTTTGCAGTTTTTTTGAAGTGGCTTGAAAAAAAAGCATATTTTTGGCTTTCTCTTCTTTCTCTGTAAAAATGGAATTGTTTTTAATGAAGAAGCATCAAGTGGCATCTTTAAAGCATGTTAAGTAGATGATATTTAGTATAATATATACATAAATCTGAGACCACAGTCTTAGTTACCCTGCCTTCTCCAACTTTGTGGTGTCCCAGGGATAGAAAAAATAAAGGTAGAAGTGATTGGGACAACTCCACCTCTCCTTTTGTTTCATTTTCTCACTTTTGTCTATGGATTGAGCTGACTGGGAACTAATTTATCCTATAAAATAATGTATGGTCACCTATTAACTTAACAAACTACAATCAATTGGGAGAATGAATTTAATTATTGGCACTGCACTGTATTTATAATTAATTTCTGAGAAGTTGTGGGATTAATTCAAGTTATCATAATCAAGCACTTTATAAAGGTACTATCCCTCAGGGAGAATTATATAATTTTATTTATTGGAACTGCACTTTAGAATTTGAAATTTAGAATGGATTAAGAAGGATATTGGCCTAATTGAGAGTTATCCATATCAGTACTTTAATCTGTATATAGAATTTTTTAAGGTATTCATCAATTGAGTTATTAATTAGAACATCAATGAACTGATCGAATGGCACATGCACGTTAATAGGAATCTGGGAATTATTGAAGGTTGATTATTGATTGGTGGTAATTTATAGCTGCCAATTTACCGTATATACCTGTGTATAAGCCGAGTTTTTCAGCATCCAAAATGTGCTGAAAAAGTCTACCTCGGCTTATACTCGGGTCAGCGGTACCCGGCCTGAGTAGCTGAGATTGCAGACACTTTTAATCATTCCTATACCAACAGTACACTTGGGGAGAGACTGCAATATCCCACAATGCCCTCTGTTGGTTATATGAAAGAATAACAGTGCACCCTCTGTTGGTTATATGAAAGAATAACAGTGACTGCAATATCACACAGCGCCATCTGTTGGTTATATGAAAGATTAACAGTGACTGCAATATCACACAGCGCCATCTGTTGGTTGTATGAAAGAATAACAGTGACTGCAATATCACAGCGCCCTCTGTTGGTTATATGAAAGAATAACAGTGACTGCAATATCACATAGCGCCCTCTGTTGGTTATACGAAAGATTAACAGTGATGGCAATATCAAACAGCACCCTCTGCACATGGTAGTGGGACAGTGGGACAATGCACACAGTAATCCGTTTGGCAATTCTCTGTCACCGTCAACTTTGCAAAGAAGTCCGGTTGATCGCTGGGGGGGGTCGCTTTGGCAGAATGGGAGACAGGGCTGTAGTTGTGTCTAGGCTTATACTAGAGTCAATAAGTTTTCCCAGTTTTCGTAGGTAAAATTAGGTACCTCAGCTTATACTCGGGTCGGCTTATACTCGAGTATATACGGTATTGATATTTTGATCTTTTGAACTCCGGTGGTTGTTGATGTTGAAAGTATAAAGAGAACTGATTTTGGGGACCATTTTTAGTACAGGTATAGGATCCTTTATCTGAAATCCAAGTTTTTAAAAATGATTTCCTTTTTCTCTGTAATAATAAAACAGTAGCTTGTACTTGATCCCAACTAAGATATAATTAATCCTTATTGGAAGCAAAACCAGCCTATTGGGTTTATTTAATGTTTAAAGTAGACATTAAGGCATGAAGACCCAAATTACGGAAAGATCCGTTATCCAGAAATCCCCAGGTCCCGAGCATTCTGGATAACAGGTCCCATACCTGTACTTGATAGAAGAGGGGTTCTATTCTTTCTCTAACTGAAGTCATTTAATATAAATGAATGTCCTAGTTTCACAATTGCATTTTGTTTTTTTATATTTCCTAAATGCAGCACATAATAGCGCAGTTGTATATACTGTAAATACGTGGTATGTGTACAGTGGGAGTATTTTTGGGAGGCATCGTATTTTCTGTTAAAGGAAGAGTAAAGCATCTGTGCTATAGACAGTATATCATGGAAGGGATAAAGTATCTCTGCTGTGGAGAAAATATAATAAGAAGGATGGGGAATATATAAAAAGAAGGATAATGTTTCTGTGCTTTGGAGCATATCTCAAAGGAAATATGAAAAATATATCATAGGAAGGATAACGTTTTTATGTTATAGAGAATATATTGTAGGGAGGATAAAGTACATATTATAGGAAGGATAAAGTTTCTGTGTTATAGAGAATATATTGTAGGGAGGATAAAGTATATATTATCGGAAGGATAAAGTTTCTGTGTGATAGAGAATATATTGTAGGGAGGATAAAGTATATATTATAGGAAGGATAACGTTTCTGTGTGAGAGGGAATATATTGTAGGGAGGATAAAGTATATATTATAGGAAGGATAACGTTTCTGTGTGATAGGGAATATATTGTAGGGAGGATAAAGTATCTGTCCTATGGAGTATACGTCGTAGAAAGGGTAAAATATCTGTGCTATGAAGAGTATCATTGGAAGGATAAAGTATATGTACTATGGAGAAGATATAGGAGGGATATAGTATCTGTGCTATGGAGAATATTTTGTAGGAAGGATAAAGTAACTGTGCTATGAGGAATGAAACCATCCAAGCTATGGCAAAACACATCTCTGATGCACCCAAAAAAAACATAACCTTGGGGTAGGTGCCACACTGTAGTGTTCCATCCTTCTGGACTGTCCTGGTTAATTCAATGCAGTTGTCAAGCATGTTACAAGGTGCAGTCAAGGCATACAACACAACATATGTTAGTTTGGTACACCATGGTGAAGACTAGAGAAGAAAACATGGGAAAATATAGGTAATTCAAAATCTCTTGATAATGTCTAACTCTCGGGCAGGCATGTCCTTCCTGTCTGGCAATAATGTTTTTTCTAGACATCTTCCTAGATCCGTAAACTTAGGAGCTGATTTACTATTTACTATTTCCTATTTATATACAAAATCAGCCATTGCCACCTCCATGTAACAGGAATTCCATAAAAGCTAACTTTCCTTTTTTTCCATGATGCTTTACTCTCTTTCCTTCTCTTACAAGGAATGGAACTGTCTGTTGTAAGTTATGTTTTTAAGTATAGAAGGTTAAAACATCCCTTTAGTGATCATGGATGCATTTACACATATTAACTATGACTCCCCAAATGCATTTTCTTTCTAGAACAAAACAAACATAGCCAATAGAACAAACAAAGCCAATAGAACAAACAAAGCCAATTTGATGCATCTTATATTCCTTATTCATTATGCTCAGATTGTTTGATTTTATAAGGTAGGGCCATGTATGGTGCACTTGGGACTTACTGTGCTGATAACATGGCTATTACAGGTGCAATAGTAAAATACATGGACCCAAGGGAGTTGGAGGAGGACATACGTTCAGATTTTGTTACTTTGGATACACATGGGAGTTTGGACTAGTTATGTGACCCCTGGGCACATTGTATGTAGAATAATAAGGGGTGTGTTATATGTAGAAAAATAATGAGGAGAAAGAATGCAGATGTCCATGTGTTTTACTAAAGATTTACAGAAACAAAAGACTTAGTTCAATGTAAAAAAGATGTAGGGTATTTATTCTGTTCAACTCTGTCGTGTATTTCTGTTTGTGCATGGTAGTGCCACCTGGTGTTCATAAAAATAAATTAGCCTAGAGACTGGGTATCATTTTTCTTGCAATGTGCTGTGGAGCAGATCTACTCAACTGGAGCCCAACAAGACAGACATGTCCCTCAATTATGCTCCCTGGTCTTTTCTGGGACTGTATTGATGTATTTTTATGTCATTATCATTAAATAGACTCTAGACTTATTGACGGTCATATAACTCAATGTTTTTTTTAGTGAGAGGTAAAGGGAGTCACAAGGAACCAGGGCAAGAACCCTTCAGCAACCCGACTGTACCTCTGCAGATCTGTACAGATAGGACAGTTACTAGTTGTATCATGTATTTGTACAGTTTGTGCAGTATCTTGGTGTATCAAGTTTCTGTACATGTAGGATAGGATCGAATTGAATATAGATCATGGCATAAAGTATCTAGTAGTGATAAGTTTAAAGAAATTTGACTTTCTGAATATTTTTGAAAACATTTTCCCAATCCTCCGAGGGCTTAGTTACAACTCAGTATCCACCTGACTTGTTTTTCAGCAACTACTGGAGAATATTTACGTATGTATTATCACCCCAATCCACCTGGAGGTGCCTTCAAGTGTTTTCTGATTTTATCTAACATTAATACTGTCAGTTTTGTCCCACCGTTTATAGATTCCGTTGGGCCCTGTCATATTGTTTGCCCAGGTTGAGCTCATGGCCATAGTTGGAGTTTTTTAATTGTAGTCTTTGGTCAAGGCAAGCAATGTGGCAGTTCCCACCCATGTCTAAGTGCAAATGTGCCTATAATAAACTGTGCCTCATATTCAAAAATGCACAATGTGGGTCATGTTAGGCTAACTTGCAGTAACCCAAGCATCGTTGTTCAAAGATGGGGAATTCAGAAATGTTTTGTAATGTTGCTTAGAATTACTTACTCTTTCATTGGGCACAAACGGGGGGATAATAACTGTGTAATATTAATAAACACTTTTCTACTCCCTTTTTCTCTGTAGAGCTCTCCCCGCTATGATGCATTGGGTTCGGACTCAGAAACCCGGGGAGGGTGGAATCAATATCGTCAGCGCTGATTTTGTAGAATTAGGCGACTTTATCAGCACGGTCATACGCCTGAACTATCTCCTGGATGAAGAAGACAGCATGACTTGATGATTCCCATCAGGATTCTCAGAACACTAAATGCTGCAGTGTAATTGTATTAGCAGTGATATTGTCACAAACAGAAATCTTCCTACCATCATGAATTTCTGAGTTGCATCTTGTGGCTAGAGGGCTAAGGGGATGCTTAAACGGTTTCAATTAAATTTGAAACGAAAGAGACCATTTTGGACAATTGTGTTATTGTTATTATTTTTAGTGGGCTTTGCTCTTTCAAACTCCCTCCCTGCAAATTCAGGCGTTTACTTTGAAAATTGCATTTAGGAGGAAAGATGAGGGCAATGAGAAGAGGTATATAATTTGTTAGAGAAATAATTGAATTTGACTACTTATAGCAGTAGGACTGAATTTTCTACACGTAATCTTGGAATTTAGGAGGCCAATATTTACCTTCTGATATTATATTGACTTAATTATATTTACAGAGGCACCACTGTTATGTTAGTTATATAAGTTATGTTTTATGTTTATTCTCATGCTTCTTATCGCTCAGTATTTAGGTCAAGCCTAGTGATGGGTGAATAAATTCGGCAGGTACAAATTAGCGGTGAATTTCCGTGTTTCACCAGTGGTGAATAAATTTGTAAAAACTCCTGCGAAAATCTGCCAGCGTCAAAATTTATTGACACGCTTCAGAAAAGTCACTTGCGTCAAAACGATTGTGCATCAACAGTATTCGAAAACACCACTTTTTCGAATTTCTACTTTTGCAAATTTTTTGGCATTTCGCGAATTTCGCTGGAAATTCGTAAATTTTCCTGCAAAGCAAAACGGGAGAAATTTGACTATGGGGGTTTATCTGTGCTTGTGTCACTGGTCTTGAAAAATATTTGGATTGTGTCCAAATGTATCACCATTTTTATATTTCGCTTGCTATGCATAAAATGATACCAATCATACTTTTATTACCCCAACAATTTCTAGAAGTAGGTTTTACTCTTAGGGGGTTATTTATCAAACTCTGAAAAATCACAAAATATTCAGATTTTTTTGACCAAAAAAAAATCAGAATTTTTCATAATTTATTATACACAGAGGCTTTAAAAAGTCCAAATCTTAAAATCCGCCATCTCCAAGCTGTCTGGGTCCTGTAAAAGTCAATGGCAAAGGTTCCATTTCAATATCATGGTCCGCGTTGAGTTTCGGCCAAAAATCCGATTTTTTACAGATATTGACTCCAAAAGTCAGATTTTGGCGGGAAAATCTGACTTTTTGTCGGGAAATCTGACTTTTGCAGGCAAAATCAGATTTTTTCTGATAATTTGCCCGAACTGATTTTAGCAAGCTTTTTCTATGATAAATAAGGTCCAATCGGCAATTCGGAGTTGGTCGGACTTTTTAAATAGAAATAATGACATAAATTCGGACTTTGATAAATAACTCCCTAATTCTTGTTAAAAATGATTATATATATGATATATTATAATAATATATATTATATATTATTCATATTGGAGTCCTAGAAGGTGAGATTCCCATATGGTATAATAAGTAGATATTTTATTATACCCACACACCACACTGGAATTTGGAATTTACACATCTGTATCTACGTTTCCTGATTTCTGAAATTGATGTGCATTAAAAGACTTATTATTATGAAAATACACGCGAAGAGTAATGGAGGGCTTAATTATTAATAGACCACATTTGTATCAATACAGTATCCTGCAGCAATTATAACTGCGCCAGATTATTACCTGCAGCAGTTATAACTGCGCCAGATTATTACCAACAAGAGTGTACAAATTAGCATTAATATATATTTTTTGATGTCAGTATTCGGGGTTCTTTTCAATGTATATATACAGTATATATATATATATATATATATATATATATATATATATATATAAAGTGATAGGCGCCTTTGTCCCGCAAATTTTGATGCTGGCTTTAAAGTCAATGGGTGTCTGAATAATGTTGACACGCAACGGTTTTGACGCCAACGACTTTTCCGACACGCGCCCAACGTTTTTTGATGCCGGCAAATTTTCGCAGCAGTTTCACGAATTTATTCGCTGGCGTCGAAACCCGGAAATTCGCCGCAATTTTGCCTGAAAATTTATCTTATAATTCAGATCTGTTTATTGAGATAGGAGCTTTAGCTTAAATACAAGTTGCTTCTAAATATAATAGTACAGATAAATGTGTATTAGGTCAAATAGTCAAACAATGTGAGAATTGCATTTATTGTTTTCTTGGACAAAGGTAGTTCTTACGGGAAGATATTTCCTTTATGTTCACTCCATGCTTAAATATAAAATGGAGAATGGGAAAATTCTTATCAGTTGGGTAAATGCAATTCAACCCTCAAAAGTGGTTCAAATACAATTTGCTTCGAATTCAGCATAAGGAATCCAGAAAAATGCATATGCTTGCTTATGACAATAGGGATCTCCACAATCATTGTGTGTTTTCAGGTAGCGATGGAACGTCAGAGCTACTCCCAGGAATGATATACTGAATATGTATATATATATTTATATTTAGACATGAAAGTGCCAAATATTGATTTATTTTTTTGTCCACAAGTATGACTGCAATCAATAATATGCATTTTGTGATTTTTACAACTATTTTAAACAAAGTAGAATTTATTTCAAATTCCAAATTTAGGTCCAAGGAGCTCTTGTGTATGAAAGAATGTTTAGAAGCTCTATGCAAGTCAGCCTCCCCAAATGTTCGTTATGAACACAGTAATGTGGAATATGTAGAGTGAATTGAGAATACTACATAGGGTGATTGTAGCTTGTGTTGACCTGTTTTATATTCTGTTACATTTAGGGGGTTATGTACTAAACTCTGAATGCCAAAAACCTGAAAAATTTGGGATTTTAGTATACAATACAAATTTTTAGTGGGAAAAAAAAATCACACATTTTTTCAGGATTTATTATACCCCGAGAATGGAAAAAGTCAGAATCTGAAAATCCAGCATCTCAGACCTGTCGAGGTTGCACTTAAGTCAATGGGAGAAGTCCCAAAGATTTTTTAATCTGCACTGGGTTTCATGTTATAACCTGAAGATTTCAGGTTTTCAGGCAAAAATCCGAAAAAATCAAAGTTTTCAGGCGTAAAATCCGGAAAATTTGTATATATTTTACGATTTTTTGGTTTTTTTCCCCACAAGCTAAAATTTTCGGGAAAGCGTATTCATAAATAAGGCGAAAAAACCTGTACAGATTTGGTCTGATATTTTTCAGAAAATATTTAGATAAATTCAGTCTTTCATAAATAACCCCCTTAGGGACTGATTTATTAATGTTCATATTTTTTGTTTCCCTGAAACAAACATTTTAGCATTAAATATCGTGTATTGGAATAATTACTTGGAACCATGAAAAACAAGTGCAAAAAGCACAAAAAAATGTAATAAATAAGGTCCCCAGAGTCTCTAAGCATGTATCTAAAGTCAATGTTAAGAAGTTGCTTTGAGACAATGTACAGTACTTCTATAGAAACTCAGCAGCTTTTTGCCAGGGTTTTTAATGCAGACATTTTTTGCTGTAATAAATTGCCACAATTTGAGATTTTTTAAAATATTCTGTCCCTTTAGTGTTTCTTTAAGTTATTTCTTACCTTTAGAGATGCACTGAATCCACTATTTTGGATTTGGCCGAACCCCCGAATTCTTCACGAAAGATTTTGCCAAATACCGAACCGAATCCTGATTTGTATATGCAAATTAGGGGTGGGAAGGGAAAACATTTTTTACTTTCTTGTTTTGTGTCAAAAAGTCACATGAATTCCTTTCTGGGCCCTAATTTGCATATGCAAATTAGGATTCGGTTCGAACTTGCAGAAGGATTCGGCCGAATCCTGGCCAAATCCCGAACCGAAGCCTGGATTCGGTGCATCCCTAGTTACCTTGTTTGTACATTTGCACCAAAGACTTTTGCACTTAATCTGTAATATGTTTGTGTCTTCTACTTAGCCAAAACAAAAACAGAAATAAACAAAAGTATTTTACTATCCAGATTTTAAATATTACTGTAAAACCAAACAGATGCAAATATCACAAAATCAGTGTTATAATTGAAAAAAATTGCCTCCAGACAAATAAAGATAAACAAATATTTATTGTTGGAACATGCCAAAAGCAGACCTTCTGCATTTTGTTCTGGAAGGCATGTAGCCCTAGGAACTTATAACTATACATAAAATTTGGTTTTGGCAATTCCCTACAATAAACCTCACGTTGGTTTTACCAACCTGGTGTGTGTTTCTTGAATACCTGTCCACTTTATCTTTCTTCGGTTTCATTACTTTTTTCAGCAAAATGGAACAGGTACTTTTGCTCATCACTACTGGTGAGTGAGTCTAAGGGTGTTATTTATTAAAGTCCGAATGCTAAAAACGCAAAACAAGTTGAGATTTTTTTTTTACTTTAAAATCCGAATTTTTAGTCGAAAAAAAACCTCTAAATTTTAGAGATTTATTATACCCCGAGCATGCAAAAAGTCCAAATCTGAAAACCCACCATCTCAGACGTGCCGAGCTTGTATATTAGTCAATGGCAGAGTTCCCTATCCTATTTGGAAGTTTCTGTGGACTGCAATGGAAATAGCCTGAAAATCTGACTATTTCCTAATAGTCCTAATTGGACTTAACGGGCAAAACTCTGTAACATCCTGACTTTTGAAGAAAAAGCCCGAAAAAATCATACGATTTGGTTAAAACTCCAAAAACATCTTACAGTTCGGGTTTTCACTCGATTTTATCTAGTTTTTCCCCGATTAAATCAATGTTTTTTTAAATAAGCTCAAATTGTGGATGCTAGTTTTCTTGGACTTGAAAATAAAATATCAGAAATATTCGGATTTTGATAAATAACCCTCTAATTGTTGGATGATATTTCTGTGCTGACATTATTTTGCTATAGCCTCTGTTTATGGCCAAACTGAGTGTCATATGTATTATGAGCTTTAAATAAGTGGAAAATATATTTTTCCTATATCGATAATATAACAATGGATTACTCTATTTCTTTTATTTGTAAAACTTTTAGAAATCAAAAGCATGTTCTTGCCGTATAATAATGTAAATTAAAGTCTCTTTATGTGCATAGTATAAGGAAGAGATCAAATTAAATACTGAAAAATGTTTTTAATTATAAGTTAAGATTTGTTGAAATTTCAAAAAGTTTAACCTTAAGCTGGCTATGCACGAGCCGTTAAGAGCAGTTTATCGGCCCGTGCGTGGGGCCCTCCGACGGGCTTCCCCGATTGATATAGATTGAGCAGGGTTAAAAATCCTGTTGGATCATGGCTGCATCTGTTCGTTGATTATGATTCGATCCTTGGGCCCTAGGGCCCACGATCGGATTAGGCCAATATCATCTTCAATGTGGGCATATCGGGGAGAAATCCGCTTTTTTGGAAAATCGTCAAACAAGCGGATCTCTACGTGTATGGACACCTTTAGATATATAGTATTAAAAATTCTTTAGATAAAGTTTTCACATTTTACATTTTTGTTAAAAATCGTATCAATATATAATGCATAATGCATTTCCCTGATTTTAAATTTTCCCGGATTTTGCACTTTCTTCTGGTCCCCTAAAAAACATAAAATGGTGGTTCTACTGTAAATTGTTTTGTGTTATAAACTCTCTAACTGTACAGGTACGGGGTTATTTACTAAACTCTGAATGCAAAAATCGCGAACATTTTTTGATTTGTTTTTATAAAATCAGACTTTTTAAAAATCATGAATTTTTCAGAATTTATTAAACCCCAAGGATGGGAAACTCAGAAAAATCAGAAAATCCAGCATCTCAGACCTGTAAAGGTTGCATGTAAGTCAATGGGAGAAGTCCCAATGATTTTTTGATGTGAGCTGGGTTTCATGCAATACCCCAAAGTTTTTGGAGCTTACAGGCAAAAAAGCAGAAGAAATCGAATTTTCGGGTGAAAAAAAAAAAAGGTCAAAATCTGTTTTTTTACCGCAAAGCAAATTTTCAGGAAAATGTAATAATAAATAAGCGTAAAAAACCTGAGCAGATTTGATCAGAGTTTGTAGCAGAAAATGTTGTTGTTGTAAAATCGGACTTTGATAAATAACCCCCCTAGTCTCTCTTCTCAAAGTCAAACAAGCACATGTTCAATGAAAAAACACAAGGTACAACTTTTTTATATCATGTTTTAATGTAATAAGCAAATATTGTGTGTTAAAATAAGCTTCAAATTCGTGATTAAAAATTGTATGCAAATAATTTGTATTTTTTTATGGTGCTTTCAAAAAAATTATCTTCTTTCACAAATCATTTGTTTTTTATTATATTACCAGCATTGTTCTTTAAACTATATATGGATTTATATTTCCAGGGGAGAAATCATTTTGAGCGGTGGCTGAGAGTAAATATTTTTTGCCTTAATTTGGAAGAAGGTGATAATGAACCATTGCTGGTCATTAAAATATAGTTTTACTGTTTTGTTCGATGAAATAGTACACTGAAATGAAATGTCATTTTATTGCAATGTGAATGTATAATCTGAAAGCAGACCTTTTTCTAAATAAGATGTTTATTGTTTTTTTTTTCCATGTAAAGGTGCTTGTCGTCATTAAGTTTTTGTATGTGGAATTGCAGTTTGGAGTTATTTATACCTGTTTTGCCAGCACAATTATTTAACAATCTGTGTCCTGCTGATTTTTATTTTTGTCAAAAATGCACTTTTCCTGCAAGTCAGTATATGATTTGTAAAATTGTATTATATTTTAGCGAGAAATGTAAATCTGTTAAATCAAAATTATTTAATTATTGATTACCAAAGTATAAAATGTGAATTTTATTTCATATTAGTTTTAGCATATTTTAAATATTTAAAGAAATCCAAATCAGTTTACTAGATTTTATTGAGATTACACTGACAGATGCTCTCAATAATATCACAATCACAAATGATAAGATCTTTTATTATATATACAGTATAAAGTATGTTGCATTACTATGGAATATTATGTAGACTTCAGCAATACATTTTAGCACCTAAACAACAAAAATAACATTAGACCAGAATTTTATTTGGGGAGTCAGGTTGATCAAAAATATAATTTCTAATAATCTCATATGAGACATTTCTTATAATTTCTTAATTGAAAACATCTTTTAGTAAACGTCAATCTCAAAAACTCAATTGCATAAAAATATGAAAAGACAACTTCAGCACACATTTTAGGCATCCTTTTCAAAGTGCCAAATTTCTAATTTATGTCTAAACTTGAATTGAAAAATAGCATAAATTTTGCTAATGCAACTAATGACTTATACATGAACTTGCAAGCTTTTAAATGGCAGTTGTTATACCCGATTAATTAAAATTAATTCAAAATTCATGATTTTTGCCACAGAAATCTCGAATTGTTGCAAAAAGTTCAATTTGGATATTAATAAATCTGAATCAAAGGGCCTAACTGATGTTCCAATTGCAATTTTACCACAATTGAATTTTTTTGCACAAAAACTCATACGACTTTAATTTTAGAGATTAAGGTTCAGATTTATCAAGGGTCGAATAAAAAAATTTAATTTAATTTTAATTCGTCTAGGGAATAGTCCAAATTTGAACCGAGTTTAAAAAATTTTGAAATGAAATTCGAATAAGACTTCAAAATTTAATATTCACCATCTAAAACCTGCCGAATTGGTGTTTTAGCTTATGGGGGACCTCATACAATCAATTTGGAGTTGTTTGGAGGACTTTTAAAAAAAATTCATGAATGAATCGCTTTCGAATGAAATCGCTTTGAATACGATTCAAGTTTGTATTTCGATCCTATTCACCCAAATTTAAAAAATGTACAATATTTAAATAAATTTAGATAATTTTTTTTTTCAAATTTCTATAAACTCCCATAAACTCTAAATTCGACCCTTAATAAATATGCCCCTAAGTGCAAAAAAACCTTGAAAATGTAAGTGATCCTTTTCAATTTGAGTTTTTCTAATTTTTTTGAGAGTTGGTAGACCCATTGAAAATGAGAAGTAGAATATGAATTTGCTGCAGTCAAGTTTTTTTTCATATTTGATTGAAATTTGTTATTCAAATTTTTTCATAAATAAGCACACATTCGAGTTTCATAAGTCTTTGAGTGTATTTACATTTTTTAAAAATGTAATTGTTTAAAGATACCTCGAAACTATTTATGCCATCAGATAAAATTATTTGTACGAAACTTGTAAAAATTATATAGGTATCATATAAAGTAAATCTCTGATTCCAATGTATTCCAAATGGCTCCCCAAGTTCAAGCATCAAGTTAATTATCTAAGCTTACATAAAAATGCCTGTAATTAACACTACTGTTAAATAACTTTAATCTGTGCTTAACTGAAGTTCCTGGAGTATGCACACTGTCTTAATATTAAAGTATAAACATATCTCTTCTATAACCACTGCCTGTGAATTCTGTAAATAAAATAGATGTTCTAGAACTAAATTCATTTGACTCCCTCTATAAAGTGGATGATTTCCGGTTATCCAGGTAATTCCAGAACTACACAAATGATGCCTCGTAATAATTCTTCATATAAATGCCTTAGTTTCACGTAATTTTGCGACCCATTTTGATTAAAAAACTTTTTTTCATTTTTACGTATCAATATTGTTTTTATGGTGGTAACTAGTGATGGGCGAATAAATTAGTCTGGCACAAATTAGTGGCGAATTTCCGTGTTTCACCGCCAGCTAATAAATTTGCGAATCTCCCGCGAAAATGCGGCGGCATCATTTTTTGTTGCACGTCCAAAAAGTTGCTTGTGTCGAAATTCGGACTTTAAAGCCGTCAGCTTGGACGCGGGCCACAATTTCCAATTTTCAAGATTTTTCACGAAAATGTCAGATTTCCACAATTTTTTCATGAAAATGTTAGAATTTCACTATTTTTTCGTGAAAATGTCCGAATTTTATTTTTTCGTGAAACTTTCCGATTTCATGATTTTCCCGCAAACTTTTCGCCATTTCGCGAATTTTGGGTGAAATTCGCCCATCACTAGTGGTAACTGTGGTTCTGGGAAAAAATATAAAATCGTCTGCTTTCTTTGGTAAGAAATAAAATTTTCCACACAGTACAGTGTTAATTACAGTCTATTGGAGTTCAAGTGTGTTGTTTTGTATAATATTGATGATGTACTGTATGCTGTTTGACAAAACAAATACAACATGTTCTAAAGGAAAAGCTTAGTCTTGTTATACCTTAATTCTGTTATTAAAAAGGGAATTCATTAACAAAAATATGGGGGAAGTGTTCATACCTTTGACATTTTAGTTTGCCTTTCTCTTCTCTGTAATTCATTAGGGGGACTAGTTAGCAAATTGATTTGCTAACTAGTTGTACAGGTATGGGATCGACTATTTGGAATTGTACAGGTATAGGATACACTATCCGGAAACCTTATATCTAGAAAGCACCAAATTACGGAAAGCTGTCTCCCATAGACCCCATTTTATCTAAATTTTTTTCCAAAATGATTTCCTTTTTCTCTGTAATAATAAAACAGTAGCTTGTACTTGATCTTAACTAAGATATAATTATTCCTTATTGGAAGCAAAACTGACCTAATTATTTAGGGGGATAATTTACTAAAATCCTAACATTTCTCACTATTTTCTTAAAACCACTTCGACCAAAATCCTGTGCACATTAAGAATGCAGGAGAACATCCTGTGTTTTTTTTTTCCCCTCGGAAGAACAGTTGCTCACCAGCGACAATCACATTGTTCCATTTAATTTAGCTTACAATCTTGAATATTTTAATAGACTTTAAACTAATAAACTTTTTTAATATAAAATAAATAAAGGAGCTTAGGATGTTCCCATTGACTTCTATAGAAACTTTCTGTTGACCTTTCAGCAAGTATGTCTTTAATAAGTACCGATGGTTCCAAGGAATTTGCTTGAGTTTTCTCAAAAAAGCAAAAAGATTTTTTTATATTTAATTTTGAAATCTGACTTGGGGCTAGACATAATGTTAGTGTAACCATGAGCTCCCAGTCATGTGACTTGTGCTCTGATAAACTTCAGTCACTCTTTACTGCTGTCCTCCAAGTTTGAATGTTATCACCCCCTCCCTTCAACCTCCCCCAGCAGCCTAACAGCAGAACAATGGGAAGGTAACCAGATAGCAGCTCCCTAACACAAGATAACATCTGCCTGGTAGATCTAAGAACAGCACTCAATAGTAAAATCCAGGTCCCACTGAGACACATTCAGTTACATTGAGTAGGAGAAACAACAGCCTGCCAGAAAGTAGTTCCATCCTAAAGTGCTGGCTCTTTCTGAAAGCACATGACCAGGCAAAATGACCTGAGATGCACCTACACACCAATATTACAACTAAAAAAATACACTTGCTCGTTCAGGAATGAAATTTTATATTGTAGAGTGATTTTTTTTCAGTGAAAACTGTAATTTAGAAATAAAAACTACATCATAAAAAGCATGTCATAATCCCTTTAAACAATAGCTAGTGCACAATACAAGCCCTATTTTTGGGAGAGCATTGAAAAAAGGGAGAGAGAGAGAGAGAAAGTCACTTTCATTTTTATTTGAGGTTCTGTATAATAAGTTTATATCCCTTTAAGTAGGTAATACTTTTTGGTACAAAAGGATGGTTGGTTTTAGGTTTGCTTCAGTTTATCCAAGGAACAACCTCTCAATGGAACATGATAAGGAAGGCCACATTTTCAGTCACACCTATGTGCCATACACACAGCATCCCCCCCTCGTCAATTATTGGGTGGTAGTTTGCAAAAGTTTTGTGCTTTTTAGTACCCGAATGTTTTCAATAAACCTTCAGTTTCAACATTTTTTAAAAACACAATGGCACTTTTTTTCAATAATACTTTCACAAAATATCAGAATGTTGTTATATAAGTCTATGGAGACATGTTTTCACCATTTCAAAGAAAAATAGAAATTAAGAGGCAATTTATTTAAATGCAATAGGCAAAACCTTATGTGACTATAAGGGGCCTATTTATTAAACCTCAAATTTTTGGTTGATTTTTTAAAGGGAAAAACCACATATTTTTAGAGGGAAAAAACTTGATTTTTTTTCAAGATTTATTATGCTCTGAAGCTGCTAAAATTAGAATATGAAAATACTCACGCTAAAACCTGTCTAAATCATGTAGAAGGCAGATGGTCCCTTTAACAATTGGACCATGTTTTTTACCTTCAGGATTCTCGATAGTTTGGGGCTGTTCGTGAATCTGATAAATTCGAATTTTTCATGGGAAAAGTCACACGATTCCATTATCCAATCGAAAAATGTGTGCGGTGGGAATTGTCACACAGTTTTGTCACAACTTTTTCTTGCACCAATTTTTTGGAGTATAATTTTTGCTAAATTAAGGGGATTTGGGTTTGGGAGTCAATTTTTTTTTTCAATATAGTGAGAAAAATTAAAGTTTTAGTAAATATGTTTATAAAGTTTCCGGTGAATTTAGAATTCGAAATGAAATTAGAGAAATTTGTAGCAGCAGGCAGAAGCAGAAGCATTAATTGCCATTTTTATTGTAAACTTGTGTCTTCCCAAAAAGTAAAACTAGCCCTTCTAAATGCCCTGTTTTTTCATACTAATTTTGGCTCAAGTATATATATATATATATATATAGGCGTTTCTTAAAACTCCCATCAACGCACATAAACCCGAAATTCGGAAAAAAACAATAATCGAAATCTATTTAAGAAAATCTTTTTTTTAAAAAAACGGGTGAATAGGATCGAGCTGCAAATTCCAATCTAATTTGAGTTTTTTCACCAAATTCGACCTTTGATTTTGTCCCTAAATAGGTGGGTATATAGTTACACCCTGTAAGGCAGCAAATAAGTTAATATTATGTAGTGTAAGGGCAACTAGAGTGTTTGGCCTAATGTATGCAAATATAGATACATTTATTTTATGCTCATTTAATCAGTTCCATGACATAAATCAAAATGAAAACATTGCAGTTAAATAACCAATTTGGTTTTCTGACTCTAACAAAAAATATATCTTTTCATAATTGCATTTAGCAAAACAAGGCAAGAATATAGGTAAGCAAGACTATGCCTTTTCTTTAGGATACAGACCCTGGTTGTTCATCAATACAATAAACTGTATGTAAAAAGTACACCATGTGGATTTCTATGAAAAGGATGTGCATTTAATGTAAAAATTTGTATTTGGTGAAACGTCTAATAAACTTGGTACTTGTATGTTTCTGTCTTACTGTTTTTATATGAATGTGTTCCCTTGGCCAATCTCTTCCATATATTGTCATCAAATAACATTGATAATGGCAATAATAATAATAATAATAATAATAAAGTATACTTATAGAGGTCAATCATATTCCAAGGTGAAACTGGGTTTATGCATTGTATTGAAGAATAAAATGTGTCATATGCTATGAATGCAACTGTAGGGGCTACAAGACCACAAATTGTGCCCAGGGGTTAAAGGAAAACTAACCCCCCCATGGTGATAAGAACCCACTGTCCCCCCTCTGTTGACCCCCCTCTCTGCCTCCCCCCTGCACAGTCTTACCCCTGAATTCTGTTCCCTCTTGAAATAGTGACCGAACATGCAGAGTGAGCGCAGCGGAGCTCACGGGAGCCATCTTCTTATCTTCGGTAATCTTCGTGAAGTGAGCGGCGTATTAGCGCATGAACAATCTTCTGGTATGCGACAACTGCGACAACAAAATCGAACATATAAAAAAATCACGAGTTCAGAATTTATTAATTAAAACGATTTTTTGATGTGCACTGGGTTTCGTGCAATACTCTGAAGTTTTGCCGAACTGATTTTAGAGAGCTTTTTCTATGATAAATAAGGTCCAATCGGAAATTCAGAGTTGGTCGGACTTTTTTAATAGAAAAATGACATAAATTTTGACTTTGATAAGTAACTCCCTAAGTAGAAAGTCAGGTAGAAAGTCGGGTTCCCCATAGTGGCAAGTATCTGTCACAGATTGGGATTGGTGGGAATAATTGGCACTGCTAATAGACATGTAGGATGGTGTCTACATTTGATATTCTCTCCAGAAATAAAGAAATCAATTGATGCTGTTGCAAATTATAAAGTTATACGTTGTTAATTTGGGTTGAAAAAAGACCATCAAGTTCAACCCCTCCAAAGGAACCCCAGTGCACATGTATACACACACACAAATGTATGCAGACCCATCTATACACTCACATATATAAACTATATCAGGTTGGGTACCCTTGGAATACCCTCAAAGTAGAAAGTCCAAGATTCCCTGACCATGCAGACAGTCAGAAGGTAACCTGCTTGGGAGTGATGCCTCCATCATCCACTGATGATACGGCTATATTTTCTCTATATCCAATTGATAAAACTCTGGAGTGATAAGCTACGTTAACTCATTAGGGGTCAGGTAACAGGTCTGGGTAGTGGGACAGGGTGGGGTGGTGGGTGTAGTTTGGGTTGTGGGTTAGTGGGTCCAGGTCTGACTGACTAGACCCACACACGACTTTACTTGACATTGTACAATTTTTTAACAGCATATAAAAAGTCATAACTTTATATCAGTTTATATAGCAAGGCAGATAAAAGGTTCTTGGACTTCTGCAGTTCCAAGTTGCTAATTAACAAAGGAGGAACAGCTGGAATGAAATATCCGACTCCCTCTCAGTTGTTGACCTTTTCTGATTTATATTTTAAAAGTGTTCCAGCATTGCAAAGTTGATTCCAATTTATAAATTCATTATCAGAAGTACATTCATTACCACAGGGATTTTCAACATGAAAGTGTCCAGTCAAGAAACTGACATTGTGCAATAACTTTAAAGAGGAAGATAATTATCTTCTTGTGAAAATCAACTTGGTATTAAAGACATTTCTATTGTTCCTTGGAAGAGAATATGTTTTGCGTATTCCTTCATTCTATAACTTCTCTGTTTTTATCTCTTCTGCTCCAATTATATGATCACTTACCTTATTTTACTCTTTTCTTCTCCTACATTGCAATTCTTTTTCTGCTCACTTTTGCTTTGTCATCATATTTATTCTTCAGCTCCAGCGATATCCTTCCTTGTCTCCCTTCCTATTGATAAAACTATCCTTCTTCTTTCTGTTATTTCTCCTATCATACATTTCACTTGCCTTCTACTTGTCTGACATCCTTTTCTCTTGAAATTCATATTAAGAAACATTTTACCCCAATAAATTCTTTGCAACACAAAGTTGTCCCATTGACTTGGGTTTTACTAGGTCTAGAGTGGAAAACTATAGGGGCCGATTCACAAAAGGTCGTTATTCCTTAAGTGAGGTCTACCCTACATAGACCCCACTCCCTGCTCCCCCTGCCTAGCTGTTACCCTCGGTAAATGCCCCTAACTCTTACTTACTCATCTTTGCAGATTCAGAGCATCAGAGTTAACAGGCGCCATCTTCTTCTCCTCAGTAATCTTTGGGTCTTCTTCCAGGGCTTTGGCAATTTCCTTCACTTTCATCGCATGCACAGTTGTCAAACCCCGGAAGACTGCTCCAACCCCGCATGTACCAATCAGGCACTTACTTCATGAAGATTACCAAAGAGAAGAAGATGGCACCTGTGAACTCCAATGTGCTGAATGTGCAACGAGGGGTAGGTAAAGAGTTAGGGGCATTTAACGAGGGTAAAACCTAGGCTGGGGGCATTGGCAGATTTAGTGGGCAGGAGCCCCAAGGCCTCATCGCCACTTCCCCACAAGTGCGCATGTGAGCCTGCACTAGAGTGCTGGGGAGCTGCTTATCCCAGTGCTCCCTGGAAAGCAGCTGGGAAGCGTGCCGCCCCTAATATTTTGCCGCCCCGGGCCTTTGTGGCCTCGCCAAAAATCCGGGCCTGGCTGGGGGAGAAGCAGGGAGGGTCTATGCAGGGTTGGGCGGTAGGGGATTTTAATATAAAGGGTTTGGTTCTCCATTAACGATTCATCAAAGTATTTTCGCATGTGCCAATAGACATCGCAAGCATTAATTCTACATTACCGCAAGGCGGTATTCTAATCGCATTATGATACTTACAGAATAGAATTATTCCTAACGCATAATTCACAAACATCTTTTAAGCGATAAAAGCATGAAATAGTGTGATAATTACTGTGAAATCTCCGGGGAGTAAGCGTTACAGATGGATTAATAGAGGAAGATGTAGTGAGGAGCTGTAGGGCAGCAATTAAAGACCTTTATGAGGAGCTGGAGACTTACCTACAGCCACTAACACATTTTCATGGTTCCTTGGGCAGGTCCAGAATGCACTACGTTCTGTGACGGAATTATGATAAGTTTCCCAGGAAAAGGAATGACTGGAATACTGTAAAAATAGACTTTTACTCGGGCAGTGGCATCCCGAATATCTTTGGTGTTATAGATTGCACTAATAACGTGTGACAATATCAAATGGCTTAAAATGACACACAAAATAATGCATGCTATGAAATACTGCACATAATTCTCTGAAAATGAACGGGAAAAAAAGCTTCTTAAGTCAGACAAGTGAACTTTTAGTGAATGGATCGTTAATTCTAAAAATATAAGAAGTGATGCCATTTTTCAGGCATGCTATAAAGAACACACTTTTTCAACCTTTTGTAAATCAGCCCCATAGTAATTTATGGTAAAAAAAAGACATTTTCCTCTAAAACTGATTGACTGCTAGTTGGTTCAGAGAATAGTTAAAAATTTTCATCGGAAACCTCTCTGGGGAAAAAAGTGCCTTCTGGCTAAGAGAGCAAATGGATCAGTCCCTGGATCAACTTTATACAAAGACCTAATTTAAGTAAAGCTGTTTTTTCTGGCCTGATAAAAATCCTTCCCAGTAACGTAACTGGAGGGGGGTGGGCCCTGGTGCGGAACGTGCCGTGGGGCCCCTGCCCCCTCCATACCAGATTATTTGCCCCGAAATCGGCCGATGCGGCCGGAAATCAGCAGTGCTGCCAGGGGGCCCTGAGGGGGTGCGGGCCCTGGCCCAATTGCACCCCCTGCTCCCCCGGTAGTTCCGCCACTGATCCTTCCAATGCTTTCTTGAAACTATCTAAAGTAACTGCCAGTACAACCACTTCCGATAATCAGTGTCAGACTAGGTGTGTAGCACCCATGGGGGATGAAATCGCATTGACCCCCACCCTGGACGTGAGCTCCTCCGCATGGAAAACCGGGTGCTGCACCCCCTGTATGCGTGTGTGTGTACTTCCTACCTTTGGATTCCTCTGTATGACTTTCGATCAGAGATGAAGGGGTGTCACGATCGACTCCCTAAATTCAGAACAAGTGTTAAGCTCCCTGGTCATGGCTCTGCTTCTGCCTGTAGCAGCCGCCTTTCACTTTGGGAGGAGCCCTCAGCTACTCAGATACCGCCAGGTCTTCATAAGAGAGGAGCCAAGCAAGTGTTCTGGACAGACAAAAGGGCACGGTCGATACCAATGTTTTGGACGGAAGGCAACAGTTCAGAGAATAGACGAAACGCATAGTCTGGCAGGCAGGGGTCGGTACAGGTAGAGTTCAAACAGCGTCAGACAGGCAGTGGTCGGTATAGGCAGACTTTAAAGGGCATGTAAATGCAAAAAATAAAATCCCATTTTTAATTTCTTTAATGAAAACGAAACCTATCTCCAATATACTTTAATTAAAAAATGTGTACCGTTTTTATAAGACTGTATGCAGTGAAATTCTCCCTTCATTTACTGCTGTGGATAGGAATTGTCAGACGGTCCCTAACTGCTGAGCAGGGAATCAATCATACTTATGAACAGCAGGGGGAGCCCCCACCTTACTTCCCAGCCATGCAGAACTCAAGCAGCTTTGTTTGTTTCCCTGTAGAGCAGTCGCCGACTGTGTAGAGATTTGTATTAAATTTTATTTTTGCATTTACATCCCCTTTAATGTTTTCAACTCCAGCTGCAGGGACAGAGATCAGAGAGACAGATTTAAACAGATAAACTGGGATTCTATTTGGATGATTATTTTGCTGCAGCCACTGGTTCTGCAGCAGTGTCGGACTGGGATGCCAGGGGCCCACCAGAAAACTTTTGACCATGAGCCCACTTTCCAAACTATTATTCCTCCTCTCCTCTCCTCTTTATTTTCCTAGTCTTTTATCTCTACATACTATACTCTATTATTCCCATATTAAGCCTCTTTTTTCCCATTAAGAAATAGGGAATGACCATGAAATAGACTAAATGGTTAAAAGCAAGAGGGTCCACTGACTCCTGGGCCCACAGGGAGTTTTCCTGGTATCCCAGTGGGCCAGTCCGACACTGTTGTGCAGAGTTGTGGAAAGTTTGTATTAAACAATACAAAAACTATAAAATCCACATTAGATTACATGACAACACAGGACCCAGTGCAGTCTGTATATTCTGATTATTAATCAGTCTTGCTGTATCGGCTTCTGGCAGATATTATTTGACTTGTGCTGTTTTGATAATTTATGACGATCCCTAAGCAGCCCAGACCACACTGAGCATGTGCACAGTCTTAGTTTTGCAACGATGTTTAACAAAGTTACAAGATGGTGACCCCCTGGGGCCAACTTTGAAAGCATAAATTATTTGTTTGATTTGGCTTGTGGTGCAGTAAGTTCATGTTTATATTTAGTATACAAAATACAGCATTTCTAGCCTTATTCTATTTTAGACTTTCCTTGTCCTTTAAGCAAGGTCAATCAGGCCCAGCAGGGCCGGGCCAAGGTATTTTGGCACCCTAGGGAAGGGCTTCAATCAGGGCACCCCCCCCCCACCTGGTCCTGCATTATTATTTCCCACCTTACCATTTATATTGCCCCCTGTACCTGTGCCAGCACCTATCATATTGCCTCCATTTGTACCTATGCTAATGGCAGCCAATCCTTCAGATTGCCCCCAATCTGTGTCTGTGCACAAAACAGCCATCATATTGTTACCCCCAATCTGTACTTATTCCAGCGGCAACCAAAAAAAATCCATCATATTGCCCCAAACATCTGTGTACCTGTACCAGCAGCCACCATATTGCCCCATGTACCTGAGCCAGCAGCAGCCAATCCTTCATAGTGCCCCCAATCTGTACCTTTGCCAGCAGCAGCCAAAAAAATCCACAATATTGCCCCCATATATGTACTTGTGCCAGCAGCAGCCAAAAATCCATCATATCATCTGTTTACCTGTGCAAGTAGCAGCCAAGATATTGCCTACAAATATGTACCTGTGCCATCAGCTGCCAAGTGGGAGGGGAGTAATTCTGCAAATCATGGGCAAGAGGGGGGTTGGAACAGGTGGTATATAAAATGTAAAAAATATTAAAGGCCAAGCAAATTAGAGTTTTAAAAAAAAAGAAACTTCCCTTGAAAAGTGTGCCGCCCCCCCATGATTGCGCCCTAGGCGGGCGCCTACTCTGCCTACCCCTAGTTCCGCCCCTGAGGCCCGGGTCTGTACAGGCAGCATTCAAGAATATTCAGGCAGGCAAGGGTTAGTACCGGTAGAATTCAGAACAGTCAGGCAGGCAAGGGTCAAAACAGGAATCAAACAGACAGAAATCACACGCAGGATACTAACAAGTTAGACATAACAATGGGCCATGAGTTTGAGCTCATGGCCCGTTTGAGCACAGTTTGAGTATGGCGCGTAAAACCCTGAAGTGTATGCCGTGCGTGCCCTAGTGATACTGCATATAGGCAGAAGAAGTGCCACATGGTGGGCGTAGCCACCGGCCCACTAGACCACCAGGGTGAGTGTTCCTTACAGGGGGAGCTCCCACAGATCCATTGGGCGGGGTGAGCCTGGTCAGTACTTCCCACTGTTTTTTTTTCATGACCTGACCCTGAAGGTAATGAATTAGACAATTTCGCAGCTCTCACTGAAAACACCTTTTTTGAATATTATGATGGAACCTTCTTTCTTCTAATCTGAGTGGATGCCCTCATGTCTGCTGGAAGAACCTACTGGTGAATAAAGAGAGAGTTTATTGTACTGTATGTACCATATATATATATATTTGCCCAGGAGCAGTCACCCATAGCAACCAGTTAAAATGTTTGCTTTTGAATAGTTGGCCAGTAAATGCTCTCTGCCAATTGGTTGCTACAGGTTACTGCTCCAGGGCAAACTTAGTAGCTTTTATTATATAACCTCATAAAGTCTTAGGGGCCAATTTAAGAATTCTGGAGACTCAATCATTCAGTTCCTCAACTTTTGCATCTTTTCTTCATTTGAATTCCTCAGCTTCCTGACAATCGTTTTTTTTTTTTTCCTGTGCTGGTTTTTCAGAAAAAATCAAAAGTTGGGCACCTAAAACTTGCAAATTTTTTATTTTCTTTGTCAGGGCAAAAAAACGTCAGCGGGAAGCTGATGTATTTGAATGAAGAAACCACACAGGAGTTTAGGAACTGTTGTGCGGTTTTAGTAGCAGAATGCTCAAAGGAGACATATAGGATAAATGGAAAACCCCTAATTTTGTAGGCAATTATGAGAAAAATATGGTGTTGCTTTTACACTGTGCTAAAAATTAATGATCTTAATCTTAAATCGCCCCTTTATTAGAGCTCCCTTTAGATGTTCTCTGGTCCCTGTTGTGTTTCAAATGAGGGGTGGGCGTGTCCTAACGGTCCCTGCCAGAAGCACAGTACGAGAGGGACAGCCAATCACAGCCCTGCAGTCACACAAGCAGAGACAGGCTTCAGTTCCCTATCAGGTCCTGCTAGCTGCTGATTGGTTCCTGTCCTACAGTGCAGTGAGCTGAGTGCCCAGCCTGGGAATTCAGGGAGCAGGAAGTGGAAGAGAAGGGAGGGATTATTAGGGTTTTTGCAGAAGTATTCAATAAATCAGCCTGAAACACTATGTTTTTAAGCACAATTCTTCTATATCTAAATGAGTATAATACACTGGTACGTTCTTATTTTTTACGCAATATGTCTCCTTCAAGGTGAAGGCATAAATCAGCCTAACAGGTCGCAATAAACACTGCGTTACACTGCACATTTGCAATAAGTTTCTGTTGTCTCCAGAGGAGGGAGGCTGATATTTAATGACTATGGGGTCATTTAAACAGGCAGGAATTTTCAGGAAATCAGCATTTCTCTGGAACTGCTGAAAATACTTTTGTGTTGTAAAGTTCAAGTAAATACTGCAGATAAGGAAAATGAAAATAGCTGACCCTGATGTGTATATTCAGCATTTTTAGCAGATGGACACCAGTATTCCCTAAACTACCATCTGTACTTTATTGTCACACAGCTGCCGTGCTAAACAACAGGAGTTTTCACTCATTGACTTAGGAGTAATCCTGTAGAGCATGAAAATCACAGCATGGCAGCAGCTAATAACTGGCAATAATGGACATGTCAGAAATGAATTTGATTTGCATTGTCAAGAGTGAGTATGTGAAAAAAATTTAAATTATGTCATGATATGTGCAATTGGTAAATGTCATGCATTGCTAAATTTAGAAGCAGTTAAGAAGAGGGTAGGAGAAAGAAAATCCTTTATAATGAATATGTCTATTTCTTTGGGTAAGAACCTTTATTAGAATCTCAAGCAAAAGCTCTGCTTGACCTCACATTTTAGCAATAAATTTCCATTGCAATATGACATTCAATCGCCAGTTGCATTTAAATGGTGCCACTGCCCTCAAGCATAAGCAAAGGTATTTAACATTGATATTTAGTGAGGTGCTCATTGCTGGGGACACCTGTAAAATCCCCAAGCATAAAAAAAGTATTAGCCGGGCACTCATACATCAGAATTGCATATCAACACCCAACGCGTTTCAACCACTCATTTAGGAGGTCTTCGTCCAGGGGCACTGAAATAAATGTAATTTTAATAAAGTACTGTTTTTTTCTAAGTGCCTGCTACTGCCTTGAAGCAGCCATACAGGTTTTAACCTCCTAGAACTCTTATATTGTTATATATTGAGTTCAGGTTTCTATTTTTGAAAATTAAATTTTGTCTCTGCAAACTCCCTTAGTCCACCTTTTCTGGAAAAAAAGTACCGGCCTTCCTATATATTTACCTTTTTTCCCTATTAATAACATTGGGATCAACCATCATTTTTACCGGCCAGGCCGGTAAAATACCGGTCAGGTGGCAACCCTATTGGTATATAAGCTAATCAACTATAGTTCAGCCTAAATACAAGACACCAAATAAGACCTTAAACCTTATCTTTAAAATAAAGGGCCTTTAGGCTTGACCAGCAACTTTAGGTCCCTCTGGGGCCAGCCCCACACCTTGGGAAGAACTATATACTTGTGACCACTTCTAATGAAAGAGTGTGCCTCATTAAGTATGCTCCCAGAGGCATGTACTGCTATCAGGATAGGGTTGGTGAATAGGATTCATGACAAGTTTTCAGCCTTTCTGATATCAGGTGACTTATTGAGGTTGAATGTTTCATGTACTTCAGTCCATTGCTATGTAAATTGTCCATTACAAAGGCAGTTCAGTTACATATTACCATGGTTCTTACCGATAATACCGGATTTTCCCCACAATTCCAGGATAGTTGCAGCCACATGGGGGCAGCAATTCGGATGAAAGTCGTATCATTTGCAGCGCTCAGTGGTTAAAATGAGCTGCTTTAGGTGGTTTTTAGTCCAGAAATGCTCAGATATGCAAAAACACCACCACAGGTAGTTTCTACTTATGTTAAAGATGCGATGCATCTGTATTGGATGTTTCTCTGACATATTGAAACACAATCTAAAAATGTTTGAGCCTTCAGACTCGAGAATTCAGGTCTAGGGATGGGCGAATTTTTTCGCCTTGTTTTGCCGCGGAAATGACGCCCATAGACTTGTATGGAGTCGTGTAAAAAAAAAAAAAAAAAATTTGACGCCCATAGATTTTAACGGGTGTTTCCGACATTTCGCCGCAGCGAATTTTTGGCGAAATGAAACGGGTCAAATTCAGCCATCCCTATTCAGGTCCAGAAACCACACAAGATGAGCAGGAAGCCAAGGCATTTGAAAGAAGAAACAAGAGTATGAGACTAGCCTAAGGGCTCTTACACATGAGCGTTCCGACCTGCGCTCCCCTGCGTTCCGTTTTTTGGCGTTCAGCCGCAGGGGAGCGCAGGAATAGACGCAAGTCATTATTTGAAATGGGGTTGTACTCACTCAGGCGCGTGTAGGCGCCGAACGCAGGTTCAGACGCAACATGCTGCATTTTTCCTGCGTTCGGCGCCTACACGCGCCTGAGTGAGTACAACCCCATTTCAAATAATGACTTGCGTCTATTCCTGCGCTCCCCTGCGGCTGAACGCCAAAAAACGGAACGCAGGGGAGCGCAGGTCGGGACGCTCATGTGTAAGAGCCCTAAAGGTTAATATTGGACAATAGTGGGGGATTCCAAGCAGTGGACAGACTTGAATGAAAACTAAATAATGTTAAGAGGCTGGGTCAGATGTCTCACGAGATGATTGTGATCCCTGTCTCAAAAAACAAGTAAGACAATAAAATATTGGTTGCTAAACCAGAAAGAGTGACTCATGCATTAGCCTGGTATCCCCAGGTGCTGACATATTTAAGAATAACATGCATCAGAATTTAGTCATTGGCCGTGTAGCATCAGGTTTTATTATACAGTATATGATTCCTATGACCCCTAAGCTTAGCTTCCCAACAGCTGCCCAGAGCACACTGAGCATGTGCAGTGCCACTGACATAAGATCCATGATAGGGAGTTTCTATAGACAACCATGATAGCCTGGCTCATCACTGTTACAGGGCTGTTGAACCTCTGGGCTGGGACACTAAGGGGTATATTTATCAAAGAGTGAAGTTAATAGTGAAGTTCCGCCACTAGAGTGAAATTCCGCCACTCTCCATTCATTTCTATGGGATTTTAATAGGCGTATTTATCAAAAGATGAACTTTCACCCATTGATAAATACGCCTTTCAAAATCCCATAGAAATGAATTGAGAGCTGCGGAATTTCACTCTAGTGGCGGAACTTCACTCTTCGATAAATTTACCCCCAAGTTCAGAAAATAAAATACATTTCTACCCATATTTTTTTTGTAGGGTTTAGTTTGGCTTTAATTCATGCCAGACTAGTGATGGGCGAATTTATTTGCCAGGCGAATTCGCCAGGAATTTACGATTTTCGTGGAATTTTGATGCCGGCATCAAAGTTCTAATGTCGAGGACAATTCCAACGCCGGCAGCAATTAAGCGGATGACCATTGACTTTAATGCGCGTCAAATGTCGCTGGCGTCAAAATTCATGTTCCGCAAATTTTCACCCGTTTTGCGAATTTCGTAGGGACAAATTCACCCATCACTATGCCTGACTAATACCATAACATATACTGGTATTATTATTTGTTACTGAGACAGAACCACTAATACTGAATGAAATGGGCTCGAGTCGGCAGCTATTTCTCTATGGTTTGACTCTTTAATGAGATATTCATGCATCATTTTTCGCTGGCTCCACATGCTAACCAGAGGTTAAATTGATAAATGAATTAAAAATAAAACACATGAGGATGGTGAGCAGTTAATTATAATGGGAAAAGGTGCCTTCGTTCCCTATTTTACTCTACTGCCTTTTTTGACATGTGAGGTGAGCCGATAATTTGGGTAGAGAAGTAAGATGGAAGACAAATGCTTAATCTTAAATGGGCAGGATAAAAGAAGATGTGAGATGGCAGGGTACTGAGCAATTGAAAGGGTAACTCTTTGTGGTGTTTATACAAATGGCCTGTAGATGTCACTGTGGCCAGACTTATACTGTGCCTTCTTCATACAGCTTAAACGTGAAAGTAAAAACTTACTGTTGTGTAATGCCTGCATGACTCTGCTAATAAAGCACTGTTATACTCTACTCATCCTCGGCTAACCAAAACATAACAAATGGCGACAAGGATGGTTCTTCTACCTCTGCAGCAGCCTGCACCTTTTCTTCCAAACCCAGGTGAGCCTACCATACCTTTTACTGCTTGGATCCATATGTTTGAAAATTACATTATTGCTGCTGACCAAGGGGAGATTTCTGCTGCTAGAAAGCGTGCTTTACTTATTCACTGCCTGGGAGCAGAGGGACAGCGTATATTCTATACATTACCATTACCTGATGAGACTTATGAAACTGCTCTTACTTCTATGAAGAACTTTTTTGTGCCAAGAGTAAATGTGGTTGCTGAAAGATATAAATTCAGCCAACCTGGACAACGTAATGGCGAATCCACAGAACAATTAGAAGCAGCTTTGAGAGAGCAGGTTGTTACCTGTGAATTTGGGAATCTAACAGATGAAATGCTAAGAGACCAAATAGTGGAAAAAACAAACTCACCTCCCATTAGAGAGAGACTGCTCCTAGAGCAGGATTTAACCCTTGCAAAGGCTATTACAGTTGCTAGCCAAATTGAAACAGCAGTGGCAGAGGCTAAAACTCTCAGTCAGGGAACTGCTGGGAATGTACAGATGGTGAATTCAGCACTGTGGCCTAATAATGCACAGTCACAGGCAAAATACATTGCTAAGGAAAGGGATTCACCTACACTGCAAAACCGTATACAAATAGAAAATACTGCTTTCGCTGTGGTTCAACACAACACACTGCAAATCATGTTACATGTCCTGCAAAAGCTAAACGGTGCCACAACTGCACAAAAGTAGGACACTTTGCTAAGATCTGCCGTAGTTCTGCTAAAGATGTTCATGAAGTCACTACTACAAATGTCACAGTATTAAGTGTGGATAAAGCTGGTACATTTATTCCAGACAAGTTTATATGCACTGTCAGTGTCAGTACTGCTTCTGCTGACAAGGGACACTCCATTAACCTGATGCTTGATACAGGTTCAGCTGTTTCTTTACTACCAAAGGAGATTTTCTTGAAATACTTTGCAAAAGATCCACTTGTTCCACCTGCCCTGAAACTGGTCAGTTACTTAAAGGATCCAATCCCTGTGCTTGGTTGCTTGCCAGTGACTGTACAATTTGAATCAAATACTGCAAAATGTGACTTTTACATTGTGAATAAGGGAACTGCTATACTTGAAAGGGATCTCTTTGCTGCATTAAACTACAATTAGTTGATGGTCTCATTACTACAGCACCAGTGCCTGCCACACAGCCAGTGTCTTACATTTCACCACAAAGCAACACTTCACTGGGTTGTGCAAAGAACTTTGTACACAAAGTTAAGTTGAGACCAGATGGAAAACCAGTACTTTCCTGATTCAGAATGGGAAAAACCTGCTATTGATATTGTCGGTCCTTACAGATGCTCCTATAGACTGCAGATTTGCTATAACCTTGATGGACTATTACAGTAAATGGCCTGAAATTGCATTTGTTTCTCATATAACATCAGCTTCAGTAATAACATTTCTGTCTACAGTCTTCAGCAGAGAAGGTAATCCAAAGGAGTTAATATCAGACAACGGACCACAGTTTGTCTCATATGAGTTTGAATCCTTTCTGAGAGAGAGGACTATTGTGCATAGGAAATCTTCAGTGTATTACCCACAAGCAAATGGAGAAATCAAGCGATTCAACAGAAGTCTGAAAGAAGCACTACAGACAGCAAATCTTGGAAAGTATTTACAACAGAGTTCCTACATAACTACAGGGCAACGTGCCATGCAACAACTCAATCATCTCCTGCTAAATAATTACATGGCAGACAGATGCGCACTAAGTTACATGTTGCAGACATAAACTTCCACAAAATACTGTGCCTACAAAATCATCTACTGCTGACATTGTGAAACATCAACAAGCCAAATGCAAGGCTTATACTGACGGAAACGTGGTGCAAGAGAAGTACACTTTCAGCCTGGTTCTTTAGTCAGAATTAAGAAACCAGGAATACTGAAACAAGGACAATCTAAATTTACTACATCACTTGAAGTGAGACGCCAGTGAGAACCATACACATATGAACTGTCTGATGGACGCATATGGAATGCAAGTCGTCTTGCTCCTGTTAGATATGACTTTGGAGAAGCTCCATTTGATGAAGGACATTTTCCTACTCCTGATGTCAACTATAATAGGCCTGAAGAAAGTGAACCTATAACACGTACTGAGAGAATCAGAAAACTACCTGCATGGACCCAGGACTATGTGATGTGAATAATGTATATTATTGCTTTAAGATGCATTTTGTTGCTTATTACATTTGCCCAAATGCTTTCCTACTATAGGGGGAATATGTGGTGTTTATACAAATGGCCTGTATATGTCACTGTGCCCAGACTTATACTGTGCATACTTCATACAGCTTAAAAGGGAAAGTAAAAACTTACTGTTGTGTAATGGCTGCATGACTCTGCTAATAAAGCACTGTTATACTCTACTCATCCTCGGCTACCCAAAACACAACACTCTTAAAGCAGCACCTCTTAATACAAATATAAATGAATACAAATGCTCTGCAAATGGATTTATTACAGTTTTCCTATAGTTTCTGAGACACCCCTTTTTATCCAGTTTTATTTGGCTCCATCTGACATTTGTTTTTCATACATATAAAAGGAAATTCAAATCAAAGGCCTGTGATTAAGAGTCCCAACATAAAACGCATCAGGCCCCAGCTTCCCACTGCGACCTCTGTTTTTAATTTACTATAAATGTTTTTACTGTGTACAAGGTTGTGCCAAATCTTTCCCTTTTTTGCTTTGGGTTCTTTTAATGACAAATTAATGCAAACTCCAGTTTCAGTTTATGCCACATTGGCGAATTCTCGTCCCCCAAGTGATTACATGGGTGAATTGGCACTGCTGGTCACATGGGTTGTAATGGTATTTGCAGTTCTGCAGGATGTGCAGCCAACTCAGTAACTGGATCACTTAGTAGAGTTTCAAAAATCTATCTATGCTTGATTTTTTCAAGTGTTTGAAAAATCATCCATAAAATGTATAAATTTCAGTTTTATACACACGGTCACTGGAACATCCCTCTCAGTTTGCCTGGGAAGGCTGCATGGGAGCATTAGTTGAATCCAGGTGTCCCTTCAGAACTATGCAAAATAGAGCAGCTGGGCTGTTCTGCCTGACCAACCAAATCATTTGCAGAATTAAGCTGGGTACACGTAACTAGATATTGCTGCCAGTGTACAGGTCCATATGAGCCACATTCATGGAACCATTCAACTGTTTATCAATATCTGTGTATCTATCTATCATCTATCTATCTATCTTTCTATCTATCTATTTATCTATGTATCTATCTATCTATGGATATGTATCTATCAATTTATCTATCTATCTATCTATCTATCTATCTATCTGCCTGTCTGTTTATCAATTTATATATCATCTATCTATCTATTTATCAATCTATCCTCTGTCTATCTATGGATATGTATCTATCAATTATCTATCTATCTATCTATCTATCTATCCATCGTCTATTTATTATCTATCTATCTATCTATCTATCTATCTAACGTCTATCTGCTTGTCTGTCTGTTTATCTATCTATCTATCTATCTAT